>NC_059117.1:52070884-52371445 GCF_020740685.1 Jaculus jaculus
CCCTGGAACTGGTTGTCAGGCTAGCAGTAA
The DNA here is from genome assembly GCF_020740685.1 of Jaculus jaculus. Classification (NCBI taxonomy): domain Eukaryota; kingdom Metazoa; phylum Chordata; class Mammalia; order Rodentia; family Dipodidae; genus Jaculus; species Jaculus jaculus. The sequence goes on from NC_059117.1 coordinate 52,070,915, forward strand.
GAGCAGGATTCATGTCACCGCTTTCTCTATAATTTCTCTTGGACCCTGGCAGATGTAGTAGAGCTGGCAAGTCTCATGGTGGACAGGCAGCTGTCTTCTTATCAATGGATCTTGGTTCTCCTTCATTTGCTCTGCCAGTGAAACAGATTTTTCAACCAACAGTGAGAGCAGCTTGGGCTAAAGGGGGTATGCAAAGTTATTTGAGAAAGTTTTGGTGTACAAGCCCACTTGAGGCATATTACTCAGAGCTCTTGAAGGCTGGCTCAGGCATTCAGTTCAGATAGCTCTTCAGAGGCAACACACATGGGCCATCTTGACTGATCTGGAACATTCCTCCCAGATAGGTATAGAGACATGTAAGGAAAAATGAGAGGTTCAGATATTTGAAGTTCAAATGTTCAGAAGTCTGCCATTTCTGCTGGTCCTTAGAAAAGGTGAGGCTAGGCTGTAGTCTGCATTTCTGTTGAGAATGAGCATTTTGAAAATGTGCTTAGGTTTTGAAGGTCAGTCAAATTCTTGTCACTAAGTCAAGTAATGTTTCCAAATAGCCAGTAGCTGTCACATCTTCAGGGACACTCCCCTTTATAGCATTTAAAAAATATTAAAACAGTCTATTTTTCTACACCCAACAAGGCAGAATCTGTCTAATTGCTCACTAACTGAGACAAACTGGGAAGATACTAAAAGTTTAACTCATGTAAGACCAGAATTTGGTACTGTGTGTGTATGTGTGTGTGTGTGTGTGTGTGTGTGTCTGCATGTGCACGCATATGTGCACGTTACAAAAAGGTTTATTCCTTCTGTTGCATACAAATTAGAATAGTGTATTACTAGTAGTTAATGGACTCTTTTTGAGAATATTTCTTTCTAAATTTGCAAACACAGGAGCAAGACAGAAAGAGAGAATGCAAACAAACTCCAGATGCCTGTGCCAGTTGGTGCAACTGGCATTACATGAGTACTGGACCGTCAGGCATTGCATGTAAGCAACTCAACCACTGAGTCGTTTTTCCAGCCCTGTTGGACTCTTTTAAACATCTTTATTTATTTTCAAGGAGGGAGGGGGAGAGGCAGAGAGGCAAGAACGGGCGCACCAGAGCCTTTTACCACCACAGATGAACTGGCGTGACGCCTGGGCCACTCTGTGTGTCTTGCTTTACTTGAGTACTGGGAATTGAACCCAGGCTGTCATGCTTTGCATACAAATGCCTTTAACCACTGAGCAATCTCTCCAGCCCCTAATGTACTCTTTTTGTAAAATTTTTTTTGGTTTGTTTTTATTTATTCATTTGAGAGCAACAGACAGAGAAAGAGGCAGAGAGAGAGAGAATGGGCGCACCAGGGCCTCCAGCCACCGCAGACGAATTCCAGATGCATGCACCCCCTTGTGCATCTGGCTAACGTGGGTCCTGGGGAATCAAGCCTTGAACCGAGGTCCTTAGGCTTCACAGGCAAGCGCTTAACAGCTAAGCCAACTCTCCCTCTAATGTACTCCTAATGATGTCTTCAGACCTCGGCACTCTGCTTGCTAACTGGCGCTATTGTAAGAACTGCAGCTATCTGAATTGCTCTCGTGGTCTGCTGCGTAGTGGGCCTCCCTCCCTATCGCTTGGTTTCCTAAACTCTTGCTCAACTTCATCTGAAATGGAGACAGCCCTTTAGCACAGTTAATCATTAATTTTATTTTCCCCTAAGCAGGTCCTTAAAAATGTGACATTCTTAAGTAGCTCGTATGTTCAGAATAAAAATGGGAACTTCTTTGGAAATCTGTTTTCAGCCGAGCTTTACTCTGATTAATAACCCTTGCAAATGTGTGCTTATCATACCATAAACATGACCTTTATAAGAACATTAGAAAAATCAAGCTATGGATATGCCTTGTCAGAGACTTTTTAAATGTCAGAAAATGGAATGCTTTGAAATTAATGTGAATTCAGAAGACTTACTGTTGAAGGTAGTTTGTGAACTTTTTGTGTGACTTGGGGCTTAATGACATTAATGGAAAGGATCTGCACTGAATTAGTCCAGGTTGGCTCATACATGATGCCAAAAGAGCTGTCAGGCCAGGCGTGGTGGCGCTCGCCTTTAATCCCAGCACTCAGGAGGCAGAGGTAGGAGGATCGCTGTGAGTTCGAGGCCACCCTGAGACTCCATAGTGAATTCCAGGTCTGCCTGGGCTAGAGTGAAACCCTACCTTGGACCCCCTGCCAAAAAAAAAGAACTGTCAACAACTTGGATGGAAGGAAAAGAGAAGCATTAACTAATTTCAGGGTTAGTTTGACCAAGCCAGCCAAGTCTGCAAGCTATTTATTACCTCAGTTTCTGACCAGAAAGAAAGGAGTGAGCAGTTAGAGAATGTCTGAATTCAGAGAAATGATTCTTTGTTGAAGGTAGTTTGTGAACTTTTTGTGTGACTTGGGGCTTAATGACATTAATGGAAAGGATCTGCACTGAATTAGTCCAGGTTGGCTCATACATGATGCCAAAAGAGCTGTCAGGCCAGGCGTGGTGGCGCTCGCCTTTAATCCCAGCACTCAGGAGGCAGAGGTAGGAGGATCGCTGTGAGTTCGAGGCCACCCTGAGACTCCATAGTGAATTCCAGGTCTGCCTGGGCTAGAGTGAAACCCTACCTTGGACCCCCTGCCAAAAAAAAAGAACTGTCAACAACTTGGATGGAAGGAAAAGAGAAGCATTAACTAATTTCAGGGTTAGTTTGACCAAGCCAGCCAAGTCTGCAAGCTATTTATTACCTCAGTTTCTGACCAGAAAGAAAGGAGTGAGCAGTTAGAGAATGTCTGAATTCAGAGAAATGATTCTTGTTTTGAAAAAATATTTTATTTATTTATTGGAGAGAGAGAGAGAGAGAGAGAGAGACAGATAGAGGAAGATAGAGAAAGAATGAGTGCACTAGGGCCTCAAGCCACTGCAAACAAATTCTAGACACATGTGCCACCTTGAACATCTGGCTTTATGTAGGTACTGGGGAAGTGAACCTGGATCCTTAGGCTTTGTAGGCAAGTGCCTTAACCACTTAAGCCATTTCTCCAGCCTGAGAAATGATTCTTGCTGCTTCCAGGAGTAGAGGGCCAGTGACTGGGACAGAACAGGCCTGGTAGTTGAGATGGTATTCAACAGTTGACCTATTACTTATTCACCTGGAGGATGTAAGGTCCATGGCAATACTGGTTTTCTTTTTTTTTGTTTTTTTTGTTTTTTTTGGTTTTTTGAGGTAAGGTCTCACTCTAGCCCAGGCTGACCTGGAATTCACTATGGAGTCTCAGGGTGGCCTCGAACTCATGGCGATCCTCCTACCTTTGCCTCCCGAGTGCTGGGATTAAAGGCGTGCGCCACCATGCCCGGCTCCAATACTGGTTTTCTGATATGGTGTACTTAATAGCAGCTTGGTGGCTTCAAACATGGTTTGTTATCAGCACACAGTTCTGTAGGTCAGAAGTTCAGTGTGTGGCTGTGTTCTCTGCACAGGGACTGAAGAGGCTGATGACAAATTGTGGCTGTCCCCCAACACTGGGAAACCAGCTTAAGTTCAATGTCATTGGCAGAACTGAGTTGCTGTGGTTGGAGAGCTGAGGACCTCATTTCCTTCCTTTCATCTTGGGGGTGCTCTTGGCAACATTTGTGCACATGCAGCATGCATCTTCAGAGACATCGAGGATGCTTGAACTCTTCTACTGCTCTGAGACCCACTGGAGAGTAGTCTTGCTTTTGGAAGCCTGGTGCTTAACTCAGCCTTTTTTGTATAATCATCAGTCCCTATTTTTTTTTTTTTTTCATTTTTTGGTTTTTTGAGGTAGAGTCTTGCTCTAGCCCAGGCTGACCTGTAGTCTCAGGGTGGCCTCAATCTCACAGTGATCCTCCTACCTCTGCCTCCCAGTGCTGGATTCAAGGCATGTGCCACCATGCCCAGCAATTATCTTTCATTCTTGAGACGATGAGTTACAAAGTGTGCTCAGCACTCCTTATCGCCTTTCTACCCCAAGTCAGTACAGTAAGTTTTCTGGCTGTGGTTGACTCTTACTTTCTGAGATGGCTTTAATGATGACAGTTTGGCATGCCAGATCTTTTCACTGAGGTCTGATAATCTTCTGTGGCCAAACTGGTATTTACACGTACTCTCGGTACCCAACTTTAGCTTGGCATTGCTTTTCTTATTTATGTTTCAACATTTGGCCAAATGATTGGCAAATCAGTCAATGAGATGTCTTCCTTTTATTTCCTTGTTTCTTTTTAGACATACTAGATTGATTCCTTGGTTAAATGGCTTCTGATTTGTGACACCAAAATCATGCAATGGTTTTATTTTATTTTTTCTTTTTGGCTTTTTCGGGGTAGGGTCTCCCTCTAGCTCAGGCTGACCTGGAATTCATTATGTAGTCTCAGGCTTGTCTTGAACTCATAGTGATCTTCTTACCTCTACCTCTGCCTCTGTAGTGCTGGGATTAAAAGTGTGCGCCACCTCACCTGACTTCATTTTTGCTTTTAATATTCTTGGTCTGTCTAAATCCTTCACCCAAGCACACTTCAGTGTGTGCATGTAGGTATGTGTGTGCATGTATGTGTTCTAAAAGTGTACAGATCTATTTTTCTGGCTCCACTGGTTTCCCTTCTCCCTCCTCTCCCCACGTTATTGATGAGGTACATTTGGACTGTTGGTATTAAGGATTTCTTTGAAGGACAGCCAGTGCTCCTAAGCTTGCCCCTTGAGGTATGCCCTGTCATTTCCTTCAGTAGATTAAAGCATGCATATATGAAATATCTCATTACTGAAATAATCATATTTCATTTACCAGTTGTACTGCTTTTACCTTTCCAGAAACATAATGAATAACATAATTTGTTTTGTGCCAATCAAATTTGTATTCCTTGTGCCGAAAAGTGGTTTTACTCACAGGATGTATTCACATGGGCTTTCTGAATATATGACTTATTTAAAGCTTAATATATTTTAAGATTTAGGAATTGGAGAGATGACTCAGTGGTTAAGGCTGTTGCCTGAAAAGCCTAACGATCCAGGTTTGATTCCCCAGTACCCAGTTAAAGCCAAATGCACAAAGTGGCACATGTATCAGGAGTATGTATGCAGCAGCTGAAGGTCCATGCATGCCCATTCGCGTGTTCTTTCTCTCCTTGATTATAAATAAATAAATAAAATAATTTTTAAAACATTTAGGGCTGGAGAGATGACTCAGCAGTTAAGGCATTTGATTGCGAAGCCTAAGGACCTAGGTTTAACTTCCCCAGTACCCTAGTAAGCCAGATGCACAAGGTAGCATATGTGACTAGAGTTCGTTTGCAGTAGCTAGAGGCCCTAGTGTGCCCATTCTCTCTCTCCCTCTCTCTGTCTCCTGTCTCTTCTTCTCTTTTTCTCTTCCTCTCAAATAAATAAATAAAATATGAAATATTTTAGGAAAAGATTGATCTTAACATATTCGGCTTCAGATATCTTGCAACAGTAGAATCCTCAGAAATGAAATAGGGGCATCTGAGGGCTTTGGAGTGGTCCTTCCATACTCAGATCTATAATTGGAATTTATCATCAGTTGAACCTTAATTCATACTCAGGAAATAGAAAGGGAGTCTGGGGCAATTTAATTTTTTTAAAATATGTATCAATTTATTGGAGAGAGAGGTAGAAAAAGAGAGAGAGGCAGATAGAGAGAGAATGGGCAAGCCAGAGCCACCAGCCACTGCAAACAAACTCCAGATATATGTGCCACCTTATGTATCTGACTTACGTGGGTCCTGGGAATTGAACCTGGGTCCTCAGGCTTCACAGGCAAGTGTCTAGAGCAATTTCAAATGGAAAACAATTTTTTTAAATCAGGAAATAAAATGCAGACTGCCTTCCTGGTTTGTGTCAGGGATTGTCAGAAAGCTAGGTACGTCATGCGGAACCTATGGGGGGACAAATGACTGCAAGATCATGAGCTGGTGGGTGTCAGGGTGGTGCAGAAAAAAACTATTTGAGGGGCTGGAGAGATGGCTCAGCAGTTAAAGCCCTTGCTTCCAAAGCCTGATGGCCTGGGTTCGATTTCCCAGTACTCAGATAAAGCCAGATGCACAGAGTTGCCCACATGTTTGGAGTTCGTTTGCAGTGGCTGGAAGCCCTGGCATGCCCATTCTTTCTCTTTCTCTTTTTCTGTCTCTGCCTGTCTCTCATAAAATCAATCAATCAATCCATAAGTAAATGAAAAGAAAAACAATTTCTTTGTTCAGGTCTGTTAAGATTTTGAGAAAAAAAATACCAACTAAAATTTTGGCTAAGCTAGCTGAATTTTCCATGTACAGGGAAGGCTGCCATATGTAAGGACTTTTCAGATATCCCCAGTGCAGGCATGCTCTCTCAAAACTAGCAAAAGGGCTGGAGAGATGGCTTAGCAGTTAAGGTGCTTGCCTGTGAAGCCTAAGGACCCAGGTTCAATTCTCCAATACCCAAGTAAGCCAGATGCACAAGGTGACACATGCATCTGGAGTTTATTTGCAGTAGCTAAGAGGCTCTGGTATACCCGTTCTCTCTCTATATCTTTCTCTGTCTCTTGCTCTCTCAAATAAATAAATAAATAAAATATTTTTTAAAAACTAGGGCAACAGAAACCCAAGCGCCACATGTTCTCCCTCATATGTGGATCCTAGCTACAGATGATTGGGCTTCTGTGTGAGAATGAAAATACTTAGTAGCAGAGGCCAGTAAGTTGAAAAGGAGACATAAAGGGAAGAGAAAGGAAGGGAGGAGGATACTTAATAGGCTGATATTGTATATATGTAATTACAGTGATTGTAATGGGGAGGTAATATGATGGAGAATGGAATTTCAAATGGGAAAGTGTGGGGGTGGGGAGGGAGGGAATTAACATGGGATCTATTTTGTAATCATGGAACATGTTAATAAAAATTAAAAAAAAAACTGGGGCAAGAGAAATGAATGAAAATGTAACAAGTGGTCAAAAAAGTCACACCTCCAATGGAATGGCCATGCTTCTAGTATGTATGCCTTGTTGACCATGTCACTGCAAGAAAGTGTCAGTCATGCCACATGTATGATGGACACACAACCTCCCAGCACCTGGAGGGCTCATGCAGGATTGCTATGAATTTGAGACTAGCCCGAGCTATATGTAGTGAAAACCTGTCTTGAAGTCCAAACTCAGAGCTGGGTATCGTGGAGCATGTCTTTAACCTCACCTGTAAATCAGCCAATATTTTGTCAGATAACATCAGTGGTGGTTTTGTTTTTTACTTGGAGACAGGGGCCTATTATGTAGTTCACACTGGCCTGGACCTTATGATACTCCTGCCTTAGCCTCCAGAGTGCTGGAAGTACAGGAGAGCGTTATCTTGCCCAGCTGTTATCAGATTTTTGATTGGCCTCTTCCCGTTTTACTCCTGAGGGGCTGGAGAGATTGCTCAGTGGTTAAGGCACTTCCCTGCAAAGTCTAAGGACCCAGTAGCATGCACAAAGTGGCACATGTATCTGAAGTTTATTTGCAGTGGCTCAGGCCCTAGCATGCCGATTCCGCTTCCTCTTCTTTCTATCAAATAAATTACTAAATAAAACACTATAAAAAGAAACACTCCGAAGCTATTATGAGATCTTTTCAGAGTGAGTATTTTTGTAGGGTGCCTGGATGCCTTCAGGGGTGCTTCACACTATTCCCAGCTTATTTAAGGAATTTCAAGATATTCCCTGAATATCAGATTTGGATATGATCATTTCCCTCAACCTACTTTCATTTTTCCTCTATCACAATATGAAAATAAGCAACAGTGAATACTTCTCATTCTTAATGCAAAACACTTAATAGTGTTACTGAATTTATTTAGTTTTCCAATGCTATCTAGATTAGTTTTAAAAGAAATGTCTCATGATCTTCACTCACTCACTAACTGCCAGTAATTTTTAAAGCAACTTATTAGGCACCATGGGGAAAAATGATATACATGTTCTTGCTTTCCACCCATTTCAGAGGTTTCACAAGGTTAAGTGCAAGCTGGGCGTGGTGGCTACGCCTTTAATCCCAGCACTCGGGAGGCAGAGGTAGGAGAATTACCGTGAGTTCAAGGCCAGCCTGAGACTACATAGTGAATTCCAGATCAGCCTGGGCCAGAGTGAGACCCTACCTCAAAAAAAAAAAAAAAAAAAAGAAAAAAAGAAAAAAAAGGTTAAGTGCAAACCAAATACTTCTACTATGAAAAAAAAATGACTATAAGTTTAAGAGACATACTTTAATGACATAAATAGTAGAGTTAATAAAATACATTCCAGGGGAGGAGAGATAGTTTAGAGGTTAAGTCACTTCCAAAGCCAGGTCTAAGGACCCAGGTTCACTTCCCCAGTGTCCAAGTAAGTCAGATGCATGAGGTGGCACATGTGTCTGGAGTTCTTTTGCGGTGGCTGGAGGCCCTGGAGCACCCATTATCTTTTTTTTTTTTTTTTTTTTGAGAACACTGAAAGATAAGAATGGGCAAGAAAGGTCACAATGACATGGATAACTTAGAGAGAGATATTTAGAAATGGGAAGGCATAATGGGTTTTGAAAAGTCTGTGCAGGACAGATTGGAGCAGTTCAGAAAACTACAGGGCCAATTTCAGGAGGCACACTTCTTACTGAAGATCTCTCTCCTCTCTCCACAGGCATTCCTGCTCACAGCAATTTGACTCATACTGTATTGTTCTTCCTTGGGGATTAATGTCCTTGCAAAAGCAGAAAATAATCTTTTCAATTTGAGGCAAACACCTCCATGAATTTGAAAAGACAGGCACTAATTCTCTGAGGCTGGGAGCAGAGCCCCCTTTCAGGGTTAGTGGCTGTTTTGTTTTCCACAGAGCTTTGGGGTTTATAGTGATTACGTGGAGCCACAATCCTCCACCGTGTCAGACATACCAATAAGGAAGAAGGGCTATTGTAGAGCTGTCTATTCTCAACAAGCGTTCCATCACGTTTGAATCATGGGGGAATCTCAGAAAATATGTTCACTAGCTGTTGCAGAAAGTCTAGGTACAGGGTTTATGTAGAATTAAGAACTTATCTCCAGTGATTCTCATAACCTGGTCAAGCAATGACAGAAACATCTGATGCTCTTCACGATCCTTCACCACATTCTAATCCCAGGATGGCTGAGCCCATGGCCAGATTCTGTAGTATTAGGACACCATCAGAATTAAGGTACTCTCTGTCTTCCAGAACTTACAGATGATTCCCTTGCATCTTCTGGCTTGATAGAGAATTGTAAGAGGAGTATTTGGCAAGCCCTAATGTTCCATTGTCTTGTTTAGGTTGTTGGAGGTTTCTGTGTTGGACATAGTGAACTCTGATCAGAGGGTTCTGATAATGGTTTGTGTGTGAAGTAAGATTCTTAGACTAATTGGACATGTGAGCAATTGGTAAAAATTGCCCGGAGCACTAGAAAGGTGTGGTCAGATGGGTTTTTATCTTGGCTTCTGAGGACAGTGAAGACAGTTTGATTTGTTTATTTAACTCATAGTTCTAGAGACAAAAATGTCAAAGATTGAAGGGTTGTATGTAGTGAGGGCTTCTTGCTGATCCTATCATGGGGGACTGAGGGGTTGTATCTAATGAGGGCTTCTGTTTTGAAAAATTTTTATTTTATTTATTTATTTGAGAGACAAAGGAAGAGAGAAAATGGGCATGCCAGGGCCTCTATCTACTGCAAATGAATTCAATACACACCACTACCATGTACATTTGTCTTACGTGGGATCTGGGGAGTAGAAACTAGGTCCTTAGGCTTCACAGGCAGGTGCCTTAACTGACTAGCCATCTCTCCAGCCCTAGTGAGGGCTTCTTGCTACATCAAACATGGAGGAAGGCATCACATACTGAGAGCATGAGTGAGGCACAGAGTTCAAAGCCAAACAAAAGCTATCCTTGGGAGTTATAATTAATTCCCCCATAATAGCCTTAATCCATCATTTTTGAAAAACTTTTGTATTGAGAACCTCCATTCATATACACAATGCTCCCTGATCAAATCCCACTGGCTAAGGTTTAATTCCCAAGCCATGTAGGTAAGCCAGATGCAAAAAGTGGGCAAGCATTTGGTATTGGTTCACAGGAGCAGGCCCTGGTGTGCCGCGCACATGCACACATAAACACACACACACACGCACACACACACACACACACACACACACAGAATATTAAAAGGAGCCTATGAGTTTTACAAAGAGCAGCAGCATTGAAGGCAGTCAGCCTACGTTAGCATCCATCGCTTGAAGCAGCTGCCACACATTCTTCAGCTCAACCCCACGACCCTTCGGTTCCACAAAAAGCTGCACCAGGAAAAAATAACAGAATTGGTGTGAAAGTGGAAAGTGCACATGTGTCTATGCTGCTCAAAATCAATGCCTTTTTAAAAATTATTTTTATTTATTTGCAGTCAGAGAGAGAGAGAGAGACAGACAGACAAAGGGTGGTTATGCCAGGGCCTCTCTAGCTGCTGCGAATGAACTCCAGACGCATGCGCCACCATGTGCATCTGGCTTATGTGGGTGCTGGGGAATTGAACCTGGGTCCTTTGGCTTTGCTAGCTCCTCCCTGCTGGTGAGGTCCTTTGCATTTGGCTTTAGAGATCCTCACTGTGTTTCACTGCAGTGATGCCTCTCCTGTCATCAGAATGCAGGCGTCTTGCATGCATCCTCTTAGTGATCTCCCCGTAACGCTGGAATTGGGATTTCTCCTCCCTGGGGCCTACAAGCAACATTTCTTCTGGATTTGCAAATCCTGCATTTAATTTTTCCTGTCTACTTGAATGGAAAAAAAAAATGGTCCCTTTAGAAAAAAAAAATAACTTTTTCTGCTAACTATTGAATTTTCAATTTGGTCTGCATCAGAACTTGGTAGATACATAAAAGAAATCAAGGTATAATATTATCAAAGGAAGTTGGGCGTGGTGGCACACACCTTCAATCCCAGCACTTAGGAGGCAGAGGTAGGAGGATTACAGTGAATTCAACACCACCCTGATGCTACATAGCGAATTCCAGGACAGCCTGGGTCAGAGTGAGACCCTATCTTGAAAAACCAAAAAAAGAAAGAAAAAAAAAAATCATCAAAGAATATGAGCTTTGAAATCAGATGTCTCCGATTTCTAATTCTGAGCAGAATCATTTAAGAAGGTGGTTTACCTTGAGCCAAATGGTCTTAGTAAGGCTCCGTAACTTCACCTGTAAAATGAGAGTGGGCTGTCTGCCATGTGACATAAGTAATATATGCAAAACTGTGCAGCCTAGACCTAGGGTCTAATCAAGGCTCAACATGACTGAATTTGTAAAAACAAAATAGCTTACATGTATCTTCTTGCTTGCAGTCATTTAGTATAAATTTTATTTCTTTTCTTAAAGAAAATAATTTTTGAGATTCCAAAATTATTACAATCCCATTAGTAACCAGACATTTTTTCCCCTAGAGACTGTTTCAGAATTAAAAGAAAATATAAAGTTCAGTTTGTTTTAAGCAAAACCTGCCAGAAGCAACAATCACATTGAGGCTGAGACTAAACAGCTCCATGGGGAATGTTTTTGAGGAATCTGGCATCAGAGTTTCTTCTCTCACATTTTTTTTTTCTTCCGAGATAGGATCTCACTGTAGCCCAGGCTGACCTGGAACTCATTATGGAGTCTCAGGGTGGCCTCAAACTCACAGTGATCCTCCTACTTCTGCCTCCCAAGTGCTGGGATTAAAGGTGTGTGCCACCACTGCAGGCCAGAGTTTCTTTTTGCTATTATAACATCTGTAAGAATGTTCACCAAAGCAATGGAAACCAGAACTCACAGTTCCCAAACCTTGGAAGCGAATCCCGGAACATGCAGTACACGGGTCTCATAGGGCAGCACTAATGTGGCCTTCACTCTTCTTTTTTTTTTTTTTTTTTTCACTCTGGCTCAGGCTCTTCTGGAATTCACTATGTAGTCTAAGTGTAGCCTCGAACTCACAGTGATCCTCCGAACTCTGCCTCCAGAGTGCTGGGACTAAAGGGGTGCACCACCATGCCCAGCCTTTCCTCTTTTATTTTAAATAATTATTTAAAGATTTTATTTGAGAAAGAGAAAAAAAAAAGTAGGGGAGAGAACGGGTGCACCACGGCCTCTAGCCACTGCAAATGAACTCCAGATGCCTGCACTGCCTTGTACATCTGGCTTGCTTAGGTCCTGGGGAATTGAACCTGGGTCCTTAGTCTTTATAAGCAAGTGCCTAACTGCTAAGCCATCTCTCCAACCCCCCTCCACTGTTCTTAACATACTTCATTTAATCTGATGGTGTGAGATACTTAGTGATGGTTATATCCAAATGTCACCCAAGGCCACCACAGTGGGGCTTTCTAGGAATTTTCCATCAGGATCATTATGAAAGCAAATTAGATTTCAACATGAAACAATCATATTGGGTGTTGGAAGCAAGTATCAGGAGCAAGCAAATAATGCTGGAGGTGTGACACTAGGTTCAAGAGGATTCATCTTCGGCCTTGCTATTCTGGAACATGCAAATAAAGTGGAGGATGGGACTGAATGATAACTAATAGGTAACACAATAAACATGTATGCTTTTGTCAGAAGCCCAGGTAGGGCTCAAAGGTATGCACAGTCTATAATATACGGTATTGTAGACCCCAATAAAAGCAAGAAATATATACAATTTCTTCTTTAATAATCCAGTGCCTTTATAAGTACCAATAGCATATTATAACTTGACTTGATTTGGCAAAGGTAAATTAAGATCAGGTTGATATCTATACAAGGTTTTCTGTTTCTATACTGCCTTTCACCAAGAAAATGGCAAACTGGATGGCACAGACATCTATCCTAGCTTTTAGAAGACTGAGACCAGAGGAGCTTAAGTTCAAGGTCAGCCAGAGCTACATAGTAAGATCCAGGTCAAGGTCAGCCTGAGCTGTATTGTTATTGTGAGAACTGAACAGAGCAAAAGACCCAGACATAAATACACACTGTTTTGGCCACTTACTCTTTGAAAAAATGAGCCCCAAAAATATTCATTGTTGGGGGGAGCCTGTTTAACAAATGGTGCTGGCAAAACTGGATATCTATCTGAAGAAAAATGAAATTACATCTGTGTCTTTATCTTGTACAAATAGCAACTCGAAAGGGGCCAAAGACCTTAATCCAAAGCCTGAAACACTTCAACGGCTGGAGGAGAAATCAGGGAACTTGCTCCAGGGTATAGACATAGTCAAGAACGTTCTGGCTGTATCTTTTTAAATTTAATTTACTTCTGAGAGAGAGAGAGAGAGAGAGAGAGAGAGAGAGAGAGAGAGAGAAAGAGAGAGAGAGAGAAAAGGAGAGAGAGAAAAGGAGAGAGAGAAAGGGTGTGTCAGAGACACAAGCCAATGCAAATGTACTCCAGACACAGGCACTACCATAAGGATCTGGCTTATGTGGGTACTGGGGAATCAAACCTGGGTCCTTAGGCTTTGAAGGCATGTGTCTCAACCTCTAAGCCATCTCTTCAGCCTTCGTTAACTTTCTGAAGAGGACTTTCAATGGCATAAGAAATAGCTCTCTAAGAGTTCACACATGGGACTACATGGAAATTAAAATTTTTCTGAGGCTCAAAAGAAACTATCACTGGGAGATGGTTTAGCGGTTAAAGGCACAATGCATAAAGTGGTACACGTGTATGGAGTTCTTTAAATTGAAAGGAAACCCTGGCACACCCATAGTCTCTCTTTCTTTTTCTATCTCCCTCTCAAATAAATAAATAAAAAAAAAATAAAACAAAGTTTTAAAAAGAAAGCATCTTCAAAGCAAATAGGCCACCGCCTTCAGAATAAGGCAGCATATTTTCCAGCTCTGCACCGGGCAGGGGGATAAGTCCCAGAATTTACAAAAACTATAAATATTAAATATCCCAAAATATAAAATTGTCAATCAACGAGTGGGTCAGTGAAATAAATAGACAGTTCACAAAATAAGAAACACAAATGACCAACTATAGATACTTTAAAAAAATTGTTCACTATACCCAGTCATCAAAGAAATGCAAATGAAAACCACTCTGAGATACCATCACCCAGTCAGAATGGATATCTTGGGAATGGGGGACCTGGGACTGGACAGATGTCTCAGTGGTTAAGGCACTTGCCTGTAAAACCTAGCAACCGAGTTCACTCCCCCAGTACCGTGTAAAGCCAGGTGCACAGAGTGGAGCATGCATCTGGAGCTTATTTGCAGCTGCTAGAGGTCCTAGTGCACCTATTCTCTCTCTATTCCCAACCCTGTGTGGTAGCACACACCTGTAATCCCATCACTTAGGTAACCAAGGTAGGAGGATTGCTGTGAATTTGAAGCCAGCCTGAGTCTACATAGTGAATACATAGGTCATCCTGGGCTAGAGTGAGACCCTACCTCAAAAAACAAAACAAATCAGAACCAGCAAACAAAAACTAACTACAAATGATGGCAAAGATTCCAGAAAGAGGAACTCTTGCCAACTGTTGGTGGGAGTGCAAACTAGTATAGCCATTATGGAAATCAGTATGGTTATTTCTCAATAAATTAGAAAGAGGTTACTCACACAAGCAACAAAGCTAGACTATTCCTGCACACACACCCTAAGGTGTCCACACTCCACTACAAAGATACTTGCATGTTCATGTTTGTGGCTGCTGTATTTATCCCAGGTAAGAATTGGAATCAGCCCAAGTGCCCATCTACAGAGGACTGGGTAATGATGACGTGGTGCATATGCAGGGCAGAATTCTATTCAGCAGTGCAGTAAAATGAAATATGTAATTTTCAGGAAAATGGATGAACCTGGGAAAAATTACACTAAGTGAAATAACCCAAACTCAGAAAGATCAAAACCACACATTGTCTGATGTGTGGGTCCTGGTTTTTAATATCTCTATGTATGTATGTATATATGTATGTATGGGCAATTGTGAGTAAAAGCTATAAAGATTTGATGGTAACTAAGAGTGAGTATGAAGACGAAAGCAGGACATGGGGTGAAGGAAGGGCCCATGGGACATGGAAACAGAAGAGGAGCATATTGGGAGGGAGAATGGAAAGAGAGGAAGGACATGGAGAGGAGAGATAAGAATTCATTAAACATTGTCTGAAAATTCCATAATTATTGAGACCTAACCATCTGCATGCTGATTAAAAAACATTCCAAGGCAGTCTCTGAACACATATAGATAGGATGTCTGTAGATGTTGGAGTCTAGAAGTGGAATGTTTGCCATCACATCCTAGTTCTCTCCCTACCACCTATGTACTTGTGCGATCTTCAGCAAGTTTGAACCTCACTATGAGTCCGTTTGCTCACGTGCAGACTAAGAATGTATCAAGGGAGCTATTCTAGACTGTCCAAGGCACAGGGGTGCTAATGCCACAGCTTTCACGCCTGAGGAAACAAAGGATGCTTACAAGATGGAAGAAATTCACACCTAAAAATGATATCTGTGATTTTTAAAAATAGTTTTATTTCATTATTTGCAAACAGAGAGAGACAGATAAAGAGAGACACAGAGAGAGTATGGGTATGCCAGGGTCCTTACCGCTGCAAAGGCACTCCAGACACATGTGCCACTTTGTGCTTTGTGCATCTGGCTTTACATGAGTGAAAAAAAAAAAAAAGGCAAGCACATTAACCACCGAGCTGTCTCCCCCAGTCCCTAATGTTTGGTATTACTGTTATGGATTATAACTCACATTTCTGGGCTAAATTGCAAACTAAAATGGAGTACTTCAAAAGAGATTTACATTAGGTTTTCTGCGTTGACTCAGTTCCTTTCCACACCTTTGAAAATTATTTTGCCCATATCTGTGTCTTCTTCCTCTGCTTACTTTGTGATCAAAAGTTTCAGATAGGGCTGAAGAGATGGCTTAATGGTGAAGGTGCTTGCCTGTGAAGCCTAAGGACCCAAGTTTAATTCCCCAGTACCCATGTAACTCCAGATGCACAAAATAGTGCATGCATCTGGAGTTCATTTGCAGTGGCTGGAGGCCCTGGCATTCCTATTATCACTCTACTGGCCCTTTCTATCTCTCAAATAAATAAATTATTTTTTTTTAAGTTTTCAAATAATTGACTCTACTGAACTGCATTCCCACCTTCATTCCTTACTCTCCTCACACTGAAATGGCTCATAATGGTCACGAGTATCTTTATGACAAAGATCTAACAGGATCATTTCTCACCCCTGTGTGATGTTGTCCACAGCCTCCTGGCCGCCTGGGATCCCAGTCTCACAAACTCATGCAAGACAGTCCCAGTGGATGGGCAGAGATGATAGAAGGTCAAGTCCAGGTCATAGACAGTTGCATGTTTTTCTCTGTAAAGGATGGGATGAGTCAAACTTCTTTGAGAAGCAGAGGTAGTAGGCAGGGTGAATTGCTCACAGTGTCTCCATTTAAACATTAAGCTTTCCTGGATCATAACCCAGTGTGTTGGTAAAGATAAAAGCTTTATGAAAGCAGTTGCAAGAGTCATTAGATACCAATCAACAGCCTAAGTTTGGACCTTTATGCTTCTTTGGTTTGAAAATGTGCTAACATCTCTCTACTCAAAGCCATCATTTATTGATATTTATTTGAACATAATTTTTTGATGCCTTATGCAATCATCATTGATCACACATGAAGAACTGTGGATGGCCACTGTCATCTCTAGTAATTTATCACATACTTTTTAGCAATGTCCCCATAATGTCTGTCTAGCTTCTGAGAGCACCCATATTGGGCTCTGAGAATGATTTCCCTGTTCATCTGAAAGGACCAGAGGCCCAGAAGGAAGCTGTGGTAGTTTTACAGATTGCCTTCTGTAATGTGACTATTGTATCATTTACTTATTTATTTATTTTTATTTTATTTTATTTTATTTTATTTATTTTTTTGGGGGGTAGGGTCATGTTCTAGCCCAGGTTGACCTGCACAAGGTGGTACATGCATCTGGAGTTTGTATGCAGTGGCTGGAGACTCTAACACACCTGTATTCATTCTCTTTCCTCTTTCTCAAATAAATAAATGAATAAAATATTTTAGAAAAAAAATGCTACTTCTGTTTTTAGCTTTGTTCTCTGGTGAGTTTTAGGGTGAATTACTGCAACGTTTAAATATCATGACTTAAAATTAACAGATAAAGCATTTTGGCAAAGGGAAAATGGAGATCACCCTCTTGTGTCCTGTATCTTTGGGAAGGTCAGACTGCTGAGCTTGGGCGTGGCCAGATGTCTCTGAATCAGCATTTCCAGAACAGGGGCCTCCCTTGCCCCACTCCCCCTTCCATCCTCATCCCACTGCTCCTGGCACCAGCAGCGTCCTATATACCCCCATCCTCCTGTGCCAGCTTGCATCTTGTTGCTATCTGCCCCCTGGAATTCGATGTTGTTTTCACATTTGATCTGACCTACCAGGAGCAGTTCACTTAAGGCCAATGAGGAGCCTCCACCCCAGGTAGAAAGGGCTGGATCACCTTCTCCAAATCCTTAGGCCAATCAGAAGTCCTGAACAGGAAAATGATAAGAAATATACAAGCACGATTTAAAAAAAAAAAGTTGTATTTATTTGAGAGCAGATGGAGATAGAAGAGAGACAAAAACATGGGTGTACCAGGGCCTCCAGGCACTGCAAACAAGCTCCAGATGCATGTGTCACTTTGTGCATCTGGCTTTATGTGGCATCCCCCTTTAAAAAATCTTTTATTTATTTGCAACCAGAGAGATATAAAGAAAAAAGAGACAGAATAGACAAGAAATTTTTTCACAAAAATTTCACTAATCTCCATCAAACTTTACTTTAAAATGTTATGAAATTTTGAGGTACAGGGTCCCTCACAACAGGCCCTTGAATCCCATCTTTTAGATTTTTGTATGTTTATCGAAGAATTATGGAAATGGACTCCAAAATGTGTAAATTATGAGTTGTGAGATTTAAGAAAAAGTGTTGTCCAGGAAAGGGTTGGAATGGACACACCACACACACACACACACACACACACACACACACACACACACACACACATACATACAGCCGGACCTGAAACCACATGCCTACAGATTTATCCAGGGGGTAGTGAGGAAGATTCTGGCTTGAAGGAGAGTCCTTGCTTATTGGAGAGGGGATGTAGGGAGTGAAGAGAAGGCATAAATGCAGGCTTCCAGGGAAATTGCCAAGTGCCAGAACTTCACGGAGGGTAAGAGGGAAGGGTTCACCAGAAAAGGGACCAGTAGGTTCAGAAGTCAGGAGGAAAGATGAACAGCCAAGAACTTTTCCCACTGGTAAACCTTTTTCTAGCTCATTCGAGGAAATGTATCATCACTCAAGTGGACAAGGGAGAGAGCTGATTGGCTCACTCAAGCGGCTGACCCTCAAACAGCCAGTGACTCAGGTGTGTGAGATTAGGGAAGAGGTAAGGGGGCCACCGTTGCTAAAGAACTGTTTATAGCTATCATGGATGAGTCTGGACTAGACACCGAGTTCTAGCATTCCCAGGACAAATGAGGTGGCATCTCCTTGTTCCTTCACTTTGGGCCTTTGTTCCTGACTACCTATTGCAACAACAACAATAAAAGAGAGACTATTTTGCTCATATTTCTCCCTTAATAAGTTTTTCATTTTGTTGATCAGAGTTTGGAATAGAATGTAAGCAAAGAGAGATTGAATGGGAATTCTAGTTCTTGAGGTTTAAGTAAACAGGACTAGAGAGATGGCTTAGCAATTAAGGTGCTTGCTGGCAAAACCTAAGGACCCAAATTGTATGCCCCAGGACCCACATAAGCCAGATGCACAAGGCGGCACATGTGTCTGGACTTCGTTTGCAGGCCCTTGAAGAGGTCTTGGCATGTCCATTCTCTGTTTCTTTCTCTAGTAAATAAATACAATAAAATATTTTAAAAAGAAAGCATAGTAAATAATCTCAACAAAAAATTCCAAATCCTCAAATAAAAACTTTAACTATTAGAGAGGCAGCCTCAGAAGGGATCCAACATCCACACATTTGTCTAATGGACAAGTTAATATTAAACTCTATACTCCCTCATATTATATTGTATTATTATTATTATTGGATTTTGAGGTAGGGTCTGTCTCACTGTAGGCCAGGCTGACCTGGAACTCACTGTGTAGTCTCAGGGTGGCCTTGAACTCAGGACAGTCCTCCTACCTCTGCCTTCCAAGTGTTGAGTTTAAAGGTAAGCCACCATGCCTGGATAAACTCTATACTTCTTTAATTTAGGAAAAATATTTATTGACACATTAAGATGAACATATTTATAGGGTTACTCTCATATTTCAATATTACATAATGTACAAATAATATCTATTCTCAAACACTTACCATTTGAGATAAAATCATTAAAAATTCTTTTTTCTAGCTCTTTTGAAATGCATAGTACGTTATTGTCTGGAGTAATTCTACTATGCAATAGAACTCTAAAACATTTCTTTTTTAATATTTTATTTTTATTTATTTATTTATTTGATAGAGAAAGAGAGAGCATGGGCGCCCCAGGGCCTTTAACCATTGCAAATAAACTGACATGTGTGCCCCCTTGTACATCTGGCTAACGTGGGTCCTGGGGAATTGAACCTGGGTCCTTTGGGTTTGCAAGCAAGCGTGTTAACCACTAAGACATCCCTTCAGCCCAACTTCTTTCTTTTTTTTTTTTTTTTTTTTTTGAGGTAGGGTCTTGCTTTAGCCTAGGTTGACCTGGAATTAACCATGTACTTACAGGCTATCCTTGAACTCACAGCAATCCTCCTATTTCTACATTCTAAGTGATGAGATTAAAGGCCTGCCACTTCTCATGTTTCCTGTTTGATTTGCTACATGCTATCAACCTATTCTTTTTAAAAAATATTTTATTCCTTTACTTGCAAGTAGAGATATACAGACAGATGGAGAGGAAGAGAGAAGGAAAGTGAGTGTGTGTGCTCACCAAGGCCTCTAGCCATAGCAAATGAACTCTAGATGATGCATCACCTTGTGCATCTGGCTTACATGGGTACTGGGGAATTGAACCTGGGTCATTAGGCTTTGTGAGCAAGTGCCTTAACTGCAGAGACATCTCTCCAAACCAAATACATTTGTTAATTTTTTCTAAATTTTATTTGTGTGTGTTTGCAGGGCATGGGAACAGAATGGTCATGCCAGGGCTCTAGCCACTGCAAACAAACTCCAGATGCATGTGCCACCTTGTACATCTGGCTTACATGGGTACTGGGGAATTGAACCTGGGTTCTTAGGCTTCACAGACAAATGCCTTAACTGCTAAGCCATCTCTTCCACACCCTGGCTTTGTTTGTTTTTCGAGGCAGGGTCTCACTCTAGCCTAGTCTGAACGGTAACTCACTCTGTAGTTCTAGGCTTGCCTCAAACTCACAATGATCCTTCTACCTCAGCCTCCTGAGTGCAGGAATCAAAGGCATGTACCACCATGCTGCCCAGCTCATCCACCCATTCTTTTGTCCAACTGTTCATCCATACTGTCCTTTGTGCTCTGGTTGCAGTCCTTCACGTCATGTCTTATAGCCTCTGTGATCCTGTGTTGCACGTCTGTCGCCTTGGTTCATGACAGCATGACCAGAATTCTCCAGCAGGGTTGGCTGCCCACAGGAAGTCTTTATCCATACCATCCCTCTGCCTCTGTGTCTGTCTCTACGTCCAATTAGGTGTCCTTGAACTCCTTCAACTCTGGTATGGCTTCTTTAACCCTTTTCAAGGCATTCTGTCATCTACATCTGCACATATATAGGTAGATGTAATTACTGTGTGTTGTGTAAAGTGTGATCTGAGAGTTAAAATTAGTAGTTAAGATTGGACATAAAGCCTGTAATCCCAGCACTTGGGAGACAGAAATAGGAGGATCACTACTGAGTTCAAAGCCATCCTGAGACTACTTAGTAAATTCCAGGTCAGCCTGGGCTGGAGGGAGACCCTTCCTTGAAAATCCAACCCCCACCCACCAAAAAGAGATCGGAATAAAAGAGCCAGTGTTTGTAAATACCCAGCTTCCAAGGAAAATTTGCGTCTACTTGGCAAATTTCAGACACAAACCTAAAGTGACTCTTAAATGTACTGTTCTTCAATCAATTCTGACCTCGTGGAAAGAAATATTTGTAACATAGCATGCTCATGATGACAGCAAGACACATAATCCTATGTCTCTGCCAGTCTCTGTTCCATGGCAACTTCAAATTGCCTTCCTCAAATTAACAATATTACTATTTCTAGAAGTGTGACATTCCAATGAGTGAAAGATACTTATTGGTAAACATAAGCAATAGAATAACTCACAAACAGAAATGTCTTTAAGTTCATTTTACATCTTCATGTTAATAAATTAGTATCATAAGGAAAATAATCAACATATATTCCTATTTTAATGCAAATTTTTCCATTTACAAGGTGAAGGAGTGAAATATCTTCTCACAGCAAGTAGTTTAATCTGTGTTGTAGATGAAACCTGTTATATCTGCCACTTCTGATTTTGCTCTGTGCAAATTATATTATAGTTACTGAACACATACAGATTGATATAACTACAATATTTTTTTACAATTTCATATTTGAAAACCAAAAATATGAACTACAGGCAATTTTGGGGGGGAGGCAACTTTTAAAAGTGTGCAACACCACACTCGGCTAAACATTGATTTTAGAACATTGTAAGTCATTATTTTTACTTAGGACCTTGCTGTCACAGAGCCAGTTGTCCTGGAAATGGACTTTGGGGCTTTGGGGAACAGCCCCCCACCCTGGGAGGACAATAGGATATGGAACTGGGAGGGCAAAGAAGGGACCCCACAGGCTTGCTGTCTCTACCCCAAGAGGTTCATTGGAGGGTGGCCAGCTTCTGAGAGTCCTGCTCCGAGGTGAGGGGCAAGTCTTTAAGCCCCTGTGGAAGTGCCTTTGTTCCAGAACAATTTGTGAAGAGGATCCTAAGAGGGTCATGAGCCACCAACACTCTAGGACATCCCTTCCCCCTCAAGGTGGCTCTGGTTAGCACATCTCAGAATTCACTAGAATCGTATTTGCATAGTAAGTGGGTAAATAGTATGTAGACACATGTTCTCTTCCTGCCTGTGATCTTGTAGGTTTCTCTCTCCACTCAAGTTGGAAGAGGTGAGATGGACTATCTGCTCTTCTCAACCTGTCACACTTTTGAGGCGCTTATCTGATGATTTTTGTCTCCTATGATGGAATCAAACACTTGGAACGTGGAGGAGTGTTATGCACAAATATAATAGATGCAGGAGGAGTGTCTTTGCTGCTGTAAATTTCCCACAGCCGGCCTCATACTGGATTAGGTAAAAAGATAAGCCCAAACCAGCTATAGTGGTACAAGCCTTTCATTCCAGCACTTGGGAGGCAGAGATACTAGGATCTTCCTGAGTTTAAGGTCAACCTGAGAATACATAGTGAATTCCAGGTCAGCCTGGGCTAGAGTGAGATCCTACCTCAAAAAACAAAACAAACAAACCAAAAAGATAAGCCCAATCTATTCCTCAACTTCCTCATAATGAAATAATTGCAGAACATATACTAGAGAAATTGCACTCTTATGATCTTTAAATATGGAATGTTCCTGTGGGACCAGCATAAATAGTTAAAACACACTTTTTTTCTTTGACATGATTTGACCATACATAACCTAATTTTTGGAATATTAAAATCAAACAAGCCAGGCGTGGTGGTGCATGCCTTTTAATCCCAGCACTCGGGAGACAGAGGTAGGAGGATTGCCATGAGTTTGAGGCCACCTAAGGCTCCATAGTGAATTCCAGGTCAGCCTGGGCTAGAGTGAGACCCTACCTCAAAAAATTAAAAACATTAAAAAAAAATAAAACAAGATAATGAGTATAGGGCTGGAGAGATGGCTTAATGGTTAAGGCATTTGCCTGTGAAGCCTAAGGACCTAGGTTCAATTTCCCAGAACCAGATGTACATGGTGACACATGCATCTGGATTTTTTTTTACAGTGGATAGAAGACTTGGCACACACATTGTCTCTCACTTTCTCATAAATAAATAAACTAAAATAAAAAATAAAATATTAAAAAAGATAATGAGTATAGATTGATGTCTTTTACATATGATGTAAATGAGAATTGTTTTAGACATTGTTGAAGCTTACTATTATTTGTGGACATGTTAAACTGTACTCTTCACTGGAACTGAAACTCATTTTCCAGATTTTTTAAACAGGTGTCAGCCAAAAATTTATTGGGGTTCTTTAGCTTTTTAGTAAAGGGAAACTTTTAGCAATACTAAACTCACAACAAGCCTGTCACTGAGTTTTATAGTTGACCTAGGGTTATAGTCCCACATCCAGTACTCTACCAGGGGGACCATAAAATAGGGTTATGGTGTGCTTTGGTGAACATAGACATACCATATCTTGCATTTATACCTGTTTGTTTTAACATCTACCCTCTAGTTCAGGCCTTGTACTTAGGAAAAAAATAAAAACATGGGGATGGAGAGATGGCTTAGCAGTTAAGGCATTTGCCTGCAAAGCCAAAGGATCTCTGTTTGACTGTTTAGGACCCAGGTAAGCCAGATGTCCAAGGGGGTGCATGCATCTGGAGTTCCTTTGCAGTAGCTGGAGGCCCTGGCACATTCATGCTCTCCCTCTCTGCCTCTCTATCAATCTCTCTCTCTCTCTCAAATAAATAAATAAAAATAAAGAAAAAGAAAAACCCTGTTTTCTGATTTGAGCTTTAGTTGTTGTTCTTACTCTAGTTGAGAAATACTACTGGAGGGAAGTTCTAATTGCGTAATTATAGCTGGGAGCTGTGGAGCTGGTACTCAGTGTGGTCAATTAAATCTGGCTGAGCACTTCTCTTTGAGATACTCAGTCAT
Source organism: Jaculus jaculus (assembly GCF_020740685.1). Classification (NCBI taxonomy): domain Eukaryota; kingdom Metazoa; phylum Chordata; class Mammalia; order Rodentia; family Dipodidae; genus Jaculus; species Jaculus jaculus. The sequence continues at coordinate 52,094,775 of NC_059117.1, forward strand.
CTTCCTTGTTAGCAAATCCTCTGCCCACCCACCAGGGTTAGAATTACCACCAGGGAAGTTTTTGTTGATGTTTTGAGGTAGGGCCTCACACTAGCCCAGGTTGTCCTGGAACTCACTATGTAGTCTCAGGCTGGCCTTGAACTCACGGGATCCTCCCAAGTTCTGGATCAAAGGCGTTCACTACCGTGCCAGGCTAACCAGGAATTTTTTTTCTTTTATTCTGAGTGTACTCTTCATACTTATGTACCTGGTTCCAGGCAGGGTTTGGCCTCTGTGTAGTTGGTCAGTGTTGTTTTGAAATCTGGAAAGGTAACTTTTAGGGGACCTCATCCCAGTATGTTTTAACGGTAAGAAGGCATGAAAGTAAGTTGCAAAGGCATACACTTGGCTTCTGCCCTCCATCTCCTAGAATTCTTTTGTGTGCTTAAGGAAAATAATCTCTCTGCATTTTGTTTTCCTAATGCTTTCTGAATTCTCACCAGCAGGCTTTTACAGTCTGTTGCTTGCCTCTCAGATTAGAAGAATGCTGGCATATTTTAACAGTTTCCTAGGATTCAAACAGCCTTTAATTAACAGCAAATTGATGCTTTGGAATGTTATCAAAATATGGGAGACTGAGCACTGGGGCTGACATCTCATCCTTGCAGTGTGTGAGTGCAATGGAGTCCTGAGACAGGCGCAGAGCTGTGGGGCTCCCTTGCAAACAGCTGCCTGCCCACTGGTACGTGAAGGGGGCGGCTTTGTTGGTATAATGTTCCCACTGCCTGCTCATTGGTGCCTATCTAAATTCCTCCTACTCGTGACTGGAGTGGAGGCAGCAGTTGTTGAATCCTCAATGCCCTGGATTGCTGAGCAGCTCAAGGTTGCCCGGCTTGTAGCCCTGGGTTTGCTGGTTTTTAATCCTCCTGTTGCCAGGGGCAGTAAGGTATGGCTGCTTGTGCCTGCGGTTCAGTTTCTTGGTGATGCCAGCTTCCTGTCATCTTTCTGCCAGACTTTTGGATTGGTGAAAAAGAGCAGTCTTGGAAAAGAACCCCTCAGGTCTGAAGTCTATTCTATAAGCAGGTTAGTTTTTCAAAGAGGGGTGAGAGACTGAAGGAGTGTGATTTGGAATCCAAAGATCTTGGTTGGAGATCTGTTGCCGACCCTATCCTAGGTGTTAGGCAGAAAGAAAGAAAGAAAAAAAGAGCCAGTTGTAGAGTGTGAAAGACTGAGCCTTACATAATAAGATATTTAGAATCCAAGAAACAGAAATAGCTCAATCAGCTCCGACTACTTGATGGTGAGGAGGCTGCTCGCTGGCTCGGTCCCAGTTGAGGTCAGGAGACATCATGTCTTGTTTTTTTTCAGTGACCCACAAAACTTTCCTTTTTGTCTCAAAAGATCATGGTGTTTATTCCATGCCTTCTGTTCCTGATCTCTCTCTCTCTCTCTCTCTCTGCTCTTGTCTCTGTAGGTGGTACTTGCCAGAGTCCTGCTCTCCCAGCCCTGGTCCGTCCAACAGCCCCTCCTTTGCAGCCGTCGCTGGACCTTAAACCCTTTCTGCCCTTTCCTCTTGACACTGCAGCTGCAGTCAACCTCTTCCCCAATTTTAACGCGGTAAGTACCACACCCCATTCATATCTGGCAGTGACGGGGCTGGGGTACCTGGCCAGGGATGAAGCCAAGAGGTCACTGCTTCTATCTGACTACAGTGTTGACCCCATGGTGTTTCTGAAGGTCTTGATGAAACTAGTTGTCCATCTGGTTCAAGTGAAGCCCCAGGAACCAGGTTTCGCCAAGGTAAAATGAAAAGAAAGTAAATTAACTGGTTGGTTGCCCTTTGAGTTGAGTATCTACTGAGTAAAACAGAAAACTCTAGTATGTTGCTGGAATATGTCAATCTGAACTTGAACAAGTTTGTTAGAGAAAATGTTAAAATTCTAGTAGATGTGTAAAACAGTTAAATGTGGGCTTCTTATACTTGGATCTTTACATTCCAAATCTCTATTTAAATATTTTCTTCTTTAAAAATACTTATTTGGGCTAGAGAAATGGCTTAGCAGTTAAGGCACTTGCCTACAGAGCCAAAGGATCTTGGTTCAATTCCCCCAGAACCCATGTAAGCCAGATGCACAAGGTGGCACATGTATCTGGAGCTTGTTTGCAGTGGCAGGAAGTCCTGGAGTGCCCATTCTCTCTCTCTCTCAAATAAATAAAAATAAAATATTTTGGAAAATATTTATTTATTTGTGAGGGAAAAAAAAAGCAAAGAGAGAGACAAAATGGATGAATGAATATGGGTATGCCAGCCCTCCTGCCACTGCAAATGAACTACAAATGCACACACCACTTTGTGCATCTGGCTTTACATGGATAATGGGGAATCAAACTTAGCCTATCAGGCTTTGCTAGGAAGCACCTTTAACCACTGAGAAATCCCTCCAGCCCTCTCTACTTCTTTTAAAACTTAGTAAATATGACATTGATAATGCTGGTAATAGATAAAACTATTTTTCTTCTAAGTATAAACCAACACAGGTCTCTGGTAACAAGAACATTTTTATTTATTTGTTTGTTTGATTTTTGTTCTATGTGCCTAGCTATAGTTGAGCCAAATCCTCTTTTTTTTTTTTTAAGGTAGGGTCTCCTTCTAGCCCAGGCTGACTCTATAGCCTCACTCTATAGCCCCAGACTGACCTCAAACTCACAGTGATCCTCCTACTTCTGCCTCCTGAGTGCTGGGATCAAAGGCGTAAGCCGCCAAGCTCAGCTACATTCAGTATAATCCTTTGTGTGTGTGTGCAAGCTATGGCAGTGTTCCTAGGATGGAAATGAAGTGGATACTGGACACGTTAGAAACAAGTGAGTGACGTTATACCAAGTTCACATTCAGGATCTGTCAGGATGCCGGGTTGAGTTCAATAGGCAGGTGTGCCAACACAGCTGAGATAGAGAAGATGAAGATAATGACGTCACTAAGTGCGGGGTGGGCCAAACAATACTGCTTTCAACATCTCACCCCACGACGGATAACAAGAAAGAAAAGTAATCTGCTCACAATTAAGCTGTTGTCCTTCTGGAGATCAAGCTGGGCCTACTTTCCTTCCTTCCACTTTGTTAGTGGGCTTTGGGCATGCTGGGTGAAAGGATCATCAATGTGCTAGTTAATGCTAACAAGCAAAGGGAAATAAAATAGTCTCTATGAATATGGATAGGGTAAGCTAGTTATGGTAGTAGTGAATGCCTGTGATCCCAACACTTGGATGGCCTGGTTGGGGAGACCTCATGTTTAAGGTCACTGTGAGCTGCATCTTAGAAGAACTTTTTTAACATAAGAACAGAGCAGAGGGCCGAGGAGATGGCTCAGCCCTTAAAGGTGTTTTCTTGCAAAGCCCGATGGCCTGGGTTTGATTCCCTAGGACCCTTGTAGAGCTACATGCATGGAGTGGTGTGTGTGTCTGGAATTCATTGACAGTGGCCAGAAGTCCTGGTATGCCCTTTCTCTCTTCCTCTTCGTCTCTCTCTCAAATAAGTGATTGAATAAATAACATAAAAATATTTAAGAACAAAAGAAACAGAAAAAGAAGAAAAAAGGTAAAGAAAGAAACAAAATAAGGACGGAGAGAGGGAGAAGAGGATAGGATAAAAATACATCAGACTAAAGACCACACTTACAAAATGCTCACAGTTTCTAATCCGGGGTGTTTTGAGACTAGGGTAGAAGCAGCGTTCAGAGCATCAAACTTCTTGTTCCTTAAATGACGACTCCACAGCCCCTCAGCTCCTTCCCAAGCTCCGGCTGCTCTTCAGGTTTGTAACTTCCTGGCATGGTCCGCTCCCAACTATGGAAGATGTGCCATTGTGCTGAACTACCTGGCAGGAAGAGCTCCGGGCATTAGAACAGCATAAGCAACAACCCTGAAGGTTTTAAAAGCCTGGTTTCCAACATTTGATTTGCCTCTTGGGAAACATTAAAAAACCAAGCAGTGAGTTTGATTGACAGCGAGAGCTGCTTGTCATGAAACAAGGCTGAATGGCTTCTTCACCAGTAAACATAGCATGTTGTGGTATACAAGTTGGACTCTGCACCTAAGTTCAAATTCCAGGCCTGCCTCTAATCACACATATGTCCTTGTTAGGCCATATAGTCTCTCTGTACCTCAATATTTATAGCCACAAAATGAGACTAATAATGTATGGATTAGTAATGATTGTGAGTCAAATAATACAGGTTGGCAGAAAGCAAGCCTGTTTGAATGATATTATCATGTTCTGAAATGTGGCAGTTTATTGATTAACTGATAATAAAAATTTGACTTGATTTGTTTCAGCTCTCTTGGGTTTTGACTTATATTGATATTTTTTTTAAATCTTTTTTACTGATTTATTTGCAAGGAGAGAGTGACAGAATGAGAATGAACGGGCACGCCAGGGCCCCTGGCCACTGCAAGCAAACTCCAGATGCACGCACCACCTTGTGCATCGGGCTTTATGTTGGTACTGGGGAATAGAATCCAAGTCAGCAGGCTCTGCAGGCAAGAGCCTTAACTGCTGAACCCCGAGAGTCGATGCCCCTCCCCTATTTCTTCTTCCCTGGTTATTCTCACTAAGCATTGGTCATGCTATAGCTTGCTAAGGATTAAGCCAGTCCTTCATTCAAACTAGAAGAATCACTGGACTATCCACAGCCAGGTGTTATTATAATTATGACATGTAATATCTCTATAAGCTTCACTCATAGCTCTTGATTTTATAGTAGATATGACTGTCAGTCCATAAATTCAGGCTGAATGAAATTTAATATTTTATTGCTATAACTGATTTCTGGTTCAAGAGAGTTCATTCTGTCAGGGTGGGGATAAGTTCAATGTAGTTTCGTTTTAGGGTATGTTGAGTCAGGATTCTAGTGGGTTGCATCAGCCGGTGGTTTCTTATCATCAAGTTATTTGTCCACCTAGGTGTTCATGAGACTCTAAGCACCTGGTTAGTCAACCCTCTGAGCACCCAGCTATTTTTTTGTCATGCTCAGAACTCACAAACCTGGCAAGGCTGTCCATGGTCTAGCTATACCTTCTTTATAAGGAAATGAAAAACAAGTCAGAGGCTGGAGATATGGCTCAGCAGTTAGGGCACTTGCCTGCAAAGCCTAACGATCATGGTTCGATTCCCCAGTAGCCACGTAAAGCCAGATGCACAAAGTGGTACGTGTGTCTAGAGTTTGTTTGCAGTGGCCAGAGGCTCTGGCAAACCCATTCTGTCTGTCTTCTTTGTCTCTTTCTCCTTGCAAATATATATATATATATATATATATATATATATATATATATATATATATATATATATATATATAACAGAAAACAACTTTGCCATCCGATAACTTCCATTCTTAAACATTTTTGAAACTCATTTCCTGATGATCACAGACATTGAGTAATATAGTTCTCCCTCAACTATGTGAATATGGGATAATTTGCTTTCTTGGGGTGAGATGTGGCAGAAAGATGAAGGAAAATTTAGAATCAATTTTTGCAAAACAGAAATAAATAAAGATATAAGTAGCTATCTGTTATTGCCCTTCTACAAGAAGAGAAACCATTAGGTTTATATGTGGGTCAGACAGAATAGTGAGGGTATGTAAAAATAAATGCAGGTGAAGGGGATCAAAAGAGATGGAAAGTCAGAGCAGGTGGTATGGTTATTAAAGGGGATTCAGCAAAATTCTTAGGATCCCTTAACTTCCTAAAGACATGTATTTTTTAATACTTTATTTTACTTAACAGAGAAAGGGAGAGAGAGAGAGAAATGGGTGCACTAAGGCATCCAGCCACTATATACCAACTCCAGAGGCATGTGCCCCTCTGTGCTTCTGGCTTATGTGGGTGCTGGGAAATCAAACCTGAGTCCTTTGGCTTTGCGGGCAAACGCCTTAATCACTAAGGCATCTTTTCAGCCCCTGAAGACTTATATTTAAGGAGTAAGAAAACCTTCTTTGCATTTCTTATGCCCTCCCCAAAACACACACACACAGCTGTATGACTTGTTTTTGTATGCCTTGATGGAAATAATTACATATATAAAACTAAAATATTACCCAATAGAAACAATTTAAGGGAGGAAAGGTTTGAGTGTGTTTCATGTTGGCTCATGATTACAGGACTGTTGTGGATGGATGATTGAAAGAACATGTGGTAGAGACCCTTCACAGCCCTGCTGACCAGGGTGCTTGGGACAGAAAACTGAGGTGGACATAACCATCGAAACCACCACCAGTGACCTCCTCCCACCAGCCAGCCCGCCACCTTTACCCCCAAAGGCTCTCTGGCCATTTTCCAAACTTGAGACTGGGTAATGCTTTCAGATGCAAACCATAGTACTACCCATAGTACCACCCACCCTTCGCTGCCTTACCATATTATAGTTCCAGTGTGCAAAAGCGTTTTCGTCCTCTCGAGCCTTCCGATGTCTATGTTGCTTGGACAAAACCAATTCTGGAAGTCTTTATTTGATGTTTAGGGAAGCAATATGTGGAAATGGCATGAGCAAGTCAACTGCATTTAGGATGATTCCAACATGGAATTTTCCAGGAGTCACTAGAAAAAACATTATATTACGCATAGTAGCCAGGACCCCAGTGAGGCAACCACAGAGGAACTGGCCCGATGAGAGAGTGCCTCTTCCACGGCGAGCCTGACCACCTGCCCCAGATGCCGAGGACACTCAAAAAGCACCAAAGCAGAAACCCCAAAGCTCCTGAGAGCTCCACACTAAACTAGATCTAAAACACACCCACCACAGCGCAGGGAGTTTTGTGGAAGAGGAGGGTGGAACGTTCGTAAGAGCCGCAGGGTGGCAGGGAACACCAGAGACATTTCCCCCTCCTGTGACTGACCGCTGCTCTCGCAGCTCATAACCCACAACCCCGCGGTGGATACGAGCAATCTCGCCGAGGAGGACCCTCGATGGAATGAGGGTCAGGTGGAGGGAAATGATGGTACCAGCACATGATGTAACCATACAAAGTATATTTTAAAAAAAGTATTTTATTTTTATTTATTTATTTATTTGAAAGAGGGAGAGAGAGAGAAAAAAATGGGCATGCCAGGGCTTCCAGCCACTACAAACAAACTCCACATGCATGTGCCACCTTGTGCATCTGGCTTACTTGGTTACTGGGGTATCGAACCAAGGTCCTTTAGCTTTTCAGGCAAGTGCCTTAACAGCTAAGCCATCTCTCCAGCCCCAAAAGTATATTGTTAGTAACAAAAGAAAGATTATATTATGACCCCACAAATAAAATTCAGTTTATGAAGGGGAATTAAAAAAATAAGAAAAAGCTGGGCGTGGTGGTGCACGCCTTTAATCCCAGCACTCGGGAGGCAGAGGTAGGAGGATTGCCATGAGTTCAAGGCCACCCTGAGATGACAGTTAATTCCAGGTCAGCTTGGACCTACCTCGAAAAACCAAAAAAAAAAAAAAAAAAAAAAAGAAAATATATGGGTGCTTTGATAAAGAAAGGTGTATGGGGTAAAATGTGGGACAGCAGAGTTTATATGATTCTGTTGTCTTAGTGAGTGTTTGAAGGGAAAAATCAAAGCTCTTCTTGGCATTCAAACAGGAGAGATTTAATGTAAGGATTAATGTGCTATCTCAGTCTTAGAAGTGCTGGTAAATAAAAGGAAGACTGGTCCTGGTGCTGGCTTCTGCTTGCTTTCAGGGAGTGAGGGAGTTAGAGAAACAGAGTGTTTCCATACATCTCCTTGCTTTCCCCCAACTGCACAAATTCCCTCACTTGAGTGGAATCCAGCAGCAGGGATCTGCACACGTTCGTACCTCGGGCTTCCTGGCCTGTGACATGGGGTTACAGTGCTGAGCTGTCCATGTCATCGTTAGTGCCCAAACACAGATCTTCACGGAATCAGAAAACTAAGAACATGGTAGTAGCCACAGACAGAACCCCACATCCATGCAGGCCTCATGTCCTTTACTATAAAATTAGAATAAGCATTTCTTGCACGTGTTATCTGAAGTTTAGGTGGATTTCACAATTCTGGAGCCTTAAGCTGAAAATGGGCTCAGGAAAGACCTGAGATTGGTGTTTAGAATGGCAGAGAAACATTCAAATTTGGCTGTGGGGCTGAAGAGACAGCTCTGCGGTTAAGGGTGCTTACTTGCAAAGACCGTTGGCCTGGGTTCAATTCCTTGGTGGCTGCTTGAAGCCAGATGCACAAAGTGGTGAATGCATCTGAGGTTTCGCAGTGGCAGGAGCCCTAGCGTGCCTATTCTCTGTCTCTCTCTCAAATAATAAAATGAAATGTTTAAACAACAGCAAAACCATGGCTATGCTCCTTGACAATTTTTCTTTTTCTCTTTTCTTTAAATATTTTATTTATTTGAGAGAGAAAGAGGCAGATAGAGAGAGAATGGGCATGCAGGGCCTCCAGCCCCTGGTAAGGGAACTCCAGACACATGTGTACTTTGTGCCTCTGCTTATGTGTGTGCTGGGGTATGGAGCCTGGGTCCTTTGACTTTGCTTGCAAGCACCTTAACCACTAAGCCATCTTTCCAGCCCATCCTGGACCGCTTTTCTCCTACCTTCTCACAGTCTTTTGTTCTCTTCATTTCTCTTGTGCGTTTTCCTCGCATCCTGATCTGCGCTGCTGGCAGTGGAAACCTTTGCAACATCACTGAAAGGCTCCACACGCAGAGGAAGGGTGCCCACGGGACTGAGAGAGCCTGGTTTTACTGCGACTTCTCTAGGCAATGAGGGTGAAGTGACAAAAGTCCCCCCAGTGCGCCTTCATATGGCAGACACTCAGCACTTGTCTCTTCTAAGGGCTGCAGGAGGAAGGGCTTGGAGGTCCCTAGAGGTCAGTGAGGCAGAAGGGAAGGTGCATGGAGGAGAGTGAATTCTGTCGCCTTTGGCTTTGACTAATAGCTTTTAACATTAAAATGCTAATTTGCATGACAAAAGGTGATACTGTGGTTTTCAGTATTTATGGAGAATTTAAGGGACAAAAGGGGGAGGTAATGAAAAGAAAGCCAGAGGCATGGGTGGGGGGCAGCTGGGAAAGACAAAGATGAAATCCCAGCATGACTCCACTCTAGGAGTCTGCTTTTTTAAAAATATTTTATTTATTTATTAGAGAGAGAAAGAAGCAGGTAGATAGAATTGGTGGGTACACCAGGGCCTCCGGACACTGCAAAGAAACTCCAGACACATTACCTTGTGCATCTAGTTTATGTGGGTCTTGGGAAATTGAACCTTTGTCCTCAAGCTTTGTAGTCAAGCTCCTTAACTGCTAAGCTCTCTCTCCAGCCTTCCTTTGTCATTCTTGTTCTAAACAAAACAAAACAAAACAAAACAAAACAAAACAAAACAAAACAAAACAAAACAAAAACCTGTTCTGGGTGTGGTGGCTCACACCTTTAATTCTAGCACTCTAGAGGCAGAAATAGAAGGATCTCTGTGAGCCCAAGGCCAGTCTGAGAAAACATAGTGAATTCCAGGTCAGCCTGGACTAGAGAGAGAACCTACCTCAAAAAAAACTAAACAAACAAATGACAACAACAACAAACCATTGCTATAGGAATTAATGAGTCAATGAGAATAACCAGGCAAAATCCATTTCATAGAGAGGGAGAGAGCCTTTATTCACACGTGGGCCTCTGCTGGCTAATGCCAAAAACCTGACAGAGGCCCTGAACTCATGTTTTGGTGGACTTACCCTTTACAATCCTTCCTCTGAATTCCCCCATGCTTAGAGAGGGGAGAGATTTACATCCATCAGTGTAGGGTTCTGTCAAGAAGATTAAGTACTGGCAGCTGTCTCCTGAGATAAGGTAGTTTTATATATTGTCCAAAGGGGTTGGGCTCAGAGTCACAGAATTCTTGATAGCTTCAGAGGAATCTCCCCTACTGTGAGGAGGAAAGTGCAACATCTATCACTTCACTCCTAAGTACATTTACATTTCTTACACATACACTGATTGTATTTGATCTAGACTATGATATGCTGGGAACATTAAATATATGGAATTTCAATACCATCACCTTCTGGCATTTTGGGTGTGGTGTTAGCTTGGGCTCTGTCTGAAAGTTATATCCATTGGCAGAACAGATGTGGGGTTTATGCTGCAGGTAGCTGTGCTTTTGTAAATCATGGGAAGTCATGCTAAAGTGTATTCTGAGTCAGTAGTCCAGGGGCGAGGTCTAACAGCAGGTAGATGGGGAGCCAGGAGAAACACTGGACACTCCTGGGGACTGACTACATGTTATCAACAGATATTCAGGGATGATCTAGCGTGTCCTCAGGCTCCCTTGAGGAGTCAGCCCAGTGTGTGCAGTTGTGGAACTTATTTTGTGGCATCTGTGTGACGAGGAGTAGGAACTAAAGTTCCCAGACAAGCACTGCATCTGCTGCATCTACTTCCAGCGAGGCTGAGCGGACTGGTAGAGCTCCTGTGATCAGAGAGATGGGATGTTGCAAGTCAGAGCCAAATTACCTTGGGCTAGCTTTAGCCCCTCACTAGCCATTTATTGCCCACCTAACATCCTGGTGACTGTTAGTTGATCAGGTGCAACCTCTTTGGAATGTACCAGCTTCCACCAAGCCAAGGGCTGAGAATGTCCTCAGAGAGCATCTTAAGCCAGTGGTGGAGATCTCCTAGCTTTGCTGTAACCCGCTTACCTGATGGTCAGCCAATGTATGGAAAAGTGCCTTGATTACAACTTTCCTCTGTTCTGTAACTATAAAACCTTCATGAAATTGTTAACACATTGTAACATGAAATTGGGGTGAGCTAAATCTGTGTTCCTGGGCCATGGTCGCTCATGTTTGCTTCCAGAATAAATGATCGCTACCCCCATTGAGGTGAAGGCCCGAGTCCTTTGCAATTGCAGGAGTTTGGAAGAGAATGAGCGGGGACACTTGTGGTGTCTGGCAAGAAAGCCAGGCTTCAGTCATGGTCGTTGCGCTGCATCTCAGCTTGCAGACTGCTTTCGTCCTCAGCTCAGCGGCAGGGTGGCGGTGCTGAAGGCTGCAGCCACTGTTTGCCTCACACTCCACCGCAAGCCACATATCTGGCACTGTCAGCTGGGTGGGTCAAGGCCAAGATTTCTCTTGCGATATTTTCAAGCTTATGTGTATGTCATGTTCTTAAAATTGTGGCTGAGAAAAACACATGAATGGGTTTTGAAGTCATTTATTCAAGTGTTCATTTTTTTAAACAAACTTTCCAGTACTACTGAATAATTCTCAATTTTTTTTAAAAATACATCTACTGAACATCATTTCATTCAAAAACACAGTGGTCCTAAATATAATAGTGTCTGATAAACAGGAAAGGGGCAATTAAACTCTTATTAATGCACTTACAGGGTGTTTGTTAGGCTTTAAATATCTACGTGATCCTATTCCACAGTAGAATTATAACAACAATAGTAAGATGAGGAAGAAGGGGCGGTGGAGGGACGAAGAGGAAGAGGGGGGAAGAGGAGAAGGGAAGGAACAGGAGATTCTCACTCTGTGCAGCTCCCTGCTGGCTACTCCCTCCTTAACCCCTTCCCTGGGAGCCTCAGATATCTGGATACCCAAACACGGGATTAGACAGTAAGCTCACCAGCAGAATCTTGTCTATACTGTTTATTACACATTGAAAACAAAAATGGGAAAGTGGGAAAATTGCTGTACCAGGAGTTGTACTCAACTGTCCAAACACAATTCTTCGAAAGTTTTTGCTGTCTCAGCTCAAGGATGAAGAGACAACTAGAGACAGCCAAAGATAACTAGCCAGTCAGGGCCCATGTGCGGTGTATGATCTGAGATCCACTCTCAAGTTTTCCTTTCTTTTCAGTTCAAGAAGTTACCTAGTCTGAGATGGAGTCAGGTAGTCAGGTACTTTAGGGTGACTGGACCCCTGAGAGTAAAAAGCAGGAAAGTCTCTGGGCTTTGCTAGAGGTCAGAATCTGGCTTCTCCTTATCTCTTGCCTAAAGGATTTCCCTAGACCCGGTTTTCTACACCTGAGCCCCTCGCTGGGTGGGAGGTCCCCTTTCTTAGAATTCAAACCCAATTCTGACATGGTGGTTGGCCAAGCTTAGACCCTGAAACTTGGAATCATGGCTGGCCTCTTCCTGAGCCAGCTCTAGCCCAGATTAATCAGCTGTCGCTCTGGCTCACTGAGCGGGAAGGTAGGGCCCACCAACACAAGGTTATAAATATTTACCAGGCAAGGGCAAGCTTTCTTGCTGCGCATTCATCATTCCAGAACCCCCCAGGTTCTGGTAAGTCTCCTTTCCTCTCAGTCCAGTTGGGATGAGAGGAGGGGAGAACACTCTTGATCCCTCTGTATCCTCTCCTGTCCTCCATGTGGCCGGCACTCTCTCGACTTTCTCTTCTTTCCTAACTCTCTTTTCATGTTTCTTCCAAACCCACCACATGGGCTCTCAGATCCTGTGGGTGTATCCATTTTCATTCCTTTGGTTTTATACTTGTCTAAATAAATATAATAATTTAATAAGTATTCTGTTTGGTTTGCCCAATTCTTTGGTTAAATACAAATATGAACTCGGACTTTGGGGTTTCATATTTATCTTGTTCATTAAGGTAACCATAATACAGAGCATGTAACACAGCAAAGACTTCACACCAAATTCTGGAATGAATGACTGAAGACAGGATGGGTGGACATATATAGATGGCATGGTAGTTTGAATGGATGTCCCCCAATTGATTCAGGAGTTTTATTAAAGCTTGTAACTTGGTGTCATGGTGGGCAGATCTTAGGGTCCAGCCCTAAAGTGTGTTTGGGGAATTCCAGTCTAAAGATCTACAAAGTGCTAGAGCTCTGCCTTGACTTCCTGGAGTGGGCTTGCTTATGATCTGGGTGGTTGATTTTCTCTCTGCTTCGATCAGTGAGAGGGGTGCAGCTTCTTCCAACATTATGGAACTTCCCCTGGATTTTTAAGCTTCTAATACATTTACTTCCTCCATGACTATGCCTGGTCTGGAGGTTCATCCCAGCCACCTTAAGCTGACAGCCACAGATGGAATAGTGGAAGGGAACATGCGCGAGAAAATTAATAGAGGAAAAGCAGCCATAGCTTGTCCCAGAGGAAGCATTGGCAGAAGCAGCTCACTAATAAAGCTGCCAGGCACAGTTTTATATACTAGATTACTTCTGTCTAACCAGAGTTATTAAGTTATGTAGTTACTAGAAAACATAAGCATAGTGCTAAAGCATCTCATTTTTATTTTTATTTTTTATTGTTAGTTTTTCTAGGTAGGGTCTTGCTCTAGCCCAAGGTAGCCTTGAAATCATGGAGATCCTCCTACCTCTGCCTCCGAAACGCTGGGATTAAAGTTGTACACCACCATACCCAGCCTTAAGCCATCCCATTAATTCAAATGGGAAGTGCTGTGTGAATCCCAGAGTTTCCCTATGGGATATACTGTCTACTCACCCTTTTATAATCTTCATATTATTTTTTATGTAAGCCCAGAAGTTCTACCAACTGATAAAATGTTGCTCAGGCGTTTTAGGACTCCAAGGTGTGGATTCCATGAGTTTATCCCATAGAGAGTAGAAGTTTAAATGTGCATTTAGAATATTATTGAGAAAAGTACAGGGCATTTCAAATTAATCCTTAGACATACACCCTTCAGAAGCTACACTTCCTTCATGTGCAATGTGTGTGATCATCTCTAACTCCAAATACCAAAGTCTTAAATGTTCCAGAATCTGAAAGATTTTGAGGTCAGCGATGATGTCACAAGTGGAAAACTCAGTATGTGAAAATTCCACAGTGATCTCAGGAGACACATTATAGTCAGAACTCAGGAGCTGTAAAAGTATTTTATAAAATGGGGCATTGTGGCACACACCTTTAATCCAAACATGAGAGGCTGAGATAGGAGGATCACCATGAGTTTGAAGCCAGCCTAAAACTATCTAGTAAATTCCAGGTCATCCTGGGTGAGAGTGAAATCCTACCTAAAAAACAAAACAAAACAAAACAAAACAAAAAAAAACAACAACAACAAAAAAAGGGGGGTGGAGAGATGGATTAGTGGTTAAGTCATTTGACTGTAAAGCCAAAGGACCCAGGTTCAATTCTGAGGTCCCACTTAAGCCAGAAGCACGGGTGGCGCTTGCATCTGGTGTTCCTTTGCTGTAGCTAGAGGCCCTTGTGTGCCCTTTCTCTCTCTCTCTTCTCTCTTCCTCTTTCTCTGTCTCTCTCTTAAATAAATAAATAAAAGTATATTAAAAACAAACAAAAACTCCCAAACTTATTCTTGGGCTAATGGTGTACCCTAGCAGTAGAGCTTTCCTCTAGCATGCTGTGGGCTCCATCTCCAGCAGTGAAACAATATTATAAATAAATATACTCCAGAGATTGGCATTCTCTGTGGCTCTGCAACTTGTTACCTGCTCCAGCCATGGAGATGACCCCTTGCCCCTGGCCAGTGAAAGGAGTGGTAAGAATGGTGGTAAAGCACATGTCTATGTGTTTCATTCCAAGAAAAATTAATTAAATTCCATTTATACAGTGTTCTAAGTTTTTAAAAATATTTTTATGTGTTTATATGAGAGAACAAGAGACAGAAAGAGAATGGGCACGAGCATGCCAGGGCCTCGTTGCAAACTCCAGATGCGTGCACCACATCTGGCTTTACATGGTCCTAGGAATGTGAACTCCGGCTATTAGGCTTTTATATAAGCAAGTGTCTTTAACAGTTGTGCCATCTCAACCCTCTGTTCTTGAAACTAAAATAAGTAAAATAAATAAATAAATAAATAAATAAATAAATAAATAAAAGGTAAAATTCGAGGTAAAGAAACAAGCTTGTTTTCCTCACTCACAGCTGATAGAGGTGGAAGCTGTTCTGGTGAGAAGGTGCCTCCATAAATGTGGTATTGATTGCTGAGCTCTTTGTCCCTTGGAGACAAATGTCCCTGATTGCTACTTCCTTCTGAGTGTCTATGGTATGGTTTGTATAGCAGAACACTCTTGAACGACATCTGCTTATGAGATCTTCCATCTTATGTTTCATATGGAAATAAACACCCATGTCTGTTTGCTGAGCCCTGCGACTGCCTGTGTGACTGAAAGTTGGTGAAAGTCAAGCCAGCTTATAATGATTCTGAAGCAAAAATCGAGTTTAATACAGAATATGCAAGCTTAACTGGGCACAGCGGCACACGCCTCTGATCCCAGCAGTCAGGGGGAAAGGTGGGAGGATGTCCGTGTGTTTGAGGCGTGCCTGAGACTACTGAGTGAGCGCGAGGTCAGGAGACAATGCCTCAACAAAAGAAGAGAGAAGCATCCTCATGCACAAGACACAAATATTTTAATAGCTCATTGTGTTGCCCAGTAGCTATTATGGTAACACCCTCTCTACCCACTCTTACTTAGATGTACAAATATTAGAAGTGAAAGGAAATTTTCACTTAAAGAATAATTGTGTGACTTCTAGTTTCAAGGCTAGCAGAGGGCCAAGCTGAGGTAATAAAACTAGGAGACTCCCAATTCCAATTCCTGTTTCTCCCAGGGAATGCCAGTCATTAAACCATAGTGCTAGGTTGAATTGTGGTCCTCAAAAATATGTGCCGAAGGCCTCACTCCCACTGTATTACAATGTGACATTTGAAATAGGGTCATTGAAGAGATGATTAGGTTGAATTCACTTGCTTGGTCCTACTATATTATCACTGGTGTCTTTGGGAAAACTGGGGCTGGAGAGATTGCACAGTGGTTAAAGTGCTCGCCTGCAAAGCCTACGGACCCAGGTTGATTCCTCAATAACCATGTAAAGCCAGATGCACAAGGTAACACATGTATCTGGGATTTATTTGCAGTGGCTAGAGGGCCTGGTGTACTTGTTCTCTGTATATATCTGTCTCTTTCTCTCTCTCAAATAAATAAAATATTTTTAAAATATATTTTATTTATTTATTTTCTTGAGAGAGAGAAAGAGGCAGAGAGAGAAAAAGAGAGAGAAAATGGGCATGCCAGGGCCTCCAGCCACTGCAAATGAACTCCAGATGTATGCGACCCCTTGTGCATCTGGCTTATGAGGGTTCTGGGGAGTAGAACCAAGATCCTTTGGCTTTGTAGGCAAGTGGCTTAACTACTAAGCCATCTTTCTAGCTGCTAAGATATTTTTTTTAAGTATTTTAAATATTATTTATTTATTTATTTATTTGAGAGCGACAGACATAGAGAGAAAGACAGATAGAGGGAGAGAGAGAGAGAGAGAGAATGGGCGCGCCAGGGCTTCCAGCCTCTGCAAACGAACTCCAGACATGTGCGCCCCCTTGTGCATCTGGCTAATGTGGGACCTGGGGAACCGAGCCTTGAACCGGGGTCCTTAGGCTTCACAGGCAAGCGCTTAACCACTAAGCCATCTCTCCAGCCTCTGCTAAGATATTTTTTAAAGGGGAAAAACTGGACACAGAGATAAAAAGGAAAGATCTTGTGAAGATAGATTGGGAAAATGCTGTCTGCAAGTGAACATGGGTTATGTGACCCTCTCAGCCCACCCTGCTGACTCTTGGATTCTAAACTTCTTGCTTCCAAAACTAAAAGCAATATTTGTCTGTTATTCTGTTATTTAAACTATTCATTTTTTGGTAGCATTATACTAACCCTAAGAGAAAGTGACTTTTAGCATATTTCTTACGCACACTTGCTAGACTCTCCTACAATGTGTCTGACACCCGGTGGTCCCATGTGTCCCCTGAGTGAATCCACAGATAACATGTGAGTCCACACTGGAGGCTGTGAAGAAATTCATTGTGAGGAAATTCTCTAAGGCCAGTTCAGCCCATTTGTTACTCTTATAAGCCAAGAAAGGAGCTGATACAAAATCTATTGACATTTTATAAAATTATAATTTGTTGGGCTGCACAGATGGCTTAGTGATTAGGTACTTTCCTGCAAAGCCTAAGGATCCAGGTTCAATTCCCCAGTACCTATGTAAAGCCAGATGCACAAGGTGGCACAGTCATCTGGACTTCATTTGCAGTGACTACAGGCCCTGGCACACCCATTCTCTCTCTCCCTCCCTCCCCTTTCTCTTTCTTTCAAATAAAATAAAAAGAAAAAAACATGATTTGTTGACCAAATGAATGGCAAGAGTTCTAAGAAAGCACTTTTGCAATTGTTACATTTAAATTTAAATTCCTAACAGCCTTTCAGGTAAGCCTTGAATTATGCAGGTAAGTGGATGAAAGTATGAGAGGAAACGACTTCCTTACAGCAGTCAACTACGGGGTCTTGCCTAGACTTCAGGTTCTGTGATGCAAACCCTGTGTAGCTCACTGCCTGTGAGCCACGGCCAGACCACTCTTGTCGGAATGGACATGGCTCTTCCCACTGTTGTCCATCTGTACACTGTAGGAACCAAGCAGTCAGATAATCTTCAAAACCTCAAAAGCTTAACTCCAAGAACTAAGGCTATTTTCTGGACAAGATTGTGGTTCTGACTGGATGATCACAGATGGGAGCATCCATAGACATGTGTCATCACCACACAAGCCTCTATATTATGCATGGGCTGTCATGGACAGCCAACTACCTACAAATATGGAGACATGTTTAAAAAAATCTAGGGCTGGAGAGATGGCTCAGTGGTTAAGGCACTTGCCTGCACAGCCTAATGGCTCAGGTTCAATTCTCCAGTACCCACACAGAACCAGATGCACAAGGTGGCACATGTATCTGGAGATGCTCTGGAGGCCCTGGTGCACACATTCTCTCTCTCCCCTTGCAAATATAAAATAAATAAAATAAAATATCCTATCCCAGGAGCAATGTAAGCTTTTTAAGATTTCTGACTCATTTGCATTCTTGGACATAAGTAATAAAATAAAATCACCCACTGAATTTAGAATCTAAAGGATTTAAGGTTCATGTTTTATGGTTGCTGTTTTTTTTTCTTTTTGACCTGCCTAGCCCATGTTTTATGTTTTATTGTGTTTTATCATTTCCTGAAGATGTGTGTTTGCCTTTATGAAAGTAGAATACTGACCTCATACAAGGATCAGTGTTAAAAATTAAAAGCCCTAGGCAGGCATGGTGGTGCATGCCTTTAATCCCGACACTCGGGAGGCAGAGTAGGAGGATCACTGTGAGTTCGAGGCCACTCTGAGACTACATAGTGAATTCCAGGTCAGCTTGGGCTAGAATGAGACTCTAGCTCAAAAAACAAAAACAAACAAACAAAAAAATTTTAAAGGCCTGTAACAGTAGGCATGGAGGAAGTCTATGGGTGCAGAACCTAGGTAGAGATCTTTCTTAAAAAACATACATTTCCTTCATTGTGTTCCCCTCTGTCTGTCTATCTTTCTGTGTGTACCTCAAATAAATATTTAAAATCCAAAAAGTACTTTATTAATTAAGTAATTTCTTTTTTTGAGAGAGAGAATGGGCATACCAGGGCAAGCGAGGACCTTATCCATTAAGCCATCTGTCCACCCACAGTAGAGATCTTAATGACCTCTTGTTCATACACACTTTAACTTGCTTTGTTCTGCCCTTTCATTGTGAGAGTCATCAGGTTCCAACTTGTGGCTAAAATTTTGACGGGAAATCTATTTTCAAAGAGAAATTCAGATATCTACCTATTCTGGCTATCACCTGAGGGGCTGTGTCTTCTGCACTCCCTCTGGCCAGCAGTGATGCTGAGAGCAATGGTGGCCTAATTGTTACCCTGTGAAAGGGAAGAGACTGGGGACCTTCAGCATATAGGTATGCTCACTTTGAAACATAATGTTTCTCCAAGTTTGGTTCACAGATCTGTATTTGTCCAGCAATTATTGTCAGCAGTGAGGCCAGTATAGAAAGTGATACTAAGTATTTAGAAGGTTTCTATTTTATTTTATTTTATTTATTTTTTTTCAAGTTAGGGTTGTGATGTAGCTGACCTGGAACTCACTGCATAGTCTCAGGCCATTTAGAAGTTTTCATCACAAGTTAAGGTCATAACTTGACCTCTGTACAAATTAAGAAAGAATTATGACTACCTATCATATACCCAACTATTTCCACAGTTTATCTTCCCAGAATTTTATGAAAGTATTGTTCTGGGATCTGTGGTGTCAGTCTTGGACTTTCATCAGACAGATCGGGGAGTGTTGCTCTGTTACATGGTGTTAAAGAGACAGGATTTCGTCTTTATGTCTCAAATGACATGGCTTTGAAGAAGCTAGTTAGGAGGCTGGACAGGGGACCTGAGTTCACTTCCTAAGTACTCACATAACACAGATGTATGCATCTGTGGTATGTGCATCTGGAGTTCATTTATGATGGCTAGAGACCTTGGCATGCCACTAATTCGCTTTCTATCTGCCCCTATCTCTCCCGCAAATAACTATACATACATAAATAAAATATTTTAAAAACATGTTATTTGGGTAATTTGTACAATATGGATCACAAGTACATTTTTGTATGTGTATTATTTGTGGGTGTGTATGACGTGTGGGTTGGGGATGTGTGTCACAGCACACATGTGGACGTCTTAAGGACCATCTTGGGGTGTTTGTCCTCTCCCTTATTTGGGATGGGGGTCTCCGTTATTGCTCTGATTTCTACATGTAGGCCAGTCTAGCTGGCCCACAACCTTGTAAATTCTCCTAGTTCTGCACCCATGACTCTGGGCACATTTGATTACAGATGTCTGCATCACTTTGCATCTGGCTTTACATGGGTGCTGGAGAATGGAAGCTTGGCCAGCGGGCTTGCAAGCAGATGCCTTTGACCACTGAGCTGTCGGCACCACCACCACACATTCACATTGGCTCAAGTCCTCTTAGGCATACCCCTATCCCTTCTCTCCCTTCTCCTAGAGAGATGTGGCAATGGCCACTGGCTTTCCCTGAAGCTCATAAAATCAAGACTCCAGTAGAGTCAAAAATAATATAGCTTGCATTTTGCCTTTCACCCAACCCTTTCATCTAATCCCACATTTTTGCTTGAATTAGAGCAAATGTTAAAGTGGTGAAATTAGAATTTAAGTCTTTACTTTCCTTTCTTGGGTGCCCTAAAATAGAGTTTATTTCAAGAGCCTTGCCAGGGGATTTTAAAGAACAAAAAATAAAAAGTAGACATCCTAATGATTACATATAGAACTGAGAGACAATTTAATTATTTGCTTGCTTGCAAGGGGAAAGAGTGAGAGAAAGAGAGAGAGAGAAAAAGACAGTGGGTGTACTAGGGTCTTCTGCCACTACATGGCGACACCAGATGCATGCACCATTTTGTGCATCTGGCTTTATGTGCATACTGGGAAATTGAACCCTGGTCGTTAGGCTTTTCAGACAAGCATCTTAGCCACTGAACTGTATCTCCAATCTGAGACTATTTTTTTTTAAATTCCATATCCAGGTTACTGTTTTCATTTTTTTTTTTAATTAAAGTTAGAAACATGGTAGCTCTCTGATATAACAGGTTGGGGTATTTCTAAAGCAATTTCCCATAGTAAATTGTACAGAAATATGATCAGTGTTAAAAATACTGTGATCGGGCTGGAGAGATGGCTTAGTGGTTAAGCGCTTGCCTGTGAAGCCTAAGGACCCCGGTTCGAGGCTCGGTTCCCCAGGTCCCACGTTAGCCAGATGCACAAGGGGGCGCATGCATCTGGAGTTCGTTAGCAGAGGCTGGAAGCCCTGGCGTGCCCATTCCCTCTTTCTCCCTGTATCTGTCTTTCTCTCTGTGTCTGTCGCTCTCAAATAAATAAATAAATAAAAAATTAAAAAAAAAATACTGTGATCTTTGGAACGTCTTTGCATTCCCGCTATCTAAATGTTTTTGTATTGTGTGGCCCCTACTATTACATTAAAAGCAACTGTCCTTGCTTTCCTATGAGCATGTAGAATGAGAAAAAAAGAGGAGAGGACTTCTGGGATGCTCTACATAAATGGAATGCACACAGGCAAGACAGTGTTTTATGTGGTGGCTTGATGAGGAAACTACTGCTTCAACAATACTAATTCTCTTCCACATAAAAAGTTTTTAAAAGGCTGACATGTTGGCACACTCACCTTTTTAAAAAATATATATTTTATTTATTTATCGGAGAGAGAAAGGGAGACAGATAGAGAGATTGAATGGGCATTGCCAGAGTCTCCAGCCACTGCAAACGAACTCCAGATGCATGTGCCCCTTGTGCATCTGGCTTACATGGAGAATCGAACTGGGATCATTTGACTTTGCAGGCAAAGGCCTTAGTCCCTAAGCCATCTCTCCAGCCCAGTGGCACACACCTTTAATCCTAGTACTTGGGAGGTTGAGGTAGGATTGCTGTGAGTTCAAGGTCAGCCTGAGACTACAGTCAGCCTGGGCTAAAGCGAGACCCTACCTCGAAACCCCTCCTCCCAAATAAATACATCAATGAAGGAGCATAATGTTCATTTGACTTTCAGAGGCAGCTTTATTACTGAAGTCCGACTACTATATTCTAGTTTTAAGAAACTTATTTAGAATGTGGCAGAAAAAGTATTTTCAGTTTAGGTATTTTTAATTTTACCTGCTTAAAATCTTTTTTTTTTTTAAATCAGTGTAACAAAAATCTTTAAAATTTAAATCATAACAGGACTGAAGAGATGGCTTGGCAGTTAAAGTGCTTGCCCGTGAAGTTTGGGGACCTAGGTTCGACTCCCCAGTACGCACAGAAGCTACATGCATAAGGCAGCGCATGCAGCTGGAGGTCATTTGCAGTGACTGGAGACCCTGGTGCGCCCATTCTCTCTGTCTCTTTATCTGCCTCACACTCAAATAAATAAATAAACAAAATATTAAAAAAACTAAAATCATAACATTTAAAACAAATTTTCGTTGACTTTTCTCCTCCTCCCTTCTCTTCCATCTCCCTGAACCCCCTTGTATCTTTTTGGCTTCAGTTTATGTATTCTCTTATACCTCGTGCTACCTTACTTCCTGTAAGCTTCTCTCTTTTCCACATATTCCATACATAAAAATATAGAGAGTTTATATATATGTATATGTACATACATATGTTATATATAACAATAAAGCAAGTAAGATATGCATATGAGAGAGAATGTGTAGTACTTGTCTTTCTGAGTTTTGCTTACCTTGCTTAATATAATAATTTCAAGGTCCATTTATTTTCTGGCAAATTTAATTTTTTTCTTCACAGCTGAATAACATTGCATTATGTATGTGCATTTTGTTTTTTAATAGCAAAAATCTAACAGTACAACTATTAATGGGTATGTATATGTGTGTGCAGTCTGAAAACGTAACTTAAGAGATGTGTGAACGAATTGCTTTACCTGGGGCTATCACAAAAGTGTAATATTGAGTGCAGGAAGCCTGGTCTGAAAATGCACCTAGGATTCTGAGCATATATGATCACATGTATTTTGAAATCACATGGATATGAGGAAAGAAGAGGGGAAAGGAGCATGGGAGTGTGTGTGTGTGTGTGTGTGTGTGTGTGTGTGTGTGAGAGGGAGAGAGAGAGAGAGAGAGAGAGAGAGAGAGAGAGAGAGAGAGAAGAGAAGAGAAGAGAAGAGAAGAGAAGAGAAGAGAAGAGAAGAGAAGAGAAGAGAAGAGAAGAGAAGAGAAGAGAAGAGAAAAGTGGGGAGAGGGAGGGAGTAGAGAGAGACTTGTAGTGTATATCAACATGGACTGAAAGAAAATTCATGCTTTTAAAAGATTTCATTTATTTGTTTATTTATTATTAGAGAGAGAGCGTGGGGAGGCCAGGGCCTCTAGCCACTCTAAATGAGCTCCAGGTGGATGTGCCACTTTGTGCCACTTGCATTAGGAGGGTCCTGGGAATTAAACCTGGGTCCTTTGACTTTGTAGGCAAGCGCCTTAACTGCTAAACAACCTCTCCAGCCCTCATTCATGGTTTCTTTGCTTTCAGTTAGGTGTTTTAAGAGATGAGTGGGAAAGGATGGGATTGGTGAGGGGAAATGAAGGACATTTCATCATTTTATAACATTCAAATTTTGTAATTTCTTAGAAAATATTTTATTGCTTATTTGAGAGAAAGAGGCACATACAGAAAGAGAGAGAGAGAGAGAATGGGCACACCAGTGTCTCTAGCCACTGCAAATGAACTGCAGATACATGCACCACCTGTGCGTCTGGCTTAAGTGGACACTGGGGAATCAGACCTGATCCCTTTGGCTTTGCAGGCAAGTGCCTTAACTGCTAAGCCCCGTAATTTTAAAGAAAAAATATCTGAAACACAAATGAAGAGATACCGGTATTTATGTAGGGGTTTAATTAGATTATGGGTATTTAGTGTATTATAGATGCTTTCCTTTCACAATTTATTTTTCAGATTTTGTAAGTTGCAGGTCTCTTTAGCAAAGTATTTCCTTGTGTGACTAACATCATCTATAATCCAGTGTAGTTAGGGCCCAGCTCAGGTTGGCTCTTAGCAAACTTTAACTTTGCAAAGTAATTTGTATCATGTGACAAACACCTTCAGTTTCTGCCACGTCCATTCTATCTGTCTGTCTCTCTATCAGTCTGTGCTTGCAAGTAAATTAAAAATAAATTAAAGATGCTATGATTTACTTTATTAAACATTTGCATATTTAATGACTATAAAAGATTAGCAAAATATCTCTTTATTGCCTTTTTTGTTGTTGTTTTTTTGTTTTTCAAGGTAGGGTCTTGCTGTAGCTCAGGCTAACCTGGAATTCATTATGTAGTCTCCAGGTGGCCCTGAACTCATTACAATCCTCCTGCCTCTGCTTCCCACGTACTGGGATTAAAGAAGTATGCCACCACACCCAGTTTTTTTTTTTAAATTAACTTTTGATTGCATCAATTTGTTGAGCCTAGTTGAGATGGTGTTCCATCTTGCATCATTTCACCATAAGGTAGGGATGCAATTTTAAGAGTATCAGACAAGTTCATGTAATTATTCAAGGTCTACCTGCCCTGTGGTTATTTCTCATAAATGGCCAACTTTATTTATACATCCTTAAAAGACTCTGACCCAGGCATAAAATTTAAAATGTCAAGTGGATAGTTAATTTTCTATGCGAAGTCTGTATTTTCAACAAATTGTTATAGTCCTCAAATAAGCTCTGGGCTCCTAGGGAGATTTTAATTTTAGAAGTAAGGGTCAATGAACTCACCATAATGTATCTATCATATCACTCCTGGAAGAGGTGAAAAAGTCCAATTCAAATTTCAAAGCTATACCGTTAGCTTGCTATATTAAACATTTCTTCTTTTAAGAATTTTAATACATCAACATACTGTAATTTGGTCGTAATCTCCCCATAACTTCTTTTGTACGACTCCCCCACATCCATTTCACCGAGCCGCTTCTTCTTTCCAAGTAGTCTGTGCTCTACTTTGCTATCTCATCCCATTTGTTTTCCTCTCCTTCAACCTCTATGTGAGAAAATTGGTGGACTCAACACTGTGGGGTTCTTCTGGAGGTAGCAGCATCCATTGTAAGGTCTCCCATCCAAGTACTAACTAGGCCGGACCCTGCTCAGCTTCCGAGATCAGACAAGATAGGGCACATTCAGGGAGGTATAGCCGTAGACTCATTGTAAGGTCATGAATACACCAGTCATTTCATGTGCCGAGCACAGTGTCCCAAAGTATTCCTCCCCACCCTCTGGTATGTATTTTAAATAATTTTAGCAATAAGTTGGAAGAACCAGTCCCTCACCCTACTACTACACACACACACACACACACACACACACACACACACACACACACAGTCCCAAAGTTCTCTTCATAACAGGCAAACCAATCATGTTCAGTGACCACAGATGTACTATGTGGAACATCTGATGGTTATACTCAATTTCAGATGGATGACAATAATGAATACAACCTTACTATGGTCACATTGATCATATTTTATTTTGCTGCAATTTTCTTAAGTTTGTAAATATTTTAAATGCTTAAGATTATTAAGAGCCCCCACACCTCCCAATTTCTGGCAAAAATAAATGTTTAAAAGAAAACATATGGGTCTGGAGAGATGAATCAACTGTTAAGGCACTTACCTGCAAACCCTAACAACCCTGGTTCGATTCTCTAGTACCCATGTAAAGCCAGATGCACAAGTAGTGCATGCACCTGGAGTTCTTTTGCAGCAGCTAGAGGCCCTGGAGTGCCTACCTATTCTTTCTGTCTCTTTCTCTCTCTCTCTCTCTCTCTCTTTCTGACTGCATCACTCTCTTCTTGCAAATAAATAAAAGGAAAGAAAACATGTCCCCAAGAAAGGAAAACAATCTACACTGGCAGCAACAAGGGAGTTTGGATCCATTCACCCCACTGAGTACTGTGTGACAAGTTTAAAGGCGCACATGCTTCTCAGACCTGACTAGAGGAACATATCTCCAGCGCCTTGTGCTGCGCTCCCTCTGAGGTTCAGTGAAGTTGATTTCTAACTTTATTGGAAAATGCTGCTAATTTTACAGGTGAAATGGAGAGTTGATTCGTCCTCAGAATTCATTTGAAAGTATTATGTGTTTCGTAGTAAATTATAGATCATTTGATGATGCTTGTGAGATGATTGGAAGATTTTTTTAAAAAATTAAATTCATGGTTTAAAGCCATGCATGCCTCTTTCCTGTTTCTATGTCATGTAGTGGTAAACAGGGAGAAGATGGGGCCAAGTGAAATGAAAATGAGAATGAACTCACCTCAGGAGAAAGAGAAGTTGCTTCTTTGCCAAGACCCACACAGTATTGGGCCTATCAACATAAGACATCAAAATGGAGCAGGATTTAGTTAGAAAGAACAGGTTCCTTTCAGGGAGGCAGAGATGGCCAGGCTATAGAGGGTAAGGGGAGGGGTTGATTATCAAGGGACATTCTGTACATATTTGAAAAATTGTCCATAAATATATTGTTTTAATATGCTCCAAATTAAGTTTGGGCTCTTGAAATCATTCTAGGGATATAAAATTCACAAAACATGAACTTAAAAAAAAACTTTTAAACTTAAAAACAATGAGCTGGAGAGATGGTTTAGTGGTTAAGGGCCTGCCTATGAAGCCTAAGGATCAAGGTTCAATCCCCCAGTACCCATGTAAGTCAGATGCACAAAGTGGCACATGCATCTGGAATTTGTTTCCAGTGGCTGGAGGACCTGACGTGCCCATTCTCTCTCTTTCTACCTCTTTCTCTCTAATAAATAAATAAAAATATTTAAATAAAAAAATATTGAACTTAAAAATGGGTTGGAGAAAGATGGCTTAGCAGTTAAGATACTTGCCTGTGAAGCCTAGGTACCCAGGTTAGATTCTCCAGTACCCGCATGGGCCAGATGCACAAGTTGGCACATGTGTCTGGAGCTCATTTGCAGTGTCTAGAGGCCCTGGCATGCTTGATCTCTTTCTTTCTGTCTCTCTTCCTCTCTCTGCACCCTTCTCTCTCAAATAAATGAATTAATAAAATATTTAAGAGACATATTCTTAAAAATATTTAATATGCAACTCCATGGATTTCTGGAAGTGTTGGCTGCATGTCTCTATTTCCACCTTTACAAGAGCCTCAGTGCTGGAAATCTTAAGTCTTCTGAGCTTGGAATCTTCTTTCTACCTTCAGTGTTTGGCTGTGTATGTGGTAATAGTTCTGACATCATAGTTTAGGTCCCTACTTAGGATATTTAAGTCTTCTCAGCTTTGAATCCTCTCTAAAGCTTCAATATTTGGCTATGTATTTGGTCATTAGTTCTGACATCATAGTTTGGTTCCATATTTAAGATAGTTGTTATCCTACAACAAAAGCTCTGTTCTTTCTCTTATCAATAGATTAGATGTTGTGTAGACAGTATGTTAATCTGATAAAAGCAATGTATATTTTCTTTTTTAAAAAATATTTTATGTGGGCTGGAGAGATGGCTTAGCGGTTAAGCACTTGCCTGCGAAGCCTAAGGAGCCCGGTTCGAGGCTCGGTTCCCCAGGTCACATGTTAGCCAGATGCACAAGGGGGCGCACGGGTCTGGAGTTCGTTTGCAGAGGCTGGAAGCCCTGGCACGCCCATTCTCTCTCTCTCCCTCTATCTGTCTTTCTCTCTGTGTCTGTTGCTCTCAAATAAATAAATAAATAAAATTAAAAAAAATTTTATGTATTTATTTGAGAGAGAGAGAGAGTGAGAGAGGATGGGTGCAGCAGGGCCTCTAGCCATTGCACACAAATTCCGGACACCTCCACTGCTTGTGCATTCAGCTTTCATGGGTACTGTGGATTTCACCTAAGTCTTTTGGCTTTGCAGGCAAGCATCTCAACAGCTAAGCCATCTCTCTAGCCCCCTACATTTTCAAATAATAAGCTTAGAAGAATGAATAATTAAAAGTTTTACATCTTGTATTATCTGTACACTAATTTCATCTTTTTTTCTTACTCAAAATAATGACAACACTTTTTGCATATAAAAAGCTCTGTAGGGGCTGGAGAGATGGCTTAGCGGTTAAGCGCTTGCCTGTGAAGCCTAAGGACCCCGGTTCGAGGCTCGGTTCCCCAGGTCCCACGTTAGCCAGATGCACAAGGGGGCGCATGCGTCTGGAGTTCGTTTGCAGAGGCTGGAAGCCCTGGCGCGCCCATTCTCTCTCTCTCCCTGTATCTGTCTTTTTCTCTGTGTCTGTCACTCATAAATAAATAAATAATTAAAAAAAAAAAAAGCTCTGTAGGTTGGGTATGGTGGTGCATACCTTTAATCTCAGTACTGGGGAGGCAGAAGTAGGAGGGCCACTCTGAGTTTGAGGCCAGCCTTGGAATACAGAATGAGTTCCAGGTCAGCTTGGGCTAGAGTGAAACCCTACTTTGAAGCCCTCCCCCCAAAAAGAGCTTTGTAAAGCAGCCAGTTATACACATCTGACAGAGGATTGCTGTCTAGAATATACAAATAACTAAACAACTAAATAATAAGAAATCAAACAACTCAAGCAATAAATGGGCTAATAAAATGAGCACACAGTTCTCAGAGATAAATTTCAAATGTCCAATAAACATATGAAAAAATGTTCAACCTCATTAACCAACAGAGAAATGCAACTTAAAACCCTATTGGAAATTCCATCTCTCCCCAATCAGAATGTCAGTCATTAATAAAACAAATAAAAACAAATGCTGACAGGCTCGAGAGATGGCTCAGCAGTGAAGGTGCTTGCCCGAAAAGTCTAAGGACCCAAGTTTGATTCCCCAGTACTCACGTGAAGCCAGATGCACTAAGTGACACATGCATCTGAAGTTCATTTGCAGCAGCAGGAGGCCCTGATGCAACCCTTCTCTCTCTGTTGTCTCTCTTCTCTTTCTGCTTGTAAATAAAATACATGCATACATACATGCATGCATATGTACCAAATGCTGGGAAGCATGTGGTAAAAACATGATCCTTTATATGCTGATGACAGGAATGAAAACTGGTCCAGCCACTGTGGAAGTCAGTATGGAAGTTTCTCAGAAGCAATCAATAGACCTTCTATATTATGCAGCTGTTCCACTCTTGGGTGTTTATGCAAAGGACCCCCAGTCAACACATTGCTAAGGTGTCTCCTCACCCATGTTTACTGAAGCCCTATTCACAACAGCTGAGTCAGGAAGCCAGCTTCTGTGCCATCTTCAGGGGAACGGGTTAAAAATGTGACTAGAGGGTTGGAGAGATGGCTCAGGAGTTACAGTGTTTGCCTTCAGAGCCTAAAGACCCTGGGTTGACTTCCCCAGTACCCATGTAAATCCACATGCACAAGTTGGTGCATGCATCTGTAGTTCATTTTCATGGCTATAGGCCCTAGCACATTCACACTCTCTCTACCTGCCTCTTTCTCTGACTCTCATAAATAAATAAATGATTTTTTAATGTGAATATATATATTCATGAAATTTTTGGCCATGAGGAAAAATGGATGTACCTAGAACTAATCTTTTTTTTTTTTTTTTGGTTTGCCAAGGTAGGGTCTCACTCTTATCTCAGGCTGACCTGGAATTGACTCTGTATTCTCAAGGTAGCCTCGAACTCACTGTGATCCTCCTGTCTCTGCCTCCCAAGTGCTGGGATTAAAGGTGTGTACCACCACACCTGGCTTAGACCTAGAGCTAATCTTATTAAGTGAAATAAATATATCTCAGACAGATATCATGTTTTCTCTTATGTGTGGATCCGAATCCTAGATTTGTGACACTGAGACAACAAGGAAGACTGGTGGGAAGACTAGGGTTGAGAAAGGGGAAGCTTGGGCTTGTAGAGGGAGCATGCTCAACACATAACACGTATTTGTATGAAAATGTCCTTATGAAACCCGGTACATCCACAATGAATATCTACTAATTAAATATTATCTTTTAAAAAATATTAAGTATTTCATTTATTTATTTGAGATACAGAAAGAAAGAGGCAAATAGAAACAGAGAATGAGTATGACAGGGCCTCCGACCACTTCAGGCCAACTTCAGCCGCATGTGCCACCTTGTACATCTGGCATTATGTGAGTATTGGGGAATCCATCCCATGTCCTTAGGCATTGCAAGCAAGTACCTTAACCATTGGGCTATCTCTCTAGCTCCTAAATATTATTTTTAAGTGAACATGGTTATTATCTTTCTGTTCTTGGAATGTTGATCTTCAAGGGGCTGACCTAAGGAAGTTTGCTGCTAAAATCACTGATAAATGTTTCATCATTGTGAATTTTGCTTTTATAAATTTGGCTCTTGGTGAGTACAAATTAACTTGTGGTGGTAAACCTATACATCTGTAAGTGTGAATATAAGCTTGTTTCCTGGGCTGGAGAGATGGCTTAGCAGTTAAGGTGCATAACTGTGAAGCCTAAGGACCCATGTTGTACTCTCCAGAGCTCATGTTAGCCGGATATATAAAGGTGAGGCAAACGCAAAGTCATACATACCCACTAGGCGGTGCAAGTGTCTGGAGTTCAATTGCAGTGGCTGAGGGCCTGGCACCAATTCTCTATCTCTCTCATTTTTTTTTTTTTTTTAACAATTTTGGAGGTAGGGTCTCATTCTGGCCCAGGTTGACCTGGAATTCACTATGTAGTCTCAGCATGGCCTCAACCTCATGGTGATTTTCCTACCTCTGCCTCCCAAGTGTTGGGATTAAAGGTGTACCCCACCACACCCCACTAAAACTTTTTTAGAAGCTTGATTCCATGCAAGTAATGACCTGTAAATTAATAGGAGGTGAATATGAACCAAAAAGTGTGATAAGAACTGGTTAATTTAGATTTCAAGTATGAAATAATTGTATCCACATATTCCCTTCAAAATGTACACTGTATGTTGGAGCTATTATATTTTATGGTACTCATCCAGTGAATAGTTACTTCTTACTTTTTGCTTAATCATCCATTTATTCAATGAGAACTTTGTGATTGGCAATGCTGTAGTCAAGGAAGACACAATGGACATTTTCTTTCTTTTAAGCACCTTAGAATCTT
This sequence comes from Jaculus jaculus, assembly GCF_020740685.1. Lineage (NCBI taxonomy): Eukaryota > Metazoa > Chordata > Mammalia > Rodentia > Dipodidae > Jaculus > Jaculus jaculus. Next base: position 52,125,167 of record NC_059117.1, read on the forward strand.
GAGCACTCAGACAGGCTCTGCTCCACTCCACTGGCCAGTGAGCATCTATCAGGGTTTATTTAACTCAGCTCTGCACCATGTCGTGCAAGCCAAGATACCAGTTAGGAGATGAAGAGATGGCTCAGTCATTAAGGCGCTTGCTTACAATGCCTAACAACCAGGGTTTGATTCCCCAGTACCCATATAAAGCCCGATGTACCAAGTGGTACATGCTTCTTGAGTTCATTTTTAGTGCTGGAGGCTCTGATGTACTCATTCTTGTTCTCTCATTCTGTCATTCTCTTCCTCTCTCCTTGCAAATAAATAAAATATCTTTAAAAAAAAAAGATACAAATAAGGCCTGGAAAGATTGCTTAGTGGTTAAGGAGCTTGCCTGCAAAACCTAAGGCCCAAGTATGATGCCCCAGAACCCACAGCATGGCACATGCACCTGGGGTTCATTTGTAGTGGCTGGAGGCCCTGGAGTGCCTGTTCTCTCTCTCCATCTGTTTCTTGCTTTTTTTTTCTCTCCCTCTCTTTCTCAAAGAAATAAAATATTTAAAAAGATACAAATCAGACAATTAATAAATATTTGGGGAATGTTGTGGAATGAACAGGTAACAATGCTTCCAATTTAACTGAGAAGAAAGAATAAGATTCCTAAACATTTTATTCCCTTTATATCTCCTTTTTAAATAATTTAAGTGATAAGCTCAATACCGCTAATATTGTTCATGAATCAACTCCTATTTGGATAAAGTTGAAAAATTAAAAGAAAATTAAATTTTCTTATCACATTGTTAGTTAGTAGGCTTGCATTTGCGATGAATGTGCCCTAACCAGTACTGTATTCAATAAAAAAATTAATTAAGCTGGGCTTTGGGCAATTTAAAACACTGAATGAGAGAGGTTGGAGTTTAAATATCTTGGGGTTATGAAGAAGCATTAGCTGTGAGCACATCTTTATGAATGGAAGCTCTCCTGAACTAGTTGTGTCTTCTTGTTGTTGTTCTCCAACAAGACACATGACCTATGACATGACTTTGGACATGTTTGAACAACCAGTTTTGAGCAGGTCCAGCCAGTTTCCATGATGTCACCTCCTAAGTAGTTCCTAGGGCTACAAAAAATTCACCCACTCCTTGCTGACCCTGAGCCCAGGTCAGACTTCCATGGAAAGCACTTCATAGTGATGTCCAAATGGACTCTCTTTCTTCAAAAACAGTATTCTTTCCTTTAAAAAGTGGGGGAGGGGTTGAATAGGGTCTCGCTGTAGCCCAGGCTGACCTGAAATTCACTATGTAATATCAGGCTGTCCTTGAACTCACAGCAGGCGTCCTACCTGTTCCTTTTGAGTGTTGGGATTAAAGGCATACACCACCAAGCTCCTCCAAAACCAGAATTCTTATTTGCTTTTCAGCCTTGTCTTGCTTACACCTTAGTGGGATATAGACGTATGCTTTTTTTAATTTTAATTTTTATTTATTTATTTGAGGGGGAAGAGGCAGATAGATAGACAGAATGGGTGCACCAGGGCCTCTAGGTACTGCGGACAAACTCCAAATGTATGTGCCACCTTGTGAATCTGGCTTAAGTGGGTCCTAAGGAATCGAACCTGGGTCCTTAGACTTTGCAGGCAAGCCATCTTTCCAGCCCAACATATACTTTTTTAAAAAATATTTATTTATTTATTTATGAGAAAGGTGGGAGAGTGGGAGGGAGGGAGGGACAGAGAGAGAGCATACCAAGGCCTCCGGACACTGCAAACAAACTCCAGACACATGTACCACCTTGTGCATCTGCCTTGCATGGGTACTGATTGGTGAATAGAACCTGAGTCCTTAGGCTTCACAAGCAAGCATCTTAACTGCTAAGCAATCTCTCCGGCCTGAGAGATATACTTTTAAGTGATAAATGTACAGTTCCATGTACACTGTTCTTAGTCATATTATCATTTCCTATAGTACAGTGCACCCAAATTTCAATATGCAATTAAATCACAGTGTGACCTGGTAAGACACATGCGCATGAGCTGATGATGGGTATCTGTGAAGTACACATTGAATCCCAAGGAGACACGGCAAAGGGTTTGGTAGTCAGTCTTGGGTTTGAATTCAGGATTCACCATTTGCTAGATAAACAATGTTGGGGGCCTTCCTTCCTTCCTTCCTTCCTTCCTTCCTTCCTTCCTTCCTTCTTTCTTTCCTTCTTTCTTTGTCTCTTTCTTTCTTTCTCTCCCTGCTCCTAAGATTCCTTATGTGTGAACTGGATATAGATCTACCATGTGCTTCATGAGTTACTGGTCGGTTACATGAGCTATCACATGCACTTTAATTCTTGGAACACAGGCAATCTCAATACCACCGCTGCCCTGTGGGGAGCTGCGACTGTGAGGTGATAATCGGCTCCATTGTTTCTCCTCATGGATCCTTCTCAGTACTTCTTGGCCACTTTCAGGCATCACTGAGATGTGATGGTTTCATGTTAGAAGACATTTTATTAAGTAATTATAAGAGTCTTGCCGACTCACAAAGATCTTAGTAGGCAGTGTTCATTCCTCCAGTAGTTATTAATGTTTATAAAAAAACAAAAAACAAAAAAAAAACCTAGAGCTGGAGAGATTGCCCAGTGGTTAAGGCACTTGTCTGCAATGTCTAACAACCTGGGTTTGAATCCCCAGTACCCAAGTGAAACCAGATGCACAAAGTGGCTTCTGTATCTGGAATTCACTTGCAGTGGCTAAAGTCCTTGGTTCACTCATTCTCCACACACCCCACCTGTCTATCTTCTCTCTGTGCTTACAAATAAATAATTAAAAAATTAAAAATAGCCTAAAACTATCAACAGGATTATCACTACTTCTTTCTCTCAACCTTGGTTTATGTGGAGATATTTACTCAGCAACTTGGCAAGACGTGCCCATGGAAAAGCCATGGCGCCCTAAACCCGCCCAAAACCCAGCCTCTCTCGATCTCTCCATCCCTCCCACAGGCAAAGCTCCTCCTGAAGGAAATGAAAGGCTCTTCAGATTTGTCAGACTTTCATGAGAAAAACTTAAAATGTTAACAGTGTTTATGTGTTGCATGCCTGTAATCCCAGCTCTTAGAGGGCAGAAGTAGGAGAGTTACCATGAGTTCGAGGCCACCCTGAGACTATGTAGGGAATTTCAGATCACCCTTGGCTAGAGCAAGACTCTACCTCAAAAATATGTTCATAAAGAATCTTCAATAATTTTTTAAATTTTATTTTATTTGCATTGGGAAAGAGAGAGAGAGAATATATGAGTGAATGGGCACATCAGGGAGGGTCTCCAGCCACTGCAAATAAACTCCAGATGCATGTGCCACTCTGTGCATCTAGCTTTATGTGGGTACTGGGGAATTGAACTGAGGTTGCTAGGGCTTGCAGGCAAGTGCCTTAACCACTAAGCCATTGCTGCATCTTTAGTAGTATTTTAATCAGTTGAAGTTTATACCATTTTTCTTAAGCATTCATATGAGAAATGATTATTTTATTCTATTAAGCCTATAAAATCAGTAATGGATGACATATGATATTAGTGCACATAAAATCTACAGTTAAATGCAGGCAGTTGTTAACCTATTTTTCAAATTTACATTTAAGATGAAAAGTGATGCACTTTACAAAATTATTTATCTGAACTATTGAGAACAGAGTACGAGAAAATATATCTTACCACCACAATTAATTCAGTGCGTACCAGAAAGAGACTTTTATATTATGAAACTGGAACAAAATAATTATTTCAGGGATTCTACTCTGTGGATGGATATTCTATACTAGCTGACATTCTTCAGGCCTAAAGTCCTTTTTTAAAAATAAGCATAGGTTTCTTGTAACCATGGCAATAAATAAGGGAAATAAGAAAATACACAGAAGGAAGAGAAGAAGAAGGAAGGCAGGCAGGAAGGAAGGATTCATTACTGCTGCTTTAGAACAGTCTGAAGAAATGTAATTCTGAAAATAATAGCAAAGTGACAATGAAAATATATTGTTTTGTGTTATTTTTATTGAATGTTATTTAGGAAATTCCTTTAAAATACTGGTACTTAGAAATTAATTATACTTTCTTTTAAAACATGTTGTACTAACTTGAAAGGCGTGAATGATGCTGCATGTTTGAATGGTCTCTAAATATAATATTGAAAGTCTCAAATCTGCCCTTACCTGCTGTTTTCTCAGCATTCTACTTTGTTTGCTGATGAGAAACCACATTTTATTTATTTATTTGCAAGCAGAGGGATAGTGCGTGAGAGAGAGCCAGGGAGTAACAGAGCAAGTGTGAGAGCCAGAATGGGCATGTGCCACTTTGTGAATCTGGCTTTACATGGGCACCAGGGAGTTGAACACAGGTTGTTAGGTTTTGTAGGCAAGTGTCTTAACTTCTGAGCCATCTCTCCAGTCATGGTGGCATATTTTCAATGATAGGTTACCAAAGTGCTTTGGATTGGCTCTCAATTCCGTCTAGTCTTGGTCTCAGTGAACCATGACACCAGACTGGAGCTGATTGACCAGCCACATACGATAAGCTAGCACGTGCTCTGCCATCTGTTTGAAAGCCACCATACTGAAGCTGGCCCCTGTGGGAACAGGTGACCGAAGGCAGAGAAAGAGCCTGTGACAGCCAGATGAGAGTCAAGGATGGAAAGATTTGTCTCATTCTTTCCACAGTTTGTGTTTTGTTTGCTTGCTTTTTGTTTTTTCGAGGTAGGGTCTTGCTCTAGGCCAGGCAGACCTGGAATTTATTTGGTAGATACAGGCTGGCCTCAAACTCACAGTGATCCTCTTACCTCTGCCTCTCGAGTGCTGGGATTAAAGGCGTGGGCCACCACGTCCAGCTTGGCGCATTCTTTCTAATGGCCCCTGAGCTAACTGAAAACCAATGTTGTAAAACTTTCTTTAGGTGTGAGCTCTTTTCAAAATGAACTGTAGTTTGCTGTTTTCTCACAGGAGAGTTCCCGGTCAGTGGGCACCTATCTCAGGTCTAACCAAAACTCATCTGTGGCCCATCTGTCTGCTTCCAGATTTGTAGCTGAGCTTTGCAGATGAATACCTGCGTTCAAATCTAAGTGCTGCCCCTTCACCTTCCTCAGCATGTGCTATCTCACCTATAAAATGAAGGGGACTTGCAGGGAACATGGTAGCAAGTCCTCTGCGGAGTCTGTGAGATGTTTATATGGTAAACTGTTTTTAAAATATTTTTTTATTTATTTATTTGCTATGAGAGAGAGAAAAAGAAAGGAAGAAAGAAAGAAAGAGAAAGAGAAGAAGGGAGGAAGGGGCACATCTGGGCCTCTAGCTACAGCAAATTAATTTTAGTCGCCTGTGCCACCTTGTGCATATGGCTTTACATGGGTACTGGAGAATCAAACTTAGGCCATTAAGCTTTGCAGGCAAGCACCTTAACTGCTGAGCCATCTTCCCAGCCCTGTTTTTCTGTACTGTGTCCAAGACACCAGCAAGAATAACTTTTGAATGAGGAGAAGTGTATTTTGGCTTATAGAGTCAAAGGCAGAACATCACAGTGGCAGGAATGTTGGTAGAGGAACTTCTTTACCTTATGGTGGGCGAGAGGCAGAGAGGCTGCGGAAGGGGCCACAGCCACATGTACCCTTCAAAGCCAACCCCAGTTGCTTCCCCCATTTAGGCCCCCACATCCTAAAGTTTCCACAAACTCTCAAAATAGTGCCACCAACACTGTTTGACACATGATCCTGGCGATGTTTCTTATTCAAACCATAACAAGTACCAAGCCTACTGGCTAAGTAGACGCGAATAGTATTGTCCAGCTGCTTTGTTTTCTTAACATAACCAGGCCCATGACTTTGTTGACTTGCATGAACCATGTCCACATCCCCAAAGTCATGAGCCCTTCTTCCTCAAGTTTTGAAATGAAAATAATATTTAAAAATTTCCTTGACATTTCTATACTTTGCAAAAGTTATTTGAAGGCAATTATGGTGATATACACCTGTCATCCCAATACTTGGGCGGCTGAGCCAGGAGGATTGCTAATTTGAGGCCACACTGGGCTACGCAGCAAGACTGCTTCCAAAAATAAAATAAACAGTTACCTAATGCTCTAGACTCAACAGCCTTTCTCCTTTTAGGTCTTCTCAGTTCCTATAAATAAGAGCTGAACTGGATTTCACTGTGTAGTCTCAGGGTGGCCTTGAACTCACCGTGATCCCACTACCTGTTTTGGTTCAGGAGAAACCAGACATTCTACTAGCCTGAACTCTAAAAGAAAATATGTATGTCAACTGAAACCTTGACTAATGACTTCATTTTATTTTAATTTTTGTAGTACTGGAAACTAATTCCAGGGTCTCCCACACATGCTAGTGTTATGGGATTGGGCGCTGGGAAGCATTAGATCTCTATAGTGACACAGGCGACCCCCCCCCCCCCCCCAGGCCCCTCCAAGGACTTTCCTCTGGTCCTTGACAGAGTTATCAAAGAATTGAAAACTGCAGACTGGGAGAACAGCAAGTTATAGAGAATTTATTAAGGGTGGGTGAAAATAGAGAAGAAAGAAAACTTCTGAGCCAAGAGGAATTCCTCCCTGGCTCCCAGCAAGGTTGAAGGGTGGGGTTGGAGTAGAGAGAGGAAAAGAAAAGAGAACCTTCTCTGGCTCAGACCCATTTACCATGAATAAGGCATCCATTTAGAATGAGCCTCATTACCAAGGAAGATCAGGTGTGTAGGAAAGACCCTGATTGGCTAGTGGGCCCAGGAGGAGCTCTGATTCAAGAAGGGCTCAGCCACTGAGTCTAAGTCCTAGAAAAGTTAAAGAAGGACCAGGATGTTGCTGCTACTGACTGCCAACTTGGATGAGACCAAGTCGACTCAGGTTCTAGTCCCACCAGGGCAGAATGACTTCTGTGTTTCTGTGGGCCTGTCCCTAGGTGACTACCTACAAGAAAAAGTAAACTACCCTGGTCCTAACCCGTGTTGTATCACTTGGATAGCATTCTCAAAGCTGAATCCTCAGGCCTCTTTTTATTTTATTTTTAGACAGGGCTTCACTAAGTCGCTTCCACAGACCTTGAACTTGTGACGTTCCTTTCACAGCCCTTTGAGAAGCTGAAACTACAGGCTTGTACCACCAAGGCCCAGCTTGAAAGAGACAACTGTTAAATTTTAGGAATACATTCTGTCCCTATATACTTCGCTGAACATGAACCTAAGGACGCTAAACATAAACCCCAGCAGTTGTGGCTAGCTGGAACTCAGCCATTTTACCTTTGTTATGCCAGTATTCCTTGTAAGGAGGCATCTGACTTGGGTGTTCATGAAAGCTTGGCTTGGCAGGGGTGGGGGATCAGGTACTTCTGCTTTTCCTGCTCTTAGCTCATAGCTACACAAGGATCCAGTAGCTCATGTTACAGCTTTTCTCTCCCTCTCCCTCTCCCTCTCCCTCTCCCTCTCCCTCTCCCTCTCCCTCTCCCTCTCCCTCTCCCTCTCCCTCTCCCTCTCCCTCTCCCTCTCCCTCTCCCTCTCCCTCTCCCTCTCCCTCTCCCTCTCCCTCTCCCTCTCCCTCTCCCTCTCCCTCTCCCTCTCCCTCTCCCTCTCCCTCTCCCTCTCCCTCTCCCTCTCCCTCTCCCTCTCCCTCTCCCTCTCCCTCTCCCTCTCCCTCTCCCTCTCCCTCTCCCTCTCCCTCTCCCTCTCCCTCTCCCTCTCCCTCTCCCTCTCCCTCTCCCTCTCCCTCTCCCTCTCCCTCTCCCTCTCCCTCTCCCTCTCCCTCTCCCTCTCCCTCTCCCTCTCCCTCTCCCTCTCCCTCTCCCTCTCCCTCTCCCTCTCTCTCTCTCTCTCTCACACACACACACACACACACACCAAACACTCCAGATCTGAATCTTCTAATTATGCCAGCTGGTGATGTCAGAGGTTCAGAATTTACTCCTAAATGTTCTCTCACCCTGACAGGGTGGCTGCGCATCAGGAACCATCCTCCTCCCCCACCATCCCCTAAAGGCTCTCTATTCATCCATCATTTCCTTCTCTGCTAGTTCCAGAGCAGCTCACCTCCCCACCCTCAGGAGAGCTGCAGAGCGGAACTCCAGCAGGTGAGAGGTGCACCTGCGCGCCTGTGGGTGGCGGGGTCTCGCCGTCCTCATGTGGCCTGCACGCCTGGCCTCTTCAGAGCCTGGCGGCAGCGCGATCCTCTGGCTCTCACCACCTCCCCTCAACAGCTGCTTAGAGCATCGTTGACTCTAACAACCTTGGCTGCAATTTGATTTGGACAACTGTTAACTGATTAGTGAGAATTTGGCAGTACAGCTGTTGCCAGTTCCGGGCTGCCAGCGGAGGAGGTGGCCAGGAGCAGATAGGATGCATACACTCTTGCATTAGTGATGTGAAAAGAAAACTTTTTCTCAAGGACCTTTGCATCAGACATTGATGGAGTATTCCAACCTCAAAGGCTTGATCAAGGTCAGTGGGATTTTATTTTTATTAACACTTACTAATGGTACAAAATAAGGGATTTTGTTTTATTCCATACATCTGTTTCATATACATTCGTTATCTATTACTATTTAAAAAAATTTTTAAATAGTTATTTGCAAGGAACAAGAGAGAGAGAAGGAGGAAAAGAGAGAATGAATGAGAATGGGCATGCCAGGGACTCCAGCCACTGCAAATGAACTCCAGATGCATGTACCACTTTGTGCAGGTGGCTTTATATGGTACTGGGGGATCAAACCCAGGTTGTTAGCCTTGGCAGCTAAGTGCCTTAACCACTGAGCCATCTCTCCAGACCCCCCATCTATTACTGTTTCTTATCCTTCCCCATGTTTCCCTCTTCTACACATAACTAGTATTCCCATTACTTTTATGTTATTTCATTTTTTATATTTTATAAGAAGAGAGAGGGGAGAGAGAGAAGAGGGAGGAAGGGAGAGAATTGGCTCATCAGAGCTTCCTGCCACCCACTGCCAACTCTAGACACATGCACCACTTTGAACATCTGTCTTTACATGGGTACTGGGGATTTGAACCTGGGCTGCCAGGTTTTGCAAGCAAGTGCCTTAAACCACTGAGCCATCTCCTAGACCACCATTACTTTTACTTCCAAGTCTATTTATGTATTTATTTCTTTGAGAGGGAGAAAGAAGCATAGAAAGACAGAGAGGCAGATAGAGAGAGAAAGAATAGGCACTCCAGGGCCTTCAATATTGCAGATGAACTCCAGATGCATGTGCTACCTTAGACATCCGGCTTCTGTGGGTCCTGAGGAATTGAACATAGGTCCTTTGGCTTTTCTGGCAAGTGCCTTAACCATTAAGCAATCTGCCCAGCCCCAATGTCATTTACTAAGATTGTGTACATAAGATAAACATGCACTATTTTTCTTTCTGGGTTTCTGTGTCTGGCTTATTTTACTGAAGGTCATCGACTGTCCTGCAAATGACATGATTTTAATCTTTTTCATAGCTAAATAATACTTCACCGTGTATATAGACCATGTTTTCCTTATCCACTCATCTGTTGATGTGTCCCTTGGCTACCTTATTTTGTGACTTAGCTTTTTGTGTTTTAAAGATATTTTTCTGGCTTATTTTTATTTATTTATTTGCAAGTGAAAGACAGAACAAGAAAGAGAGGGAGAGAGAGAGAGCAAATTCATCAGGACCTCTAGCCACTGCAAACGAACTCCAGATGCATGCACTCCCTTGTGCGTCTAGCTTACGTGGGTTCTGGGGGATCAAACCAGGGTCTTTAGGCTTTGCAGACAAGCACCTTAACAGCTAAGCCATTTCCCCAGCCTTAGCTTTTTTTTTTTTTTTTTAATATGCACACTTACATTTTGAATGTTTATATCAATTTAAATACAGGGAGTAGTGGAAACTCACCAGTGTCATATAAAAGAGGTCAGTAGGGGCTGGAGAGATGGCCTAGCAGTTAAACACTTGCCTGTGAAGACTAAGAATCCTGGTTCAAGGCTCGATTCCCCAGGACCCAAGTTAGCCAGATGCACAAGGGGGCGCATGCGTCTGGAGTTCATTTGCAGTGGCTGGAAGCCCTGGCACGTCCATTCTCTCTCTTGTTCTCTGCCTCTTTCTCTCTCTCTCTCACTCTGTCACTCTCAAATAAATAAAAATAAACAAACAAAAATAAATAAAAAAAAATAAAAGAGGTCAGCAAAGTAGCTACAGTACAGGATATTTCCCTGACGGGGTTATCTGAACATGAGTTTGTTTAAAAAGAAAAGAAGAAGAGGGTCTACAGTGATGGCTTAGTAATTAAAGGCACTTGTTTGCAAACCCTGATATCCTATGTTCGATTCCCCAGTACCCATATGAAGCCAGATGCAAAAGAGGTACATGCACCCACAGTGTGTTTACAGTAGCAGGAAGCCCTGGTGTACTCATGTGCTCTCTCTTTCTCTCTGTTTCTATCTAAAAAAATAAATAAATAAATATATATATATATATTAAGACCTCCCTATGACTTAAACAGTGGGGCCCATTCTTCTCAGAGAAGTGTGCCTCGTTCATGATGTGGGATAAAATTTCATGTGTAAGGCTATGCATGTAGAAAATGGACATACTCCTCTTGAAGTTGAACTTGGTCTCTGTTTTGGAGCCCTATTGTATATGTGATTAGATGGAATCAATTATGTTTGCACCCTGCATGTAGAATCTAAGAGTCACTCTGGTCTATTCCATATTTATCCCATGTCCAGCCATGATAGTTGCCACTGGCTTCTGTTCTAAACCAGCTCCATCACCAGGGCTGTTGCCAGCTTTGGAAGTATTTCCTGTGAGCTGTTCAGCAGGATGGCTACTGGCCATGGGAGAACTGAATTGTAATATGATCTGGAATCTAAATGTTTAACTTTACATTTGAACATTCTTTTTTAATATATATATTTTTTATTTATGAGGGAGAAAGAGAGGGAAAGAGAGAATGAATGGGCACCCCAGGGCCTCTAGCCATTGCAAACAAACTCCAGATGCATGCACTACCAGGTGCATCTGGCTTACATGGGTTCTGGGGAGCTGAACCTGGATCCCTATGCTTCACAGGCAAGTGCCTGGCCAATAGGCCATTTGTGGTAGGCACGTTGGGAACACCTGTGAAACCTAAAGACCTGGGTTTGATTCCCGAGGACCCACATAAGCCAGAAGTACAAGGGGTCGCATGTGTCTGGAGTTCATTCGCAGTGGCTAGAAGCCCTGGCATGCCCAGTCTCTCTTTCTCTCTATCTGCCTCTCTCTCTTTCAAATAAATAAATAAATAAATAAATAAATAAATAAATAAATAAATAATATTTTAAAGGAAAAAGAGTGGCTGGAGAGATGGCTCAGTGGTTAAAGGGCTTGATTCCCCAGTACCCATGTAAGTTCAGGTGCACAAAGTGACACATACAATTGGAGTTTCAAACATTCTTTTTTAATACTTTATTTTTATTCATTTATTTGAGAGAGGGAAAGAGGCAGAGAGAAAGAGAGAGGAAGAATGGGCATGCCAGGGCTTTCAGCCACTGCAAACGAATACCATCTTGTGCATCTTGCTTATGTGAGCCCTAGGGAGTTGAACCTGGGTCCTTTGGCTTTGCAGGCAAGCGCCTTAACTGCTAAGCCATCTCTCCAGCCCTTAACTTTATATTTAAATACCTACATGTGGTGGTCTGAATGTATGTCACCATAGACTGGCATTTTTGATTAAGATTAAACTTCCTACTTAAGTCCCAGCAGGAAGATCCCTTCTTGTTGGGGTGTAGGTGTGTCACTTGGCGTGGATCTTTTAGCCATTCATCAGACAAACAATCAGCTTGAGCTGTGGTTGTTCTTGTTTGTTGACTGCTGGAAGTGTCTCTCTGCCATTAGTGATGTTTCCCCTTGATTCTGTGAGCTTGAAATAAACCCTTTCCTCGCATAAGCTGTTTCTGATAGGGTATTTGTCCACCAATGAGAAAATAACTAACCACCATTCATGACTTGCTGGCCACTACATTGGACAGCACAGTTCTAAACCATGAAATCGCTGTAGGTCACCTTACTTCTAGCTCTTTCTACACACCCTCTAGGGTCTCTGTACATATGTAGTCAGTTTTCCTGTAACACTTAGATGCTTGGACAATTGACTGACTGAGGCAGCACAGCCTCAATGTTACTTTGAGGATGTATAAGAGATTATTTTACTAAATTGCATGTCCCTGGAATGTTCTGAAATTCTAAATGAACCTAGCTTATTTGCTAAGGTTCTTTGAACATTCTGCCTACTACATGCAGGTTTTTTTTAAAAATTTTTTTTTCTAACTCAATGAACACAAGGTCACTCTGAGCCCTTGTGGTCTTAGCCATTTTTCCAGAGGCCATACCTGGATAGATATTTTTTTCAAGGTAGGCTAGTCCAAGCTAACCTGGAATTCACTGTGTATTCTCAAGTTGGCCTCAAACTCACAGCGATCCTCCTACCTCTGTCTCCCAGGTACTGGGATTCAAGGCATGAGCCACCATGCCCGGCTAAATATTTTTGAAAACTGTTTTATTTTATTCTATTTATTAGAGATAGAGGCAGACAGGGGGTACAGAGACAGGGAGGGAGAGAGAATGGTGTGCTAGGGCCTCCTAGACACTGCAAATGAACTACAAATGTACATGCCACCTTGTACATCTGGCTTTACGTGGGTCCTGAGGAATCGAACCTGAGTCCTTTGGTTTTGCAAGCAAGCACCTTAACCATGAAGCCATCTCTCAAGACTGAAAGGTTTTCCTTCTCACTACGTTCCTAAAATGTGGGTGATGAAACTGCCTGTCTGCTTTTCACCATCACCTTCTTACTCACCAGCCATGACTGAGCCTCATAGTTCTCCTCTGGTGTGACTTGCACAGGAACGGTCCCCAGGGAAGGCTCATGTGTCAGTGGCTCAACTGGTAGATGTCTGGGAATGACAGGACCCTGGAGGTGCTCACTTCATATTTTGATGGTGGGAACTTCAGGTGGGGCCTGGTGGGAAGGAGGACATAACTGGGCATGCCCTTTCCAAGGGTGTTTCTTGGGCCCAGCATCCTGTTGGCCATGAGATGAGTCACTTAGCTCTACCATGGTCCTCCTCATGACACTCTGCCTCACTAGGCCAGAACAGGAGCTAGGGAGCCATGTGACCTTTGACCCAAACCTCCCTTACAGTGAAACAAAATAAATCCCTCCTCCCATTAAGTCTCATCAAAGCGATGAAAACTGTCTAACTCATCCTCTCACTCTTTGGGCATATTCCCATTCTAACAGTGGTGTTATCCTTTGAAACAGGAAAGATGGCTCTTAGGTGAGCATGCAGTTTCCTTCCTCACTCTGTCTTTTCATGTTGATTTTATAGACTTCAGCTGAAAACCCCACTCTTAAACAATTCAAAATACTGGCTTTTGAAAATAAAGTGCATACACACACACACACACACACACACACACACACACACACACACACATATATACCTCCATGAATTTTCCTATGTAGATAACATAGAGGGAAAATTAAGGAAGTTTTTCCTTTTGTTTGGTTCACTTCACTTTGCAAAATTCACTTAGCATCTTACATAACATGTCCTTCCACATAGAGTGAAAAATATTCCCCTGTGTGTATATACCACTTTTTGTTTTCTCTATTGATCTGTCAGTGGACATCTGGGTCATCTCTACCTTTGGTTATTGTGAATGATCCTGCTGTGAGCCTTGGTGTATAGAATCTGTTTGATTTCTGGTTCTTCCAAGAATGTGATCTGCACTCCCTGCTTTTTCTTAGTTAGCAAATGTTGTTGTCTTAATGGGGCAAGGTGAGAACCCCTTGAGGAGATTCTTGATGTCTGAAGAGTGTCCTATGCCAAGTTCTGAAGGAAAATATTTTGGGAGAGCTAATTTGCATGGAGAAGTTATGAACATTTTACACTGTCGGGTGGCAGATATGTGCTCGTTGAGAGAATGGAGAGATGGAATAGTGGTCCGCGAGGAAGAAGGGCAGGAAGACCAAAAAAGCAACAAATAGGATGGAAAGATGGCTCAGCGGTTAAAGCACTCATTTACAAAGCCTAACCAACCACATTTGATTTCCCAGTACCCATGTAAAACCAGATGCATCTGGAGTTTGTTGGAAGCAGCTGGAAGCCCTGGCATGGCCATTCCCTCTCTCCCTCCCTTTCTCTGCCTCCCTTTCTTTCTCTTTCTCTCTCTCTCTCTTTGAAAATAATAAGTTAAAGAAAAAAAAACAGATTTGACCCACAGCTTTCTCAGTTAAGAGGAATGAAAATAATTGTCATCATCTTTTTCTTCCTGTCACAGGAAATATTTTTCCCTCAGGTGACTGAAACATGCATCTTCTCCAGTGAGAGCAGGGTGAGGGGTTGCTTACAGGAGCAATGGTTGACGCAAATGCAGCCACATCATGAGAAGTCTCGTGCCCCCCTGGGTGACGACCTCCCATAGCTGCTCAAGGGCAGCTGCATCAGCAGAAAGCCACCTCAGCATAGGCAAGGACTCCCAGAATGTGCATGTCTGGAGCAAGTTGCACCAAATGTAGGCAGCTCCATGGGAGAGTCTCTTCTCTAAGCAGTTGTTTCTCCTTTGTGTAGCGTGGAGGGGGATAGTCTCTAATTCACATAATTAGGATAAGATAAGTAAAAGGGTCATATTGCTCTCATGAACAACTCATATTCAACTCATGAACAACTCAAATACACAGTCTTGAAACTCACTTGCTTAGTATTGCGAAGTGAGTGTCTCCACTCCCCTGATTGTATGCTGCCTGCATTCCCAGTGTAGAATCAGAGATAGAATCAAGAAATATGCATTTTCTAATTAACATACCTTGGGAAGTAGTTGAGTGACCTTTCAGTTTCAGATCTCTCAGACTTGACCTACCCAATCAGAGCCTCCTTCCTCCCTTTAATTCAGAGGAACCCACTACCCATTCCTCACTTTAATTCAGAGGAATCCACTACCCAACATCTACTTTCCTTCATCTGCACCTTTCTAATGTTTTCTTATTCCTTTTCCTTCTTCTCCCTCCCAGTTTGACCAATTTCTTCGCTTTTTTTTTTTTCACTGTTTTGCCTTCAATAAAAAAATCTACTGTCAGGGTCATCACAAGAAAGTGTTACCAACCCCTGGTCTAAAGCGGATCTCCTCTTACTGCCTTGTGTAATATGGGTATATAGCTCCTGTTGTCTGCCATGTCTTCAGCTTTCTGCAGGGCTGGCTTGTAAACCACTGGGTGTAGCCAGCTCTCCCATGGAACACTTCCTTCACAGCAAGAAACAGCAAGGGGCAGGTCGCAGAAGTTCTAAGAGGTTTTGTCAGAATGGTAGGAGCTGATATCTTTCTCTGATGGAGAACGACTCTCCCAAGTCATCTCTTCATGCATGCCTCCTTGTAGGCAGAGCTGTGGACTGTCGCTGTGCAGTCAAACACACCACATATGAGTCATTGTGATACCAGTTTATTGGGTACTTTGCAATCATACTACCAATTTTACGTTCTGTAAGTTCTGTGCTTGTTTGTGCCTGGAAAAGTATGGTAGATTTTGGAAGCATTAAACCTTTTAGTCATTTTAGATTTGATGGCTTAAGCAACAGGTGTTTAGTTTTCACATATCTGGAGTCTGAAAAAAAACAGTGAAAAAAATTCATAACCAACAGTGTGTCTATATTCAGTAAGGACCCTCTGTCCAGTGTAGAATTGGCTGTCTTCTTAGAACATCATTGGACACAGAGAAAAGTTTTGCTCTTGTAAGGACACTAATCCTATATCGCTTCTAAGGGGCCTCACCTCCTACCATCACATTGAGAATGAAGACAGAATATAATTTGGGGAGTGGGGACACTCACTCCACAACACTAAGCAACTGAGTTTCAGGACTGGGTATCTGAGATGGTCATGAGCTGGAGACAGACGTGAGCACTCTCCCTCTTGATCTTAGCCATTAGAACAGCTCGACGGGTGAAGGAAAGCTAAAAGGGCAAATGATGATGATGGTGATGTTGACGATGATGATGACGATGATAAGTAGAACATTTCAATTTGGGAAACAAAACTATGAGGGCAAATTACTATGAAAATGATGGCAGTGGTAGTGTGTATGTGTATGTATGTGTGTTCAATATACATGTGTTTCAGGTGGAAAACTCACTTTCTATCTTTTAGTAACCGTATGATATGTGATGAAAATGATTTGGATACAAGATTAAAACTCAGAGTAGAGAGGATCCCATTGTTCTTTCTCAAAAACTTTAAAAAAAGTAAATAAGAAAAATGCTTTAAGTAAAGGGAAACAGCATTCCAGTTTAAATCCAAGAAAATTTCAAGCTCTCAATTTAAATTCTTCACTACCGAAACTTCTCGGAAGAAAGAATAATAAATGTTCTTTAAAATCTGAACGTGTGCTCACACTGCTTGCTGTAAGTAAAATTATGGTTTGGAGTATCGGTGTTTTTTTTTTTTTTTTCTTTTTAAAAAACTCTGGTGAAGGAGTTTTTCTTCAACACAATGACACAATCGAAATTTTAAAATAAAAACCTGAAAGCTAATATAAACAGCTATTCTTTACTCAAAATGTCTTAAAGCATGACTAGTCAGTGATACAATTGATTTTCATGTATGAATTTCACAAAGGAGTTGAATGGAATAAGAGTGCCAAATGTAGATAGTAATAAAATTACCAAGGCTCAGCATTGTGGATGGCTAAGGCAGGACACTGAAGGAATCTCTACATTATATTTGATTGGTAAAATGGAATTTCATATAGTCATATAAATAGTTTGACTGAATATAAGATAACAGAATTTGGAAAGCTTATGATGATGTACAAAATAGCATATAACTTTTTTACATTAGTTTAACTTCTTTAAAATTTCAATTAGCAGGGCTGGAGAGATTGCTCAGTAGTTAAAGTTCTTGCCTCCAAAGCCTAATGACCTGGGTTCAATTCCCCAGTTCCCATGTAAAGCCAGATGTATATGGTGGTGCATGCATTTGGACTTAGGTTGCAGTGGCTAGAAGCCTTGGCTCACCAATTCTTTCTCTCTCCCCACTTGGAAATAAATCAATTTTTCAAAAATATTCAACTGGGTATGGTAGCACACACCTTTAGTCCCAGCACACATGAGTCAGAGGTAGGAGGATTGTTGTGAGTTCAAGGCCAGCCTGGGACTACAGAATGAATTCCAGGTCAGCCTGTGATAGAGCAAACCATAGTTCAAAAAAACAAACATATATATATATATATATATATATATATATATATATATATATATATATGGATAGATAGATAGATAGATCTCCACTTACTTAATGAATTTATCAGTGACCTCATTGAGTATTGCTACTATAGTTATAGGTGTCAGAAAACACACACTAATAAACTTCCTGCTACTTGAATCTTAGTAGAAGGGATAGAAGGCACAGAAGCAAATCGGTATAAAAGATGACAGGAGGGCTGGAGACATGGCTTAGTGGTTAAGGTGCTTGCCTGTGAAGCCTGAGGTCCCAGGTAATATTCCCCAGTGTCACGTAAGCCAGATGCACATGGTAGTGCGTGTATCTAGAGTTCATTTGAAATGGCTAGAGGCCCTGCTGTGCCCATTCTCTCTCTCCCAAATAAATAAATACATAAACAAATAATACAGCAGGAGGTAATGTGTGCTCTGGAAAGAAAATAAAGCCAAAACTTTGGAAGTGAAGCAGGGCATGAGGGAGGGACTTATGTCCCTCAGCTTATTCACGGAGATTTGTTCCAGGATGTCTCTGCACCACAGTTACCAAAACCTGTGCATATTGAACTTCCTTATATAAAATGGCATGGCATCTGTGCATAAGCCATGCACAGCTTCCCAAAGAATGCTAATCACTTCAAAATTATTTGTAATGCCTAATGTACTATGTATATGTATATTATTATAATATGTAATATATAATGTAATATATATTATTCAAGAATTTATGTACTGTAATATTTAGGGGATAATTTGAGAAAATTAGTCTGCAGATGTTGAATACCAATGCAATATTTTATTTATTTGTAAGAAGGGAGGTAGGGGGAGAGAATATGAAAATGATTTGGTTTTCCCTGGGCCTCTTGTGGTGGCAACCAAACTCCCAATGTGTGTATCAGTTTGTACATCTGGTTTTACGTGGCTACTGGGGATTTGAACCTGGGCCGAACCCAGGCCAACAGGCTTTTAGGCAAGCACCTTTAACCACTGAGCTGTCTCTCCAGCCTTATTTTAAGTAGTTTGACTACAGGTTAGTCAAATCCATAATCATAGAGCCCACACATACTGAGTGCTGAGTATACTCTGCATATCTTAATTTTTCTAGAACAATGCAAAAAAATCGTATTGTGTGGTATTTTTTTAAACCACATTCTTGGAATCCTCACTAAGTGACACACTGACTGTTAGGTTAGATGAAATATGAGTTTTACTCTTTTTGATTGTGTGTGTGTGCTTGCTGAATTGATAACTGTTTTTTTATGTTGTATTTAAGAATGCCTCTTTTTTCTTTTTATTTCAATAGCGTATGTGCCTGCTTTAGCCACTAAGGAGATCTCTAGAAAAATGGTTTAAATATGATTGCCACTGGGTCATTTCTTGTCAGGTTCAAGGACACATTTATAGCTCACTGTGAGTTTTTCTAGACATCTGAGGATCATAAGGTCTCTAAATAAAGATTTAAGTAAAGGTTAGCTACAATAGCTTTTTCTTCTGAAAACCAACTTGTCTGCATTGGAACATGTCAGAAGTGGGACAGTATTTGGTACATCATAATACTTACAAGCTAGTAAATTAATTTACTGTCAGAAGCCACCAGAGTCCCAGGTTTGAAGCAAATGACTTTGTTTCCTGTGCAGTTAAATCCTCTCTTTCTCCTCTGTTCATGGGAAGGTTCTAAGTGGATGGAGACACAGGCTGTGGGAGAGCAGAAAACCCTACTTATACACCACTTTCCCCACCTGTGTTAAAGAAAGCACTTATTTTTTACTGTTTTATTTATCTATTTTTTATTTATTTCTAAGATAGAGAGAGAGGAAAAGAGGCAGAGAAAATGGATGTGCCAGGGCCTCTAACCACTGCCAACGAACTCCAGACGCATGCACCACCTTGCTCATTTGGCTTACATGGGCACTGGGGAATCAAACCTGGGTCCTTAAGCTCCATAGGCAAGCACTGTAACCACCAAGCCATCACTCCAGCCCAAGAATGTATCTTTATTTTAGTTTTTAGGAAACAAATCTGTCCTCTGCCCAGAGGGAGACACGGTTTCATTCTCAGGCCACTTGCTCCAGATATCCCTGAGAAGGGAGTGTTGAACACAGCACTTCAGACGATTCTCCGAAGTGCTCAGACATGAGACCCTCAGGTCGTCTCCCACTTGGATGCTGGATATGAAATTGCAATGGGTACTTCATTTTTGTTAACTTTTGTGTCAGTTCATATTTGCTTGATTTAGTACTTGTTGGTACTTTTCAGGGCTAGTACAAGCCAGCTCATTGTGTGCACTGTAGAGTGTAATGATACTTCTATTGCTAAATTTCTTTTATTTTCTGGGATTACTGTTTGGGATTTGTGTGGATGTGTGATAATTTCACAGAAACCTACAGGTCAGTAAATTAGGACTAAATTTAATTTTTTTTGTTTTGTTTCTTTTTTGAGGTAGAATTTCACACTAGCTCAGGCTGACTTGGAATTTACTCTGTAGTCTCAGGCTGGCTTGGAGCTCACAACAATCTGCCTACCTCCTTCTCTCGAGTGCTGGGATTAAGGGCATGCTTCAGCATGCCAGGACTAAATTTTAGATTCAGTTTGATCCAGCCAGTAGTAGATTTTAGATTTGTGGAAAAAATTGGAAGCTTCTTAAAATTGTATTTCCTAGGGCCATGGAGATGGCTGAAGGGTGAAAGGTGCTTTCTTTCCAGCTTGCCAACGCCCACATGAAACTGGATGCCAAGTGGCCCATGTGTCTGTGGATCCCAACCTGCCTGAGGCAGTGGGAGGTGGATCCAGGAGAATCCAGAAGCTTTGGTACTAGCTAGTCTAGCACACATACAAGGACGCAAAAAATAAAACTAGGGAGACCCAGTCTCAAGCAAGGTTATAGAGGAGGATAAACATCTCAAGGTTGTCCTCATACCTACACACACATACACACACGAGAAATGATGAAGGGCTAGAGAAATGGCTCAGCCCTTCAGGTGCTTGCCTGCAATGCTTAATGACCAGGGTTCAATTCCCTAGTACCAATACAAAGCCAGATGCACAAAGAGGCAAATTAGTCTGGAGTTTGTTTGCAGTGGCTAGAGGCCCTGGTGTGCCCATTCTCTCCCTAACTTCCCTTTTTCTCTCTCAAATAATTAAATTAAATTAAATTAAAAATCATTTTTCAAAAACAGAAAATGAACTTGCCTTGAAGAAAGAGTGGTTTCAGAAAACCTTGTTCTAGCAACATCAACAAACCTGGACAATGACTATGCATTAACCGCTAACTGTGCCTATCTGCTCAATGCACTTAGTAAGTATTCACTCATGTCATCCTCCCAGCCACCCTACAAGCTGTGACTCCCCCGCCTCCCTGGCTGCAGACGAGGACTCCCAGGCACAGTGAAGTCAGGGGGACTGTTCAGGCAGTTTCGGTGACAGCAGTATGGTGGCATTGCAGACACAGTGGTTCCTGTTCTCACCCGTTGCAGGACTGTCTTCCATAACCAACCCTGTGAAATGACAGGCACCAGTCCATGTGTGCCAAGTAAATTGCAAAGATTTTAATGAATGTGTCTCACCAAGAAGTCCAGAATGCTCCAAGATTCAGCTTTTTCTCTCCCCCTCACTCCCTGAAAAGCCTAGATAGATAGTACATTATGAATACATACATACATACACACACACACACACACACACACACACACACACACATATATTTGAGGTAGGGTCCCACTCTATCACAGGCTGACCTGGAACTTATTATGTAGTCTTAGGTTTGCCTCAAACTCACTATTCCTCCTACTTGGCCTCCCAAGTGCTGGGATTAAAGAATGTGTTATACAGCCAGGAGAGAGAGAGAGACAGAGGCAGAGAGAGGGAGAGAGAGGATGAGAATGGATGCACCTGGGTTTGTAACCCCTGCAAACAAACTGGATACTGGAGAATTGAACTCAGGTTGTTAGGCTTTGTAGAGAAGCACCTTAACTGCTGAGCCATCTCTCCAGCCCTTGACTCACGTTTTAAATTGCATTTCTTCTCCTAAGTGACAGGCTTTTGGGTATACATAAATGATTCTAAAGGAAAAATTTCATGATGTGAAATAAATAAAAATCTTAAATCACAGAACATACAGAAGGAAAATGTCAGGTTTAAAAATACTGGCTTATTTAGATGCAGTTTGATTAACTGATTACTTATGAACTAAGAAGTTATCAAAGCAAAAAATCTGAAATTTAACTGAAATCTTTTATGGATTATTGACACATTAAAAAGGCATTATTTATCCTTTATATCCTTTTAAGTATATATGCTGCATTCATGTGTATTGCAACTTGGACAATGGGATGAAATTTGTATAATTCTTTACAAGTTGGATACTGAAAATATATTAAATGTTTTAAGCCAATAATAGGCATGTGTAATGTACAGCATTATCTAGAAGTTACACATTGATATTTTTCTTTCCAGCAGATGTTATGATTAGCATTAGTTATTACAAAGAAAAGCCACTAACATCATTGGCTTAAAGCATGAGCAGTGACAGGATTGAGACATAATGCCATAGCCTCGCTGGGTTTATCCACATGTCACGAATAATGCAATGCATACATTAGAGAGGGGAAGTTTGAAGAAATGCACAGCTCTTGATTTCTATCTTCCTGCTTGCTGGAAGCATCGCAGGAGTACGAGAAGAAGACCTCCACCTCGCCGAATCTTAATGAATTTATTGATCACATGAACGAGGAGGCAGGAGTGGAAGTTTCCTTACCGAAGCCAAGAGCATCCAGAACTAACAATGCTCAGGGTACTATGAGAGAGGCATTTGGCTGGAAGTCTGTAACCTTGCTAGTTTTTGTTTTGTTTTCAGTTTTTTGTTTTGGTTCTAATTGGAGGGTGGTGCTTTTTTTGTTTGCTTATTGCCCATTTCTATGAATATAGACAATATACCATGATCATAATCCCATCCCCCACCCTCCCCTCCAGATCTCCCCTGCACCAATCCCTTTTGTTTTCCAGCTAGCCTCTCTCCTATTGTGATGTTATCATTTTTTTTCCCTTCTATTATGTTGCTCTTGTGTAGTTAGCATCAGACACTGTGAGATCATGAATGTCAGGTCCAAATATTTGTGTCTGGAAAACTAAATTGTAAGCTGTTTTTAAAAAATATTTTACTTATTTATTTGCAAGCAGAGAAATATAGACACACACACACACACACACACACACACACATATAG
The DNA here is from genome assembly GCF_020740685.1 of Jaculus jaculus. Taxonomy (NCBI): domain Eukaryota; kingdom Metazoa; phylum Chordata; class Mammalia; order Rodentia; family Dipodidae; genus Jaculus; species Jaculus jaculus. Next base: position 52,147,600 of record NC_059117.1, read on the forward strand.
AAATGAAGATGAGAGGGGTGTGTGTGGGTATGCCAGGGTATCTAGCCATTGCAAACTAACTCCAGACATATGTTCTGCTTTGCGTATCTGGCTTTTTGTGGGCACTGGGGTTTCAAACTCAGGTCGTTATGCTTTATAGGCAAGTACCTTAACTGCTGAGCCAAGCAGCCCCTGCTTGTTTGTTTTTGAAATAAAATTTTCTATAGCTCAGGCTGGCTTCAAACTTTCTACGTAGCTAAGGCTGGCTTTGAACTCCTAACCTTGTTGTGTGGACCTCCTGAGTACTGGAATTACAGGTGTGGACCACCACACACCATGTTGTGACTGTAGTAAGAATAATTTATTTGTGACTTATCCAGGCACAGTACTAGATGTAAAAACTATAGTGAAACCATAGATGAAAAGTACTGCAGTATTTATTTCTTGATCCATCTCCTTACTTCCTATTTTACTGTGTTTTTTTTTTTCTGTTTCTTTCTTCCACATTTGCATTCTCACTCCAGTGGAAAGATCCATCATTTTGACTTGGACCTGCATCTGAGGTTGCATAATCCAAAGGCTATAGTCAGCTGTCATCCAAGATCATCAAATCATTTGAGCAGCAAAGTAGACGCAAAGCTGTTCCACTTCTCAGAGTTCAACTTCTCTCTCATAAAGGACCAAAATAAGGAAGCTGGATTCCTACTTTTTTTTCCATTTTTTTATTGCCTTTAGCTATGAAGCTCTGGTAGGGACAATATGGAAAATTTTCTTGTTAATTCAGAAGTTTATATTGACTTAGATTTTTGATGTTGTTTTCAAGGTAGGGTCTCACTCTAGCCCCGGCTGACCTGGTACTCACGCTGTAGTCCCAAGCTGGCCTTGAACTCACAGTGATCCTCCTACATCTGCCTCCCAAGTGCTGGGATTAAGGGCATGTGCCACTACTGTTTTAAAAATTGCATTTTAATTCCATCATTAAAAAATAAATGCTGTTGGGCTGAACAGATGGCTTAGCTATTAAGGTGCTTCCTTGCAAAGCCAAAGGATCCAGGTTTGATTCCTCAGGCCCCATGTAAGCCAGATGCACAAGGTAGTGCATGCATCTGGAGTTTGCAGAGGCTGGAGGCCCCGGCATGCCCATTCTCTCTCTCTCTCTCCCTCCCACTTTCTCCCAAATATATAAATAAATAAATTTTAAAAATAAGTGCTGTGGACTAAATGTATAAGAATAACTTGCCTACAAATGAGTAAACCAAATAAATTGATAAAAATAGGTATGACACAGATGTATTAGTTACTTGTGTCATGATAGTGGCAAAAATACATGAAAATCAATTTCTCAGGCCTTCAAATTTCTTGATGACAATATGACTTCATTCCAATTTTCACACAAAACAATGGTTTCTATTTTATTTCTCCAAATTCTGTCACGTCCAGCCCAACACAGATAATTCATGCTCCATCACAAATTGGGGACAGGCAGCAGCCCATGACAATGAATCTGAAAATAAATTTCATCAGGTCTCCCTTCTCAGCTTTCCTTCATTAAAACACACACACTGTCTCTCTGTGAGTCTGATTTCTATGGGCCATGATGGTTCAGTCTCCCTGAACAAAATGCTGTTACGCTGCCAACCCCCCCCCCCCCGCCAACAACATCCTTTTAGAAATTAATTTGTAGCTCATGATAAATTGTTTGGAATTGATTAAAATCAGTATGAGAATTAAGTAAACATTTAATGTATTTCTCAAGGGTTTAAACTAATGTCATAAACTCAGTAAATGAGCAAATTGAAAATATCAATCTGAGACTGGTCACATTTAATTAAAACCTACCATTTTCCATAATTTCTCCAGTATGACTAGCTTCTATCCTGGTAGTTTTTCAAACATGATATGTACTAAAATCTGATATTATTTTACATAGTTCTCTGGTGTCAATTTCTCCACCCTTAATGTCCCCCCCCCCCAGTGGGAACCATACTATAATTTCCTTTCTGTTTGTCTTATGTTTATTGATTTGAGGGTGAAATAAGCAGAGAGAGAATGAAAGAGAGAGGGGGAGAAAAGGCACACCAGGGCCTTCAGCCATGGCAAATGAACTCCAGATATATGTGCCATTTTGTGCACTTGGCTTATATGGGTACTGGGGAACCCAACCTAGGTCCTTAGGCTTCACAGGCAAGCACCTTAACTGCTAAACCATCAATCCAGCCTTTCTGTTTTTAATTGTCTCTCTGGAGACTAGATTTACCTCTCTCTGGCAGTGGGAGTGTCTGTGTTTTTTTTCTCTTGAATGGCTCTGGTGCTTGGAAGAGCTCCTGGCACATCTGGACCTCATGAGTACTGGATAGAAGTGTGACTTCTCTATTAGAAATCTAGAAGCAAACATGCATCAGCACATCAGTTCACTTGCATAAATTTGCATTTATATAAACTTTACAGTAACAAGGACCCACTTCTAGGATGTTGAAGGTTTTGTTTTCAGGACAATGATGAAATTCTAAGCCTAAAAAAAGTTACAGTGCCAGGTGTGGTGGCACACACCTTTAGTCCCAGCACTTGGAAGACTGAGGTAGGAAGATTTTTGTGAATTGGAGGCCAGCCTGAGACTACATAGTGAGTTCTAGGTCACCTTGGTCTAGTGTGAGACCCTATCTTGAAGAACCAAAGAAAGAAAACAAAGGTTGCCCTAATGCTTACAGTGAATCCTTGCTTATTTTAGAACCAACTTCTGGCAGAAGCCTCCTCCCATCTCAAATCCGGCTTTATTTTTATGAAAGAAAACTACAAATACAAAAGGTTGAGAACCTGGAAATTCCTTTTAACAAAGGTAGTCAATTGCCCTACTTGCCATGGGCATTGGAGAGATAGCTCAGCAGTTAAGGTGCTTGCCTGCAAAGCCAAAGGACCCAGATTCAGTTATCCAGTATCCATATATGCACAAGGTGGCACATGTGTATGGAGTTTATTTGCAGTGACTAGAGGTCCTGGCATGCCAATTCTCTATCTTCACCCTCTCTCCATCTCTCTTATCTATCTCAAATAACTAACTAAATAAATAAAGAAACAAATAAAATAATATGTAAGTAGATCATTCATAAGAGGGAAAATGGCAAAACATATCATTAAAAAGAGAAAATAAGCCTGTATCTGTGCAGATCTCCTCAGAATTAGCCATGAAATTTTCGCCAAGGACAAGGATTTTTCATAGCCTTTCATTGGTTGGTTCCAAACACATTAACTACCCGTCTATACTGGTGTTAAAAGGTGAAGAGAGAGAAGGATGCGGGTGAGCTGGGGAGATGGCTCAGGGGATAAAGCTTGTTGAGCAAGTGTGTGTACCTGTGTTCAAATCTCCAGACCCCATATACAACATGAAGCTCTTGCAGGTCTCTACTGCTACTGTGATATGGGAGGCAGAGATGGGAGAAGTCCTCCAAGGGTCCCACACCAGCTAGCCTAACAAGTGCAGTGGTGAATGACAAGAGACTTCCTCAAACTACATGAAAAGCCAGGACCCCTATCTGGATTATGTCTTCTGACCTCCACAGGGAACCATGGCCCAGGCACAACCTCACTCACACACACACACACACACACACGGATATGCACACGTACATAACACAAACACACGTCAAAAATAAATAGAGGAGGTTAGAGGGATGACTCAGCAGTTAGGGCACTTGCCAGTGAAGCCTAATGAACTGGGTTCAATTCCCAAATACCAACGTGAAGCCAGATGCACAGTGGTGCATGCATTTGGAGTTCATTTGCAGCTGCTGGAGGCCCTGGCTTCTCTGTCTCTCTATCTGCCTCTGTGCCTCTTACTCTCTCAAATAAATAAAAATAAAACAATTTTTAATTTTTTTGTTCATTTTTATTTATTTATTTGAGAGCAACAGAGAGAAAGAGGCAGACAGAGAGAATGGGTACGCCAGGGCCTCCAGCCACTGCAAACAAACTCCAGACGTGTGCATCCCCTTGTGCATCTGGCTAACGTGGGTCCTGGGGAATCGAGCCTCGAACCAGGGTTCTTAGGCTTCACAGGCAAGCGCTTAACCACTAAGCCATCTCTCCAGCCCTAAAACAATTTTTAAGAAGAACTGGAAAAGGGTGTGCAAGGAAGGTGGACCAAATACAGAATATTCCTGATTGCATTCTGAGTATTGGGAGTCTGCCCTACTGAGGGACACGAAAGCTGAGGACTGTGGGACTGTTTGTCCATGTTTAGAAGGAGGCCAGTAAGTAAGCAGATGCTACTGTGGGATCAGCCTTCTACATAAGACAATTCTTGAGATAGTGTTTCTGCATGTTTATTCCTGATACATTGTCATACAAGCATACATTACTCCCACACCCCTTGATAGATACTTGGCAAGGTCCTTAGTAAAAATACTATCCCTTATGACACTCCTGTGTGGGCCCAAAAGACTGTTGCCTGGAATCTGTGTTTAGAATTTGACAGACTAGGGGCTGGAGCGATTTCTCAGTGGTTAAAGCACTTGCATGCAAAGCCTAAGGATCCAGATTCAAGTATCTACTACCCATGTAGAGCCAGATGCACAAGATGGTCCATGCGTCTGAAGTTTGTTCGCATTAGCTAAAGGCCCTGGTGCACCCGTTTTTTCACTCTCTCTCTCTTTCTCTGTGTGTCTTCATTCTCTGCCTCTTTCTCTCTATCTCTCACTCACTCTGTCTCTCTAGTAAATAAAATAAAATAAGAGGAATTTGACAGACTACTTGGATTTTGAAAATCTGTAAAACATGAGTGTGGAGACTTGGACATTTCTTTCATCTTTCCAATTCTGTCTTACCTAAACTGTAAACTAGAGACATCCATGGTACCTAACTTGTAGGGCATGCTAAAGCAGTGAATCCCTCACCTAGTGACTTGGGTATCAGTGATGGGGCTTATGATGGAGAGGAAGAGAGCTTAGCCTTACATTCCCGATGAGCACAAAAACACCATTGGCACATACAGATTCCCCACCAAAATATATTCAAGCTCTTGCATGTTTTCAGCTTATGTCTTTACTTATAGGTGAGCAAGCAAGGCTCAAGTGGACAACATGACTTGGCTTAAGTGTACAGATATGTGAGCTTGGCACTGAGGTATGGGAAGTCTTTCAAATGTGTTGGAAAGTTCAGGGTATGGATTCAAACCATCCTGATTTTGAATACTGATTCGATCCTGTATCAGACAAATAATTATGGGGAAAAACCTGAAATTTGATAATCATCCCTTTCCTGTGTGCCGAATGGTTATGGTAACAATATAACCTACATCCTAGGACACTGAGGATGCCATGAAGAAATACAATGAGGGATACTTTTCTATAGGCTCTCCCAGAGAAAGTCCTATCCATACTATGAATATTTAATTAAGTCCTTACACTAAGCACAGTAATGGGTTTCCTCACTGGTCTTTGGCAGACAGCAAGGCAGTGATGCAGGAGAGGATACCCTCAGAGGAGTCCTAGGGCGAGCTTGCGTGGTGTGCCCTAACTGTAACCTTTTTGCTAAGTCCATGACTTAAGTGTTCAAAAGCCACATAGCTTGGTGGTATTCATTGCCTCTTAAATTGTCCCCTTGAGGTAAGAATGAAAACCAGTTCTGCATCAGAACTCAAAAGAGCAGATGACATGAGTGGTACCACATCTTTTGGGCGAACTTGAGGCCACCTCTTTGGAAGGAAGCCTGAGGCCAGGTATGGTGGTGCATGCCTGTCACCCCAGCATTTAGAAGGCTAAGGCAAGACAGTATCAAACCTGAGGCCAACATTGGCTACAAAGATTTATCCTATAAATAAAAAATATATATATATATATAACTAAGCAAGCCAAGAAGGGACGCAGAATTTTAGACATGAGACCAACGCAGAGAAGCATAAACTAGATTTGATGATAATAAAATTTAATAAATCAATCTTATTTTCATAGATTTTTTAATTGACAACTTCCATATCTATAAACAATATCCCATGGTAATTCTCTCCCTCCCCACACTTTTTGAAACTCTTTATTTATTTGTTATTTGGGAGAGAGAGAGAGAGAGAGAGTGGCAGAGAGGGAAAGAGAATGGGCATACCAGGGCCTTCAGCCACTGCAAACAAACTGTAGATACATGTGCCACCTTGGGCATGTGGCTTACATGGGTACTGGGGAATGGAACCTGGATCCCTAGGCTTTGTCTTAACTAATAAGCCATATCTCCAGCCCCTAGTTTATTTATTTTTTATTTATTTTATTGGGGGAGGGAGTTTTGAGGTAGGGTCTCACTCTAGTTCAGGGTGACCTGGAATTTACTATATAGTTTCAAGGTGGCCTTGAACTCACGGAGATCCTCCTACCTCTGCCTCCTTAGTGCTGGGATTAAAGGTGTGCCCCACCACACCCAGTGTTAGTTTATGTTTTTAAGGCATACTAATTATAAGGTTGATCCTAAAAGAGTCTTAAGGCTTCTGCTGGAACATGGAGGACCTTAGAGTAGAGGTACCAACCTAAGCTTCTTTAAGAGTGTCCAAATGCCAGGGCAATGGGCTTCCTTGACCTTCATATGTCAAGAATTCTCTCCCTTTCTCCCATCTTTCTCTCCCTCCACCTCCCCCCCAACATCTGTCTTTCCACCATATGCACACATATCTTTTATAAGTAACTTAAGCTAACAGCATTTAATTTTGACAAGAAAGAGCACTAAAATAAACTGCCTAGACTATACAACTAATGTCATTCCCAAACCTTATGTTAAAACCGAAAGACATAAACTACAGGTGGAGGGATTTTTATTTAGTTATTTAGTTTTGTGGGGGAAAAGTCTATCCTTCCTAAGTAGTCAAGTAGTCTTTTCTTTTACCCTGTAATACACTGAAAAATCTCATCATGGAAGAGCACCAAATCCCTAGTAGACATTTATTTTTTTCATACCCAAATCCATTCCACAAGTCTGACAGGATGGTCCCTAAAAATCATCCAGCATCCTTGGCCCAGCCCCTCACATCACATATGGATTCTCATGGGCTTGTCTGTTTCTGTCTTTGTTCTCCTCCCTTCTATCTCAGGTTTTCTTTCTTTTTAAATTTATGTATTTGTTGGGCAGAGAAAGGAGGATAGAAATACAGAATAGGCACACCAAGGTCTCTAGCCACTGAAAATGAACTCCAGACACATGTACCACCTTGTTCGTCTGGCTTTATGTGGGTCCTTTGGAATTGAACCTGGGTTGTTAGGCTTTGCAGGCAAGAGGCTTAACCACTGAGCCATCTTTCCAGCAACCACCCCCCCCCCCCCAGGGTTTTCTTACACTGGATATCACTTTGGAATTTTTAGACTCATCTTGACAATTCCCTTCACATTCATTAATATCAAAGGAAGCTAATAGATACTTACATTCCCCACCAAACTGCCCTCCAGAGGACAAATGACCTGCAGTGGTCAAGGGGATCTCAAGTTTTGGATAAAGTTCCTTAGTATGTTATCCTGCTGTAGTCACTGGGAAATACTAGACATTGTTTAGTGTAAGTGAGATAGGAATGCTGTTAAGGAGAGAAAGGGAATGTCCCACCTCAGAACCTCCCAACAGGCATTTCATTTACTCCAGTAAAAGACATGCTGGGTCTTGAACTCAATGACTATCTGTTTCAATATTTTGTTTCTCCCTATGGACCTTTGTGAAGACTGAGGTGGTACTTTGAAGATAGGGATCCTTAGACTCGGGCTTGAACTTTGAGTCTCCAATGAGTGGAGCCTCTTGAGGAAGGGGTATCATAGGGGAGGGATCTTGGAGTCCAACCCCAAGATGTGTTTGGGGGCAGATCTGAATTCCTGCCCAGTGGTGTGTGGAGAGAAGCTCTGGTGGCTAGAGCTTGCTATGTTGTTAGTGTTTGCTTGCTGCACTTGTGTGTCTCTGCTTAGAACTATGGAAGTATGCAGCTTCTTTCGCCATTGATAGAGTTTCCCCTAGGTTTTGTAAGCCTGAAATAAACCCCTTCTTCCCATAAACTGTGTCTGGTTGGATGTATGTCTCAGCAATGAGGAGCTGACTGCAACAACTGATGTTGCACATGACATACTCTCTTTTTTAAATTCAATTAATTTATTTTGTGGGGGTTGAAATAGGGTCTTACTCTATCACAGGTTGACCTAGAATTCACTGTGTTACTCTGCTCAGGGTGGCCTTGAACTCATGGCTATTCTCTTACCTCTGCCTGCTGAATGCTGGGATTAAAGACATGTGCCACCATGCCTGGTTTAAATTTATTTATTTATATTTATTTGAGAGAGAGAAGGAGAGAGAAAGAAGCAGAGGGAGAGGGAGGGATATAATGGACATTCCAGGGCCTCTAGCCACTGCAAATGAACTCCAGACGCATGTGCCACCTTGTTCATCTGCTTTAAGTGGGTCCTGGGAATTGAACCTGGGTCCTTTGGCTTCGCAAGCAAACACCTTAAGCATAAAGTTGTCTCTCCAGCCTGTGACATACTTTCTGAAACAGATGCATAACCATCCATGTTAAATGTTTTTATTTTCCTACTTATCAAAAGACACCAGGCAGGAAATTAAATGAAGCTGACCTGTAGATTCTGCGGCTGGAGTAACCTTGGGCCAGTTGATGCTAGAACCAGAAGCCTTAGCACTTTGGATCCAGCTAGAGCAATGAACTTACCTGACCTGATAAAGAGACCCTTGGGCAAGGTGCTTAACTCTCCTCCACTTTCATTTCCTCATCTGTAAAATAGACATCCTATCACTTACCTCATAGGACAACTGAGAGTCACAGTCATATGGCAAGAAAATGTGAACAGTACCTGACCAGTGGCAAGATTTATGAAATAATAACTTCAAGTAATCCAAAATGATGGAGAAAAGAGCAATAATGTCAGGGTGCCTAGACACCTTTCAGCTTCAGTGACCATGAAAGTATCGTATATCTCACAAGGTGGTGGCCCGTGGTTGAGTGCTACTACAGAACACATGAAGCCTGGGGCTGATTTTTTTTTTGTTGTTTGTTTAAAATAATTGAAATTTAAACAGTTGTATTGAACAAATGTCTATTGTACTGGACAGCATAGGAGTACCACTTATCAAAATGAACGAGATGAGAACTAATTCTTTACTATTTTTCAAGGGCTAAACCTGGGACCATGCCAAGTAGCATTGTTCTCTTGTGTTGTTCAAGTCTCAAATGACAATGTGTATGTTTCTATAGCAACCAGTGAGGGAATGAAGAACTTTTGGCTTAGCATCTTGTTTAAGAGGAGTGGATTCAGGGCTGGAGAGATGGCTTAGTGGTTAAGTGCTTGCCTATCAAGCCTAAGGACCCCGGTTCGAGGCTCGGTTCCCCAGGTCCCACGTTAGCCAGATGCACAAGGGGGCACACACATCTGGAGTTCGTTTGCAGAGGCTGGAAGCCCTGGCGCGCCCATTCTCTCTCTTTCCCTCTATCTGTCTTTCACTCTGTGTCTGTCGCTCTCAAATAAATAAATAAAAAATGAACAAAAAATATTTAAGAGGAGTGGATTCAGATCAAGATGCGATGGGTGATTTTGTTGCTGGAGTCTGAACAGTACAACACAGCTGTTTGAAAGAATGGGGTGGTTAGTTATCAACAATATTTGATTAAGTAATACCTAGAATAGTAATGAGTCACATTTTTGAGTGTGTCTGTGGGGGCACTTCAGGAGTGAATTGATGGAGAGCATGCGGCCCATGATGTTGGCAGAGAACTATAGCAACCCCCAAATGGAGTTGCTGGTCAGGAAGCAGGACTGGGCTAAAACCCTCAATGCCCATCCTTAGTGACCTGCTTCTTTCTGCCAGATTCTACCTCAAGGCACATCCCCAGCTGGGGACCATGTGTTCAAGCACATGAGCCTATGGGGGACATTGACCAGTCCGACCACAGCAGATGAGATCTCTCATGCTTTGTGTATTCAAGTAAAACATAAAGTGTTTTAAACAATTTTATTTTTTAAACATTTTAATTTATTTTAGAGAGTGTAAGAGAGAGAGAAAGAGAATTGGCATGCCAGGACCTCAACCACTACAACTGAACTCAGACTCTTGCACCACCGCGTGGGAATGTGCTTGCCTCACCTTTTGTGTGTCTGGCTTACATGAATCTGGAGAGTCATACATAGGTCCTTAGGTTTCACAGGCAAGTGCCTTAATCGCTAAGCCATCTCTCCACCCCTGAAACCATTTTCTAATAATCATTTCAGATCTACTTTGTTATCTAACTTACTCTTAAAGCTGATTCTAAGAGTCTTTACAAAATATGCAAGTATTATGAAAATATATTCTTTTCATGTTCCATATTACAAAAATTGGTGCTATTTGAATGTATTTGTACAGAATCTTTTTTTTTTTTTTTAACTTTTCTTTATTTGAGAGCGACAGACAGAGAGAGAAAGAGGCAGATAGAGAGAGAGAATGGGCACGCCAGGGCCTCCAGCCACTGCAAATGAACTCCAGATGCGTGCGCCCCCTTGTGCATCTGGCTAACGTGGGTCCTGGGGAACTGAGCCTTGAACCAGGGTCCTTAGGGTTCACAGGCAAGCGCTTAACCACCAGGCCATCTCTCCAGTCCTTGTACAGAATCTTTATCCATTCTTCCTGAGCCTGCATGTAAGGCAGGTGTGGCAGGTCACTGAAGTGGGGGAAAGTGACCTCTACTCTTATTTTTTTTATTTCAGAGAGAGAGAGTGTGGAGAGAATGGGTGCCCAGAGCCTCCAGCCACTGCAAATGTACTCCAGAAGCATGGGCGAGCTTGTGCATCTGGCTTACTTAGGCCTGAGGAATTGAACTTGGGTCCTTAGGCTTTACAGACTAGCACCTTATTTGCTAAGCCATTTCTTCAGCCCAGAGCACCACTCTTCAGTGGAGTCACTTGGCGACCATTCAGCTGGAGGAGACGGCGTAGCAGCTGCAGTGTGATGTCAGCTACAGAATGTCTTCCTCCTGCAGCTTCCAGGATTCTGGTTGCCACCAGCTGCTGGTTTTTCTAGAATAGACATTACTAATCTGCCCAGGTGGTACTGGGTCTTGTGAGGTTGGTGGTTAAGGGTTGGGGAATGTTGAGATTTTTGTCCCAAGTTCTGGGGAGTGACTCAAGTTTCTCTGTGAGTTTGTCAAGCCAGTGGTTTCAGATGACTGGGTTTCTCCCCATCTAATCCCTGCCCACATTCATTATGAGATCACTGAATATCATCATTTTTAAAATTTCTGTTATTTTTTTAAAACGAAATCAAATCTTTTCCAATTCAGGTAACATATATATTTCATCCTTTTAATATATCTGTCTGACTGAAAATAGCATTGTTATTTTTACTGCAGCAACTTTTGAAAAAAAAATTACTCTTTTAATGCCAGTATTTAATGTAGGACTAATTTTGTAGGTTACCCTGAAAGTAGTCATGTGGGGGTTCCCCTCCAAACAGCAGAAAGTGGCGTACACCCATAAGAGTGCAGTTAGCCTGGGAAGCTCCCCAAATAAACCAAACTGTAATTTCCAAAATCATGTTGAAATGACAGTCAAAAGCATGCTTAAGCTGGGTGTGGTGCACATGCCTTTATTCCTAGCACTCTGGAGGCAGAGGTAGGAAGATAGGCATGAGTTCAAGGCCACCCTGAGACTCTGTAGTGAATTCCAGTCAGCCTGGGCTACAGTGAGGCACCACCTCAAAACAAACAAACAGCTTTAAATAGTCACTGTGTCTTTAACAAACTAATCATTTTGGTTGGTTGGGCATAAATTGAGAATCAGAAGCTGAAATTGGGCACCATGAACCATTTTCCTCATCAATTCCATCTTGGGTAACTACATGGTTTAAAACATTCATTTCTGAAGAATCAAACTACAATAAGTCTCTTGTAAACTTTTAACCTTGTTGCTGCAGTCACTTCCAGCTCATTGTTTATGTGTAACTCCATAACGGCTTTTGTTTCAAAGTTCTGTTGCTATATATTTGCAATAAGGAGTCCTCAACTAGCTATTATGACCAACTGGGAGAAAATGGTTCCAAGTCAGTACCCCTGGTCATGGGTCCTAAAAATGAGCACAGCAGAACTGCTGTGGAACCTACAGTGGTGCATGTGTGTCACAGCATTCCAGTCATGTACCGACTTGAGATTTTCTTTCCCTGGACATTGTTATTAATGTTTAAGAAAAATGGTCTTGTTATTTTTATTATTGGTTTCTTTTTTGAGGTAGGGTCTCACTCTAGCTCAGGCTGACCTGGAATTCACTATGTAGTCTCAGGCTGGTCTAGAAAACTCACAGCGATCTTCCTACGTCTGCCTCCTGAGTGCTGGGAATAAAGGCGTGCACCGCTATACCCAGCAAGAATGCTATTAATGTAAACCATGAGTTCATCTTCAACAACAAAATAATAGGAAATGGAAAAAACTCATTACATGTTCTAGATAGTATACATAATAAACACATAGAAAGTGCATACAACAGATGTGTCCCATGTTCTGGTTAGTGCTCATGTTGAACACAGTGATACTATACATAATGTATACATTCCATGTTCTAGATAGTGCATAAAACAAGCACAAAAGCATTATACACATTGTATATATTCCATGCTGTAGGCAGTGTACAAAGTACTTGGCTTTCATTAACTTTTTGAACCTGTAGAACAACCTCATAGGACAGGCACTGTGTTGCCTTTACAGATGTTTGAGGAAATGCATCCAGAACCACAGTCAGTCAGCCAAGAGCTGCTTTCTGCTCTGTATGAGGGCAGCCTAATGCCCAAGCCCCTTTTATACACCAGTGCTGGCCCGGATCTGTGTAAAGCAGTAGTGTACCTAGCTGAGAAAAATTATAATTAGCATCACTTTGTTTCAGAAAAAGTTGAAGGGAAAGGGCTAATCAACTTTCTTTTGCATTTGGTGGCAAGCTTCCCCCCCCCCCCCTGTCCAGGTAGGGTTTCTTTCACTCTAGCCCAGGCTGACCTGGCCCTCACTCTGTAGCCCAGGCTGGTCTTAAACTCACTGTGATCCTCCTACCTCTGAGTTCCATCCCTCCTCCCCTCATGCTAGGATTAAAGTCGAATACCAAGTCACACTCCCTTCTCCAGTGCCCTTTGCTTGAAGTAGCTGTATAAGTCATTTGTTAAGAACAAATGAATGAATCCAACAATACAAATCATAGTTAAAATATGTCTTGTGGGCTGAAGAGATGGTTCAGTGGTTAAGGGACTTCCTGCAAAACCTAAAGGTCCGGGTTCAATTCCCCAGTGCCCATATAAAGCCAGATTCACAAAGTAGTGAATGTGTCTAGAGTTTGTTTGCAGTGGCAGGAGGCCCTGGCACACCTATTCGACCCCTCTGCCCTGTCTCTCTCTCTTTCTCTGCTAGCAAATAAATAAAAGCTATTTTTTAAAATGGAGTCTCATCCAGGTGTGGTGGCACATGCCTTTAATCCCAGCACTCTGGAGGCAGAGGTAGGAGGATCACTGTGAGTTCAAGGCCACCCTGAGACTACATAGTGAATTCCAGGGCTAGAGTGAGACCCTACCTTGAAAAACAAAACAAAACTAATAAAATAATAATAATAGTAAATATAAATAAATAAATAAATAAGGAGTATCACTATTAGAACTATTATTGATGTGATCAGATAAACTGAGAATTAAAAAAAAAAACCACAATTTATTCTAGATTAACAAGAGAAGTAATAATCATGTCCTGGAGAAATTAAAACGGAGACTCCGTAGGCTGGATAGATTGCTTAGTGTTTAAGGTATTTGCCTGCAAAGCCAAAGGACCCAGATTCAATTCTCCATGACCCACATAAGCCAGATGCACAAGGTGAGGCATGCATCTAGAGTTTGTTTGCAGTGGCTGGAGGCCCTAGCTCACCATTCTCTCTCTCTCTCTCTCTTTCCCTTTCTCTCTCTCTCTCTGTCAAATAAATAAATAAAAGTCAGATACATTTTTTAAAAAATAAGACACCTTGAGCTACATGGGAGGTCTGAGTTCAACATAGACTTGATTTACATACGTGAAATATTTCCCCTCCTGTCTGTAATCTGAAGTGAAGACTTGAACACCTTAATATCTCCATGGGAAGAAGGAAGGTCATGTACTATTATCATCTTTTCATGGATGAAATTCTAGCTTTCAGATACCCTCTCCTAACAAGTGGCAGCAGTATAGTTTTAAACTTGTTCTTTCTACTGAATGTTCACTTTTAATTTCTTTTACTTTTCATTCTTTGAATTCTCAAAGCATTAAGTTCAACATGCAAATATCTGACAAGAGCATGCCCCACAGTCAGAAACGCTTATAAGCAAATGGTGTCACCTGACTATGTGCTGGGCATTTGGATCAAGGCAAATTTGGGACATTGCAATTTTGAGGTCAATTGCTCTTGGCTTTGAAAGAACATTTAATATTTTTGAATTAACTTATTTATTTACACACAGCAACAGAGAGAGAGACAGGGAGAGAATAGGCATACCAGGTCCTCTAGCCACTGCAAATGAACTCCAGATGTATGTGCTACTTTGTGCATCTGGTGTTACATGAGTACTGGGGAATTGAACCCAGCTCTTTAGGCTTTGCAGGCCTCCAGCCATGGCAATCGAACTCCAGACACTTGTGACATTGCACAGTTGCATCACTGTGTGTCTAGCTTACGTGGGACCTGAAGTGTCAAACATGAGTCCTTAGGCTTTGCAGGCAAACACCTTAACCACTAAGCAATCTATACAGCCCTGTAAGAACAATTTAAAGAATTGTTTTACAATGCCTTTTTCCCTGTCATAATATATTTGCCTATAAGATGTAAGGGCGATTTCAAAATATGTGAGCATCATTTATAAGTAAGAAAATATGAGTGGAAGCTAATGGTGACTCATGTGAAGAAATTTCTTCTCATTGGAAGATGGAGGTACTGCTGGTTTGTGACCCAGCAAAGCACATGTTTCTTCCTGAGGAGGAAAGAACAAAATAAAACACAATATACCCAAACCATTTCCTTGTGTGATAAGTCCCAAGGAAACACACACAAAGGAAAAAACTTCAAATTAACATAAGCATGGCACACATAGAATGAGTAATTGGGCTGGGGGCTGTTTGTGATGAGAGCAGTCATTGCGCCTGCGTATTTCAGCAGATAACTCCACTCATTCATTTTTATGAAAGCAGTGGTTTTTCTTTCTTTTCTTTTCTTTTCTTTTCTTTTCTTTTCTTTTCTTTTCTTTTCTTTTCTTTTCTTTTCTTTTCTTTTCTTTTCTTTTCTTTTCTTTTCTTCTCTTCTCTTCTCTTCTCTTCTCTTCCCTTCCCTTCCCTTTCCTCTTCCTCCCTTCCTTCCTTCCTTCCTTCCTTCCTTCCTTCCTTCCTTCCTTCCTTCCTTCCTTCCTTCTTTCCTATCTTTCTTTCTTTCTTTCTTTCTTTCTTTCTTTCTTTCTTTCTTTCTTTCTTTCTTTCTTTCTTTCTCTTTCTTTTTTTTGAGGCAGGTCTCACTCTAGCCCAGATTGACCTGGAATTCACTCTGTAGTCCCAGGCTGGCCTCAAACTCACAGTGAGCTGGGATTAAAGGTGTATGTCACCACACTCAGCATGACATCAGTACTTTTTTGGGCAAAAGCCCAGGCCCTTGAAGTCTCTCAAAGCTGGGCTTGGCCACTGCTCTCCAATGTAGTAATTAAAGAGACATAAGGGCTGGAGAGATTGCTCAGTGGTTAAAATGCTTGCCTACAAAACCTAACATGTTGGATTCTATTTCCCAGTACCCACATAAAGCCAGATGCACAGAGTGGCACATACATCTGGAGTGCCTTTGCAGTGGCTGGAGGCCCTGGCATGCCTATTCTCTCCCTTTCTCATCCTCTCTGTGTCTCTTACTACTTGAAAATAAATAAACAAAAATATTTTAAAGAGACATAAATGGAAGTAGGCAGTGGAAAGGTTTATTCAATGTGGGCACACTGGAATAAATCAAAGGGCCTGGTGACTCCAAGTCCCTATTTGGGGTGCTATCATGACTTTAGGGTTGCATGGAGGAAGAATTGGGACAAGAGATATGCATGATTAAGGAGGCCTTGTTGAGGTGTGAGTAACAATTTCTTGTTCTACAAGATGGTCGGAAGAAGTCATTAGTGCTCTCGTCACTTGAAGGGATCACTGGTTCTCACATGACCACTTCTGCTTTAGAGGGTGCCTTACCTTCATGGATAATTGCCCTCATCTGGTGTGTGTGTGTATGCACGCGCGTGTGCACGCACATGCCAGTGGGTCTTGTCCTGTGAGGTCTGCTCTTCTGGAATCCAGGGTGACTACAGGTTCGTGAAATGACTTCTCTCTGGGCCTCAAGCATTAAAGGCCCATGAGGTAGGTTAGCCAGACATGCTCTGGGTGATGGTAAATGCAGAGGTAAGCAGATGACCCCAAAGTAAAGGAGACAGAGAGTGAGAAAACAGAAGACCAGTGAGGCCAGGTTTGCTTTCATCCTGTATCCCATGACTTTGTGACCCAAGTGAGGAGTCAGGGCCTCAGGAGCCAAAGCAGATTCTAAAGTGCCTGTTTCATTTCCTCAGTAGCTAAGTCCACCCTCCTGTTTTACAGCTCGCCTGGCTCCCTCCTTGCATTATTAGCTGAAGTCAACATTTCCAGTGGAAAGGTTATTCTAAGTAGCGATCATTTGCTGCTGTGTAGAACACGTACACACACACACATGGGGGGGGGGTGTTCTTAAGGGATGACACAGCAAAATGATCAGGTTCTTGCTACCTTTGTGGTCAGCCCCCTGCCTCACCGACCCCCCCCCCAGCCACCACTGTGGTCTGCTTTTAATGACTCTACCATAGCTGGCTGCTAAGAAGGTGTGTTTTGTTCTAGCCCCCAGTGAAAATGGCTCTTTACAGAAGAATGTTAATTAGTAACTGATAGATCTAAAGATTGTCAGCGACAGCCCATTAATTCCATTTACTTTAATAGGACTTAGAACTTAGCTTGCAGTACAGCTGTATTCGGACTGGATTTTAAATGTAATTTTTTGCATCATTAACTCCCCTGATTAATCTTAAACAGCAAATGCATAATTATGGCAGGGGGAGAGCCACCCAGGACTTTCAGAGTAGAGTCCAGCTCTACGCGTTCTGTCTGCAGCCTTATTAACATCATTGTAAATAGGACAGACTTTTTAAGGAAGTGAGCCTGTCTTACTGCTCCATGTTAACCCTTGCTAGCTATTTACTCCTTCAAAAAATTAAATAGGACTGGAGAGATGGCTTAGTGGTTCAAGTGCTTGCCTGCGAAGCTTGAGGACTCAGGTTCGATTCCCTAGTACCCTTGTAAGCCATAGGCACAAGGTGGTGCATGTGTTTGGAGTTTGTTTGCAGTAGCTAGAGGCCCTGACATGCCCAGTCTCTCTCTCTCTCTCTCAAAATAAAATAAAGTGAAATAAAATAAAATAACTAAATAAAGTGTGTGTGGGGGGGTTGTGCACTGGATAAACACACATGGACACCACCTTGTTTACCTACAGTTACATTCATGATGAGTTCACTAACAATACATTTGCAGAGTAATCCCACACCTTTAGCAGTTTGCATATGTAGTTATCTGGTTAGGGACTTTATAATCCTGTTTCCTGAGCCCCTTCTAGAAACTCCCTTCTTCCTGAGAGTTCACAGCACAGAGGAATGTGCTGACATGTGTTAAATCATAATCTCCCATGTTCCTGGGACCAGTGACTCAGGCTTCACAGGGCGGGGTAAAGGTAGAATCAAGTAGGCTGAGGGCTTTCAGATGAGAAAAGCAGTAGGCGGGATTAGAACACTCAGCTTGCAACTAGGGCTTGCTGATACTCAGAGGAAAGGCAGCTGGGGTAAATGAAAGATGATCTGGTGTTCCAGTGCTTTCTTTCTGGTAATTCCAGCCTTGTTCAGAGCATTGGAAGACACTGGCAAGAACGTGAAGCAGCAAGGAACTTCATTAAAAGCAAGAGTGGTGCTGGCGAAAGGGCTCAGTTGCTAAAGGCACTTGCTTGCAAATCTTGAAGGTCCGGCTTCGATTCCCTAGGACCCAAGTAAAACCAGATGCACAAAGTGGTGCATGCATCTCGAGTTTGTTTGCAGTGGTGTAGCGAGTCCCAGACCAAAAATAAACATAGAAGACCACCCTAATAAAAATTAAAAAGGAGAGTCTATGTTAAGCCGGCCAGTGTTTGTCCCCTCACAGCAAGGAGATGAGCAGCCCTGTCCTACTTTTACAGTGAGCTTTTAAAGACAAAAACCACATTCCTTTACAAATGATCTGAAAATCCCCCAGCCACCGTCTCCACTCACAATTGTCTTTGGCAAGAGCAAGCAAGCATGATTTCAAAAGCAGAATTTTTGCAGTTAGCACCAGCTATGAAGTAGATACCCAGTATCAGGACATGTTGACCTCAGGGTGAGAGCAAACAGCACTGCCTTACTGAGACCCATCTCCATCCTTGTAATTGATGCTCTGGCTTCTTGAGAAGGTCAAGCTAGCTGGTTTCCTTTAGGTCTGTTCTCCAAAGGTTGTTTCAGTGGCAGGAGGGCCTGGCATGCCCATACTCTCTCTTTCTGTCTTTCCCTCTCCCTCTTTCTCAAATAAATAGAGGTTTTCTTTTTATTTAAAAAAATATATTTTATTTTGTTTATTTATTTATTTGAGAGAGAGAGAAAGAGAAAGAGAATGGGCATGCCAGGGCCTTTAGCCACTGCAAAGGAACTCCAGATGCATGCGCCACCTTGTGCATCTGGCTTATGTGGGTACTGAGGAATCAAACCTGGGTCCTTTGGCTTTGCAGGCAAGTACCTTAATTGCTAAGCCATCTATCTGACCCTAAATAAAAGTATTTTGAGAGCAAAATTTATAGTACAGGGTGGAAAGATTGTAAGAGCCACAGATTGAGGAAGACTACCCTGAGACACAGCCCCCCCCCACAGTCCCACTGGGACTGACTGAGCCCTTCATGACCCACAGTAAATCCCATAATCCCACGGAGGAGGACCCCAGGGAAACGATAACAGGGAAGAGGGAATAAGAGTATAATCTGCTAAAAAAAAAAAAAATAGAAGAGGAACTAGTTGGAAAGAAGAGGTTCAGTGGAAGGGGGTGGAGGAGGTGGGACGAAAGAAGGTAAAAAGAGGGAACTATAATCAAAATACTTTACGTATGAAAATTGTCAATAAAAATGTAATTCTACAATCCCAAGAGGGGCATTGGGCCACCAGTGTGAGGCAGAACTCGCGTCAGGAAGTCACGCGGGCCCGCTCTTCATGGACTTTGGGGAAAGAGGGACTGGTCCTTAGGGCATGGTTCCGGCGCATTCGGCTTTGCCCGACACTTTTCCCTGATGTAATCTTTCCTCTGTTGCGTGTGTCCCTCTGCCCACCAGTTACACATGTGCGCTAGGTGTTAAGTAGGAGGTTCACTAAAAGCTCACGTGGAGGGCGCAATCGGCCTTACTGGGCATGCGCTCCAGACCAGTCCAGGCTACATGGGTCCCGGTCTCTGGATCCTGGATTTATCAGGGAAACATTTGAATAGGATCTGACCACAAAGAGCGCAATAATTAATGGTCAGTAGGGAAAGAGAGACATTCCTTTGTTTGGACAGGATGTGCACACAGCTCCGCAGATGTGGACCCTGGTTGCCAACAGGTTGCTAGGTGCATTGTTAGGAAAAGGCTGTGTTCATTGTCCAAGCCCAAAACCACACCACTTTTGATTTTTTTTTTTCTTTTGTTTATTTGTGTGAGAGAGAAAGAGGTCCATAGAGAGACCTAACACCGTAGGTAAAGAAGAGTGTTTATGTGTGTGTATTCAGTACACAACAACACACACAGTTTATTTAATCATTTTATTTTATTTTATTTTTGGTTCTTTTTCTTTTTTTGTTGTTTTTTATTTTTTCTCAATTTTATTAAACATTTTCCATGATTATAAAAAATATCCCATGGTAATACCTCCTCCCCCCCTTTCCCCTTTGAAATTCCCTTCTCCATCACATCCACTCCTCATCTCAATAAGTCTTTCCTCTATTTGGATGCCATGATCCTTCCCTCCTCTTCTGATGGTTTTATGTAGGTAGTGTCAGGCATTATGAAGTCATGGATATTGAGGCCAATTTTTTGTCTGGAGAGAGCACGTTGTAAGGAGTCCAACCCTTCCTTCGGCTCTTACATTCTTTCTGCCACCTCTTCCGCATCAGACCCTGAGCCTTGGAAGGTGTGATCGAGGTGTCACTTGGTACTCTAGCTACTTCTTTCCTGCACCATGATACCTTCTGAGTTGTCCCAAGGTCACTGACATCTGAAAAGAGAAGATTCTCTATCCAAATTGAGATTAGCATTAATATAAGGGTACAAATATTAAGAGAAGTGCTTACTGGGCAGTTTGATAAGCATAGTATATACTCTAATCCAGACCTCAGCAGATGTTACAACTCGAGGGCTCATGACTACCCCTGTTTTAAGTTTTCAGTATCAGGGATGTATTCCCTCCCTTGGAGTGTGCCTCCAGGACAATTGTAGAGCAGTTGGTTTCCACCATGACAGACGTGCCACTATTACACCCGTTGGCTAATTTGGCCTGGCTGGCCAATTATAAGGCTTGCAGTGTCCACTGTTGAGTATCTTCACTGGTGGTGTATCTTTCTCCCATTGAACTGAATGTAGAATGGCTTCTTCCAGCTTTCTGTCAGCTGGTCTACATGGAGGAGGTTATCAGCTCAGTTCCAGCAGGATTTTTCAGTGGCCTTGCAACCCAAGTATGTGGAGTCTTCAGCAATAGAGTCTTACCATCTATTCCTGGTGGGAAACCAAGGACCTTGGCAATGGCCTATAATGTTTTGAGACCATCAAGGACCTCCCTGGCCAGCAACTCACTGGAAGGTATCCCAACCCTGGCACTGAAAATTTTCTAGCAATGATCTATGGCTCCTGAGTGTTCCATTGTCTAAAACTGAAGGATTCCATTTGATTTATTTATATCCTCTCAGATTTTGATTAGCCCTCCCTCCACCTTTACTTTACTCAATCTCCTCCCCTGACCTCACTTTGGGCCTTTTCACCCCCATTAATCTATTCTTCTACTTACATATGTACAATACCAACCTATTAAGTACCCTCCTCCCTTCCCTTCTCTTCCCTTTGGATCTCATTTTTAGCTTACTGGCATCTGCTACTGAGTTTTTTCCTTCTCACACAGAAGCCCAATCATCTGTAGCTAGGATCCACATATGAGGGAGAACATGTGGTGCTTGGCTTTGTGGGCCTGGGTTACCTCACATAGTATAATCCTTTCCAGGTCCATCCATTTTTCTGCAAATTTCATAACTTCATTTTTCTTTACTGCTGAGTAGAACTCCATTGTATAAATGTGCCATATCTTCATTATTCACTCATCAGTTCAGGGAGGTCTAGGCTGGTTCCATTTCCCAGGTATTATAAATTGAGCAGCAATAAACATGGTTGAGCATGTTCTTCTAAGGAAATGAGATGAGTCCTTAGGATATATGCCTAGGAGTGCTATAGCTGGGTCATATGGCAGATCAATCTTTAGCTGTTTTAGGAACCTCCACACTGATTTCCACAATGGCTGGACCAGATTGCATTCCTACCAACAGTGTAGTAGGTTTAATCTTTTTCCACATCCCCGCCAACATTTATGATCATTTATTTTCATGACGGTGGCCAATCTGACAGTAGTGACATAGAATCTCAATGTAGTTTTAATCTGCATTTCCCTAATGACTAGGGATGTAGAACATTTTTTAGATGCTTATATGCCATCCGTATTTCTTCCTTTGAAAACTCCCTATTTAGCTCCATAGCCCATTTTTTTTTAAATTGGCTTGTTTGATTTCTTATTATTTAACTTTTGAGTTCTTTGTATATCCTAGATATTAACCCTTTCTCAGATATATAACTGGCAAAGATTTTTTTTCCCATTCTGTAGGTTACCTCTTTGCTTTATTCACAGTGGCCTTTGCAGTACAAAATCTTTGTAATTTCATGAGGTCCCAGTGATTAATCTGTGGTTTTATTGCCTGAGCAATTGAGGTTGTATTCAGAAAGTCTTTGCCAAGACCACTATGTTGAAGGGTTTCCCCTACTTTATCCTCTAGCAGTTTCAGAGTTTCAGGTCTGATGTTAAGGTCTTTAATCCATTTGGACTTAATTCGTGTGCATGGAGAGAGAGAAGAATCTATTTTCATCCTTCTACATATATATATCCAATTTTCCCAACACCATTTGCTGAAGAGTCTGTCTTTTCTCCAATGAGTATTTTGGGCATTTTTATCTAATATCAGGTGGCTATAGCTGCTTGGACTTACATTTTATTCTATTTTGAGAGAGGGAGAGAGAAATGTAGATAGAGAGAGGGAGAATGGGCACACTAGGGCCTCCAGTCACTGAAAAACGAACTCCAGAATTATGTACCACCTTCTGCATCTGGTTTATGTGGGTACTGGGGAATCAAACCTGGGTCCTTAGGCTTTGCACACAAGCACCTTAACTGCTATGTCAGCTCTCCAGCCCATCAGTCCCCATTCTTATTGATCAATAGTGCTAGGGACCCAAAGCCAGATCCTCATGCTTCAGACCCTGACTGTGTCTGCTTACAGTACAAACCTCCCAATCCTGTATTTCTAGTGTACTCTTTTTTCTTAATTATTTTTTTATTTTTTTAATTATTTGAGAGACACAGAGAGGCAGATAGTGAGAATGGGCACACAGGGCCTCCAGCCACTGCAAACAAACTCCAGATGCATGTGCCACCTTGTGCATCTGGGTAGTGGGGAATCAAACCTGGGTCCTTAGGCTTCACAGTGAAGTTCCTTAACTGCTGAGCCATCTTTCTAGCACTCCTAGTGTACGTGTGTGTGTGTGTCCCCTCTTAATTACGTTCTAAAGCAACTCACCTGTACACAGAAATAGAGGCAGATGCTTTGCAGTAGGCCCTAACCTAGCCAAAGGCTGGTCCTGATGGGCTTGAGTGGACACACACACACACACCCCTTTGCACTGTATTTATTTGTTAATTTGTGCTGACGATTGAGGTAGGCTGGCATATGGGTCATACAGTGTGGTTATGTATAAGAGTAGCTAAGAGTATTTTTCTCTGGGGCTTACTTGCTCTGTGACCTTGGGCAAGATTCTTAATTCTGCCTTGTGTCTCTACATCTGTAGAGAAAGATGATAAAAGTGCACTTTGTGCCTCTGACTTTATGTGGGTACTGTCCTGGGGAAATAAACCTGGGTCCTTAGGCTTTGCAGGCAAGTGCCTTAACCACTGAGCAATCTCTCCAGCCACCCCACCTCCCATGTCCATTGTATAAGTTTAGTTCTTGCCAGGAAAATATTTGGCACAAGAAACTTCGATGATTGTTCAGAGCACATGAAAATTGAGATGCCTTCCGATTAATTTTATCAAATACAGCTTTAGAAGCTAGAGAAGCCAAGATTCTCCATCACTTACCACATTATGGCTGTAAATGTGGAAATTATTATTGATGGAACAGGCTTCAAGGACAGAGAGGGGACTGCTGCAATCCAGGCTCTTGCACAGAAGAAAGACTTGTATTTTCAGATATGCGGTAGTGGCAAAATCAGTGTGTACTTGTAATGTAGGCAGATGCGGTTTCTCGATTTCTCCTGACCTCCGGGAAGCTTTGCAAAAAGAAAAAGAAAAAAAAAAAAGGACCAGGCATGAGAAATAAGTGGATATTATATGTGCTGTGAAGAAATCTGGTGGAAGTTCATAAGCGATAACAATATGAGCATTTCTTTTAGACCACATCAAAATCCCAGCTTCAAAGTGACCTCTTAGTAATATGCACCTCAATTTTCAAAAGCAGACAAATTTGAACCCATTTCGTCCTAGGCATTTGGACACATCACATACTGTATCCAGTTCGTGTGAGTGTAGTTGCCAGAGCTGTTCATCATGACTGCTTAAGGCATTTAAGTAACTCGCATCTCTGTACAGCAGGCAGAGGGAAAACAATTGATTTTAAATTTTATCTTATGATTGAACTGGTTAGGTTTCAAGGTTGGAGAAACATCTGTCGTTTGCAGGGTTAAATGTGCCCTTTGTTTAGAAGTCATCCCAGGAATGAAAGTGTGTTTGGCTGCAACTAGTTATTTAACATAATAGCAGAAAGCCCCCCAGCTGCCTCCAGAACACTCTGCAAGGAAATTGATTTTCTGATAGGAGGTACTGGAAGGTGTCTGTGACATCAGGGCAGCTAATTTAGCACTTGCAGTGAGTCCAATGTCTGCATAGTCCCAACAGTAAGCGGGAATTAAGCCATCCTTCGTCTTTGTTCTGTTATCCAGATTCCTTTGCAAGGAGATGGCTTGAACTGTGGCCTCAGGTCTCATATCACCGGATCTCTGGAATCCTCATAAATAAAGGTTAACCTTTCTTTTCATCACAGGGTGCATATTTTATGGTATGATTAGATTAGCTTTTTTTTTGATTCTTATTGCATTCCGTTTTTTAAAATATTTTCACTTATTTTCAAGACGAGAGAGAGAGAGAGAGAGACTGAGAAAATGGGCACGCCAGGGCCTCCAGCCACTGCAAATGAACTCCAATTGCCTGTGCCACTTTGTGCATCTGGCTCCAAGTGGGCACTGGGGAATTGAACCCACGTTGTTAGGTTTTGCAAGAAAGTGCCTTAACTTCTGAGCTATCTCTCCAGCCCTGTATTCCAGCTTTTAATCTTAAAGAGGAAGGTAGTTTTAAGTGACTTTGTTTCAAAACTTCTAATAGATTTCAACTTATTTAAATGGAGCAAACTTGATGACTGATTGCAATTTTCCCTGTTTTCCATGAATTAATTCTATCCCATCTCATAATTTTTCTATTCATTAATTCTGATTAGCTTTTCAGAAATTTGCTTGTTCTTGTCCTAAGTAAATAAACCTGCTTAGCTACTGACACTGAGTATAGATTAGCCTGTTATTCCTTTTTCTCCTTATGTACTGAATAATAAGGTCTTCTCAAGTTGATTGATTTTATCTCTCCCCTCTTTCCACATACACAGACACATGCTCGCTCACATACCTCATGTTCCCCACTTCTGTACGCTTGTCCTCTGTAAGGATCAGATAGTAGAGGATTTACATGATAGGTTGCCCACCTGAAACCGATCAAAATGTTTTTAAACTTAAAAAAAAAAAACTGAAAAGCTGCAATAACAGTAATATTTGTTATTTATTTGAGAGAAAAAAGCAGATTAGTAGAGAGATTAACTGATGGTCCAGGGTCTTCAGCTGGTGCAAACTTCAAATGCATGAGCCACCTTGTGCAGTTGGCTTATTTGGGTACTGGGGAATTGAACCTAGTTCCTTATGCTTCACAGGCAAGTCCCTTAACCTCTAAGCCATCTCCCCAGCCCCCAAACCTGTTTCATAAAAATATTTTTATTCATTTGGGATAGAAAGAGGGAGGAAGAGAGAGAATGGATGTACCAGGGCCTCGTGCTTCTAAAACTCCAGACACATGTGCTACTTTGTACATCCAGCTTTACGTTGGTACTGGGGACTTGAACCTGGACCATCAGACTTTAACTGCTGAGCCATCTCCGTGGCCCCAAACTACACTGTTTTTAATTTGAATACTGAGTAGAGTAAATGACTAGGGTAAGTGTCTAAGTATTGGAGCTGATAGCAGCAAACGTCAAATGAGATAAAACCATGATTGTTGACTTCCTGCTCGGTGACACTGGCTCATTCTAACCGCAAGTCTGTAGTTAGGAACACAACAGTGACAGAGACACCCCACTGTCCCCACACATGCATTTTGCATCCCATTGGACGAGCTTTTCCTGGGAATTCTCACTGTAGTTCCCAGCCTTCCTTCCTGAGGTTGCAGCCATGTGTCCACGTTTGAGCCAGAGGAGCGTAGTGCTGTGCACCCAGCGGGGCATGGCGGCATGTGCCCTTCTCTAATCCTGGCACTCAGGAGGCTGATCCAGGAAGATTCCTGTCAGTTCAAGGTCACAGTGGGCTTCATGTCACGAATTCCACCAGTCCAGCCAGGGCTACGTAGCAAAATCCTCTCTCATAACAAAGGGTGACAGGGAGGTGGCTCGGTGGTGAAACTCCTGAGTCCATCCCCAGACCCCAGGTGAAAGACAGATGTTTGGCACATGTTGGCAATCTCAGCCACACCTATGGTCAAGAAGGGAGGGAGAAACAAGAGAATCTGCTGGAAGCTTCAGGGCATGGGGGACGGCTAGTCTACTGAATGCAGTGCGGATAGCGTGAGACCTTGCTTCACGTGAAGCGGAAGGTGGGAACTGACACCCCAAAAGTCATCTGACCTCTACAAGTGCGCTGTGGCATGTGCATGTCCACACTTACGTCCATTTTCTGTCTCATACACATGTATTGCAAGCCTGTCTTAAAATAAAAACAGGCTGGAGACATGGCTCAGCGACTAAAGGTGAGATGCCTTAGCAGCTGCGGAGCTAGCCTCTGTAGCCTCGGAACCCAGGTTCAATTCTCCGGGACCCTTGTAAGCCAGATGCACAAGGTGACACACGGTTTTGGAGTTTGTTTGCAGTGGCTGGAGGCCCTGGCATGCCCATTCTCTCTTTCTCCCTCAAATAAATAAAATATTAAAAAATAAAAATTAGCCGGGTGTGGTGGTGCATGCCTTTAATCCCAGCACTTGGGAGGCAGAGGTAGGAGGATTGCCATGAGTTCGAGGCCACCCTGAGACTCCATAGTGAATTCCAGGTCAGCCTGGGCTAGAGTGCGACCCTACCTCAAAAAACCAAAAAAAAAAAAAAAAAAAAAAAATTAAAAAAAAAATAAATAAAAATTAAAAAGTGTGTTTGTTTGCAAAACCTGACAGACCCAGGTTTAATTCCCCAGTACCCACATAAAGCCAGATACACAAAGTGGCACATATTTCTGGAGTTTATTTATAGTGGTAGGAGGTCCTGGTATACCCGTTCTCATTCTCTCTCTCACTCTCACTCTTTCTTTCTCTTGTTTTTTTCTTGTGAATATAAAGAAAAAAATTTTTTTTCAGAAGTCATCCTTTCTACCATTCTTCTATTCCTGAGTAGAAGCCAAAGGATCCCAGGGGTACCTGTTGCAGAATCCCAAATCCCCATATTATAGAATCCAAAATTCTGCAGAATGTAATACTGTACAGAGTCACCTCCTCTGTAGATGAAATTGAGTTAAAATGAGGCTGCTAGATGGGGTCTTTAATAATAAAAGGAAATTAGGACACATAGAAAGAGACGCCCAGAGTCTATGTACATAGGGAAAGGCATGAGGGATGAATCCAGAGAAAGGCTTGGATGGACCCAGCATGAACACAGCCATCTGATAGTCCAGGGACGGACCACAGGATAAAGCAGCCCAGCCCAGGCCTTGGTCCTTTTGACTTGTCGTCTGCAGGACTGTGAGATTTAAATTTATTTATTTATTTATTTATTTGAGAGAGAGAGAGAGAGAGAGAGAGAGAGAGGATAAATGGGCATATCATTGCTGCCTGCTGCTGCAAACTCCAGACATATGAGCCCCTGTGTGCATCTGGCTTTATGTGAGGATTGGGGAATTGAATTGCAAGAAATCTCCTTTAACCACTGAGCCATCTCTCCAGCCCATAAATTTCTGTTGTTAAATCTGTTACCAGAAAGCTGACAAGTCACGTTGGTATTTGGGTGAGGTGGCCTGAGGTTTGGGATTTCTCTCCTACAGTATTTTTCAAAAGAAATGAAGAGGACACCAAACAAGCGGTGAGTGCGTTTTGAATGCAGTATATGTAACAAGGCCTATCTTGAGGCTTGAATGTGAGGTCTCTCCCACGGGCTCATGCGTTTCTCCTCCTGGCCCCTGCGGAGGGCCCTGCTTGGGTAGGGTGCAGAACTTTTAGGAGTTGAAGCCTCACTAGAGGACCTAGGTCATTGAGGGCGGGCTCTGGGGTTTATAGCCTGGTTTCTATACAACCTTCCCCTCACCCTGTGCTTTATGGCTGTGGACTCAATGTAGTCACTTCCTGTTCCTGCCCCTCTGCCTCCCCTGTGCAGTGGACGGTGCGCCCTCCGTCCTAACCTTCTTTAAGTGGCTTCTGTTGTGCCACCATGATGCCGGACGTTGAGGTTCAGAAGGGGTTCTTTTTGGGTTCTTATCTGACCAAGAATTGATAAAATTGGACTCAAGAAGGATAAACTATAAATTATTGAATTTATTTAGGGAGATAACATAAATTGTGGGATTTTCTTTAAGGTAAATGCAGCTCTAAGGAAATAATGGAGCAAAGTCAGAAACATGGGTAAGAAAATAGGGTCTAGAGGCGGGCGCGGCAGTGCACGCCTTTAATCCCAGCACTCGGCAGAGGTAGGAAAGTTGCCATGAATTTGAAGCCACCCTGAAACTCCATACTGAATTCCAGGTCAGATTGGGCTAGAGTGAGACCCTACCTCGGAAAAAAAAAAAAAAGATAATAGGATCTAGGAGCTTATGAAGAAAGATTTAGGGAAAACACACACCTGTGTGGAAGGTAGAGAGCTTCTGCCCTGAGCCTCCGCATGGAAGAAAGTTGAGAGTAAGTGGTGGTGGCTTAAGGAAGAATAGCAGAGGGGACTGGAGGGCCGGCTCAGCAGTGAAGCACTTGCTTGCAAAACCTAACAACCCAGCTTTGATTCTCCAGTACCCACATAAAGCTGGATGCACAAAGTGGCTCATATGTCTGGAGTTTGTTAGCAGTGGCCAGAGGCCCTGAAGTGTCCTTTCTCGTTCTCTTTATCTCCCCCATTTTAAATAAATAAATTAATTAAATAATAAAAGAATAGCAGCAAAGGGAAGTACCAAAGCAGAGAACAGGAAATTGAGGTGAGAAATGGGTAGTAAAGAGAGTTACACCCATGGTTACCCCAAGCTTAGAGAATTTACACAGGTAGCAGGCCCAGTGTAGAGAGGAAATGCTCACATGGCTGAGCTGTACAATAAGGGAATACACACATGGTAGACTCAGAGATCAGAGGAAAATCATGCATGTGGTTAAAGTGAAAAGTCACCCCAAAGCATCAAGAAGAGGCAGGCAGGCAGAAAACTCCCCGGGCCAAGACACTTCTCTCCCTCACCCAGCCAGGTGTAGTGGCAGAGACCCAGACCTACACGTGTTCAGACAGAGCTCACAGGGCAGAGAGAGGCCATGGAGATCAGAGTGGACAAAACTGCACAGTCCATTAATAATAAATTCTTCCATCAGATTCAGGTATATGGGGAAAGACCTGAATGGTTTGCAGATTCTATGGGGCTGACCCCAAAGGCCAGACCACCTAGGTAGGTACTAGATTGTGGAGGTGCAGGGGGGATGCAGCTGTTGCAAATGAAACTGATCAGACCCGTCTTCCATTCCTGCCCAGGCGGGATGACATCTTCTTGTTCTCTCTCTGGGCTCCCGCCCCTAACTGAAAGTGCCTGAAAGCAGCTGGCTTTCTCCCCAGTCTACTTCAATCTCAGAACCAAGAAGAGCAATGCTGAGGGGTCAAGATGGGTACACTGGGAGAACAAAGAACTGAGTGCCCGGAGTCAGTCAGTTGGGGTTTTTATTGCTGTGGTCATGGAAACTGCATTCTGCCCAGGTGACATGAACTTTCAGCATGAAAATGGCACTGCATCCTCTTTGACCACCCGAAGGAGAAATAATTAACCCTATGATTTAACTTTGTGGTCCAGTAATGGCTTGTTTTGTGTGGCCACAAAAGTCAGAAGAGTGTTTGCAATAGGAGTCAGCTAGCTAGCCACATTGATTATCATTACTTTACCTGTTAGTTTTTTGTCCCCTTTGGACCAGGAAGGAGTAGTTGATTGTAGTGACTGTCACTAGTTTTACTCTTTAGCTTTCAAAGCCACAGCTCTAAGCCCCAAGCTGCTCTTTTTGTCCTCTTTAAACTAAGCAGTAACTCGCAGTTTGGAGGTTTCCTAGTGAAAGGTTAGCATCTGTGAGTGTTTTTGTTTATTAGTTTGGTTATTTTTGATAGTTTTGTTTTTACTTTTGAGATAGCCTATACTGACCTGGAACCCACTATGTGGTCTCAGGCTGGCCTCAAACTCATGGCGATCCTCTTACCTATGCCTCCCTAGTGCTGGGATTAAAGGCGTGCGCCGTGCCTGGCAGCATTTGAAATTTTAAGATGCCTTTTTTCCCCCCAGGTGGGGTCTTGATTTAGCCCAAACTGATCTAGGATTCACTATGTAGTCTTAGGCTGGCCTTGAACTCATGGTGATCCTCCCGCCTCTCCCTCTGCCTCCTGAGTGCTGGGATTAAAGTTGTACACTACCACGCCTGCAGCATTTGTAAGTTTTAAGGTGCCTTTTTGAGACCCTGCCCTCTCTCCCAAGTCCCCCCCCCTTTTTTTTTGCCTACCCTAGAAAACCGTCTGATATTTGATTGTGACAACTCTAGAAAAGTAGTGCAAGGTCTTGGAAATAATCAAAATGATGTAACCTTTGTCATCTGGGCTTGACCATGCAAAGACCCACGTACCTATGCAGTATGATCTTGGGCACAGTAATTAAACCTTTGTATTTCATTCAGCCTTAATGAGTCACCAATACCTCATTGTTATGGTAGTCTGTTTCAACTATCAGAGGTGGTTTCTGCCCAACAGCCACCATGATGTATAGGGACATAAGCTATTTGGCCAAATAGATATGAATATGATGTATTTGCAAATGAGATGAAGGACATGATTGTACCTATGATCCACTCAGACGTTTAGTTACAGCTTTTCTTCCTTACAATTCCCTCTGTCTCTTCAGCTCATAATGCAGTCTGGGTTTTTGTGGCACTAAGAGGTAGGAGTGCGATTTAATGTTCCTTGAGCAGAGATTTATGTGATTACTACCTGGGGTGGCTCGCTAAGGGTGTTCTGATCCACGTGGTATGTGGTGCTGTGTCCTTCCCTATGCTGCCTCTGAAACACCAAGGAAATTACTGTAAGATTTAGGAGGTCTCTCTAAGAACCCTCATTTGTACAGCTTCTAAGATCCAAGAATGCCCCTCCCTGTCTATGTTTATACGATCACGTATTTTGATAAACTTCTACTACTACCACCATCTTAAAAGATAAAAGATGTTAAAATATAACCACTTAAGGGCCGTAGAGATGGCTCAGCTGCTAAGGCACTTGCCTACAATGCCTAAGGATCCAGATTTGATTCCCCAGTACCCATGTAAAACCAGATACACAAGGTGGCACGTGCATCTCCTGGAGTTTATTTGCAGCAGCTGGAGGCCCTGGCACACCCATTCTCTCTGTTTGTCTCCCCTCTCTCTTTTCTTACTTATAACTAAATAAATAATACTTAACAAATATGAAACATAATCAATTAAGACTGGGGGAAGTTCACCTTCTGACTTCATCCTCTATCTCTCTTTTTGATTGAGTGACTTGGAGTAGCCCCAGGTACTTTTAGGCCAAAATAATGAGAAGTAGAGTTGGTGTTACACTCAGCTAGAGTTTAATGAGGTGCACTCAGCATGGTTTTCAGGCATTCTCCTTACATAATGAAGTTGAAACCACCCATCTTGTCATACAATCACTTCCAACTCACTTTCTTTATTATATTTTTAAACTTTTTAAAAATTAATTAATTTGTTTATTTGAGAGAGCAAGAGAGAGAACGAGGCAGACACAGAGAGAAAATGGACGCACCAGGGCCTCCATCCACTGCAAACGAACTCTAGCTGCATGCGCCTTACGTGGGTCCTGAGGAGTCGAACTGAGGTCCTTTGGCTTTGCAGTCAAATGCCTTAAGCAATAAGCCATCTCTCCAGCCCTCCAACTCACTTTCTGACTCACTGTCCAACTCACCTTTGCAAAATGATAGAAATGCTCAGGGCAGGAGGTCAGATCTCAGTGTGAACCTTGCTGATGGAGCCCACGTTGAAGGGGTATATATTTATAGTGGAGGAGAAAAGATGTCTGAAATATATGGAGCCAGAACAGGTGGATTAAAAATATCCACAAGTCTTACAGCTCAGATATGAATGAAACAACCAGTGTCCCAAACTTGACAACAATCCTAAAAATTTACATTCTGTTACCAATAGCAAGTCATTTCTTTCTTTCTTTCTTTTTTTTTTTTTTTTGGTTTTTCGAGGTAGGGTCTCACTCTGGTCCAGGCTGACCTGGAATTCACTCTGTCATCTCAGGGTGGCCTTGAACTCACGGTGATCCTCCTACCTCTGCCTCCCGAGTGCTGGGATTAAAGGCGTGCGCCACCACACCCGGCGCAAGTCATTTCTATAACTGAAGGGAGAAAATACTCTTACCCTATTATTTTGAAAAATCAGTTGACAATAGCAAAAAAGACTGATTTTATTTTTATCATCTTCATTGAAAATTACAAAATTATTGTCATGCAAAGAGAAAATCAAAGACTATGCAGGCCAGAGATATATAGACAAGGAGTATACTGAAAGAGACTGACTAAAAACTATTATTCTTAGAAAATTTATGTCTGTGCCATCTTTTAACTCATATTTGATTTTTGTTATCTGCGTCTTATTTGTAAATAATAACTTTATTCCCAACTTAGTTTTGTGTATGTTTTAAGAAAAATGTTCAATAAAACTGTATAACTGTTGTCTGGAGGCTCCTTAACATCTGAGTCTGAGGGCTGTTTACAGTTTTTTAATGAGAAGATCCTCCTCTAGGTGTAGGACAGCCTCCTTGTGCACATGAGTTGTATTGACATGGGTGCCTTTATTTTCTTATTGCTTTTGATTCTGCTGTGCTTACATCAACTCTAACTAAGGAAACTGACTTTACTGGGGAAGTGGAAAGCTCTGACCCTGGAGCTTTGTATCTTCTAGACTGTTTTCTTAAAAGCCATGCTTGGTGTTTTTTTTTTATATTTATATTTTTTATTTATTTATTTGAGAGAGAGAGAGACACACAGAAATAGACAGGTAGACAGATAGAATGGGCACGCCAGGGCTTCCAGCCACTGCAAACGAATTCCAGATGCATGTGCCCCCTTGTGCATCTGGCTAACGTGGGTCCTGGGGAATTGAGCCTCGAACCGGGGTCCTTAGGCTTCACAGGCAAGCGCTTAACCGCTAAGCCATCTCTCCAGCCCGCTTGTTTTGTTTTTTAAGAAAAAAAAATTATTTGCAAGAGGGGAGAGAGAGAGAGAGAGAGAGAGAGAGAGAGAGAGAGAGAGAGAGAGAGAGAGAGAGAGCAAGCACGAGAGCGCACATTCACAAGCTCCAGAGACTCCATCCACTGCAAATCAACTCCAGATATGTGCCCACTTTGTGCATCAGGCTTTAGAGGGGTACTGGGCAATCAAACCCATGTCATTAGGATTTATAGGCAAACACTTTAACTGCTGAGCCATCTCTCTGGCCCAGTGTTATTTTTTAAAATTTTATTTATTTACTTAGTTGCAAGAGAGAGTGAGGAAAAAGCAGACAGAGGAGAGAGATGAGGGGAGGGAGAAAGAAAATGGGCACACCAGAGCTTCTAGTCACTGCAAATGAACTCCAGATACATGTGCTACCTTGTGCATCTGGCTTACATCGGTCTGGGGAAATTGAACCTAAGTCCTTAGGCTTTGCAGGCAATCGCCTTAACCACTAGACCATTTCTCTAGCCCACCAAAGTTTCTTTTTTAAAATTTTTATTAGCATTTTCCATGATTGTAAAAAAATCCCATGGTAATTCCCTCCCCCCCCCTTTCCCCTTTGAAATTCCATTCCACCAAAGTTTCTTTAAAGGAATATTTAGGGAGAAATCTTTCTCTGTTAAATAATATGTTATTATCTTTAGGTTCACATCACCATTTTGTAAAACCAGTCCACCTGCATGTATATAATGAATAGAAACTGTAACCTTTTTGGTTATTTCTCTTACACAGTTTCTATTTTCTTTGGAATAGGAAAGCCTTAAGGAGTCAACTGCTCTGTTTTCAGGCTCTAAAAATTCTTTATTCTGGCAGATAATGATGCTATATGAAGGCATTTTAAAAGTTGTTACTTATTTATTTGAGAAACCGGCAGGGAAAGAGAGAGAGGGAGGAAGAGAGAGAGAGAGAAAGAGAGAGAGAGAGAAAGAGAGAGAGAGAGAAAGAGAGAGAGAGAGAGAGAGAGAGAGAGAGAGAGAGAGAAAGAGAAAGAATAAGAATGGGTGCACCAGAGCCTCCAGCCACTGCAAATGAACTCCAGACATATGGGCCCCCTTGTGCATCTGGCTAACATGGATCCTGGGGAATTGAACTGGGATCCTTTGGCTTTGAAGACAAATGCCTTAACTGCTAAGCCACCTCTCCAGCCTGAGGGCATCTGTTTTGACTATTACCTCAAATTAAGTAAACCCAGGTTTTGGTCTCATAGCCAGGATTGTGATACTTCCTTGCATGCACATTGTTTCATTTTTTCAGACATGTTCATTATTTTGATTCCTGTCCTACCAAAAGAACAGAAGACTATGTTACCACTTTCACAGAAGAAACACTCAGGTATAAGTGGTACAACTATATGGTCAGCTGAAGGACACAGGCTTTCTAGAACTCAAATAGAAGCAGAGTGGGCATCTTACACGTCCTGTGCCAGTCGAGGGTTTCTCATTTAACAAGCCATGGGAATTAGGCTGATATCTCTCTGCTTTCATATATCTGTGGCTGATCGACTATCAGGGCTTAGATACTCCTTGCAACTTGAAGGCTGGAGAAATTAATGCATCCCACCACGATGAAATATATATACCTAAGGATGTAGTTCTCTTATTTGCCCAGTTTGTAGAAGTCTTGGGTTTGAAATCTATGTTGAATGAGTTATATAACCGCCTAGTTCTAAATTTAACTAGTTACTACTGATATCTTCATCATTCCATGATGGTCAAATGAAAGAATAACTAGAATCACAGTAATTTTTAGTAGATGTTTATCAAGTACAAATCACACTCATTTCCCCCTTCATTTTTTATCAAAGGCCTACCTAAATTCAATGTTTTAGGAAAATATGAAGCCATGAGAACTGAAAGAATGTTGTGACTGTGGACAGACCCATTTGTCCACATGAGGTGTGACGGTGTCAAGGTCTGATGGTGCAAAAGCACTAGTGTCATTTTCATGTCCTCTGTCTTCATTCCTCTCTGCCTAACAGTTCTGATGCTGGCATCCTTGTCACCAAAAGCCATGCAGGGCCAGGGCATCATCGCAATTTATAGTTGGAGGGAGTAAACTTAGAGCAATGTGATTTTCTAACACTCTTTTTCTTCCATGTCATAAAGGCATAGGGTATGAATTTTTTTCTTTGTAATTCCTCTTACTGACAATTTTCATACACATACATAATGTATTTTGATTATAATCTCCTCCCTTTTTCTTTTGTCTGTCCCATTACTCTCCCTCTGAACCT
The DNA here is from genome assembly GCF_020740685.1 of Jaculus jaculus. Classification (NCBI taxonomy): domain Eukaryota; kingdom Metazoa; phylum Chordata; class Mammalia; order Rodentia; family Dipodidae; genus Jaculus; species Jaculus jaculus. The sequence goes on from NC_059117.1 coordinate 52,182,982, forward strand.
CTTTTTTTTTTTAAAAAAAAGTGTTTTGATTTATTTAGAAGCAGAGAGAGAGAGATAGAGAAAAGAGAGATAGACAGAGAGAATGGGTGCACCAGGAACCCTAGCTGCTGCAAACGAGATGCATACGCCATTTTTTTGCATCTGGTTTTACATGGGTTCTGGGGAATAGAGGTTTTGTGTCAAGTGACTTAACCACTAAACCATCTCTCCAGCCCCTCTCTGAACCTTACTTTCTTTCCAAATAGTCCTTCTTCTACTTTGATATAATTCTCCCTCCTCTGTCATCATGATGGAATGTTGGTGAGCTTGGTATTGCATAGGTCTGATACACTGAGAGCTCATGCAGTGGAAACTTCATGTACAGAACACAGAACTCCATCCATATTCCCAAACATTCCTTGCCATGGATAATATATTTTAAAATTTTATTTGCACCATTTATTTATTTGCAAATGGAAAGAGAAAGAGGGAGACAGAAAATGGATAGGGAATGAGTGCACCAGGGTTTCTAGCCACTTCAGACTCCAGAAGCATGTGCCACTTTGTGCATATGGCTTTGTGTGGGTACCAGGAAATTGAATCCAGGTTGTTAGGCAGCCTAGATACTGTTCCTAACATAATGTTTTTTGGGGGGGCTGCAGAAATGGCTTAGCCATTAAGCACTTGCCTGTGAAGCCTAAGGACCCCTGTTCAAGGCTTGATTCCCCAGGACCCACGTTAGGTAAATGCACAAGGGGGCGTATGCATCTGGAGTTCATTTGCAGTGGCTGGAGGCCCTGGCGTGCCCATTCTCTCTTTCTCTCTCTCTCTCTCTCTCTCTCTCTCTGCCTCTTTCTCTCTCTGTCTGTTGCTTTCAAATAAGTAAGTAAAACTAAAACAAAAAAAGTTTTTTTGTTTGTTTTTATGAGGTAGGGTCTCACTCTAGACCAGGCTGACCTGGGATTCACTATGTAATCTCAGGGTGGCCTTTAACTCATAGGGATCCTCCTGCCTCTGCCTCCCGAGTACTGGGATTAAAGGCGTGTGCCACCATACCCGGCCTAACATAATGTTTTTGTACTTTCAAAGTACATTCATCAATATTATGCCATTTGGCCATCAAAAATGAAACCCTAGAAATAGTGTGTATAATTTGTCATTTCTGCTTCATAGAAGAAAAATAAGGTGGAAATCAGACAGGTGAAGATAATTGATTTAGCTCACACAATTAGTAGAAAGCAGATTTCTGATGGGAATTGAACTCCACATGTTGACTTGTTTTCTGTTTCTTGTTACTATTATTATTTTTTTGTCCTATAAGTAAGATAGTACCAAAACTGCAGGCTGATTAAACACCTGTGTTTAAAAATTTTCAAATTGAAAAAATGGGAGATAGTAATATTTACACCTGTTGAAGACAACCTGGTTTGGCTCCACGGAGGCTTGCCCTTGGGATTGTTGTATAAACTGCCCACCTCAGCACCCATACCAGGCTTCTTGCTAACTGATTAGGGCACAGGTGCTTGGTTGCACTGGAATGCAGACAGGATTACATCATGATAACGCTAGTGGATTCTGCTGCTCTGCTCTGAGCTGTTTCTCAAGAGGGACAAGGTGTGGAGATAGCCCTCATGCTCTTCCACAGCCCGGAGCATGCCAACAACCTGTTTTGTGAAGCAGGTCCCTCCCCACCCCAGCTTTTACCCCAGAGAACACTGTTTGTGGTTGTCACCTTAGAGCATTTTACAGAGAGCCTAGCCAAGTGGTTGAACTTCCGGTCCCCCAAAACCCTGAGGTGTTGCCTGTTCATTGGTTTAGACCACTAAATTTGCAGTAATTCGTTTTACATTACTAGACAACTAGTGTAGCTAATAGAGTTATTGTGGGATCCAATTTGTTTCTCTGCCTGTCTATATGTACTGTGTGGGTGTGTTTATGCCAGGCATCTCATACTGACTCTTTGAAGTCTAAATGTAGTATGATCTATTCCTGAATCCAGCAATGCATCAATGCATCGAGAAACTTAGACTCATCTTCTGGTATTTGTGTTACTCTGTGCTAAGTACCTTGCTGGTGGAGTCTTTGGGAGGTGGAGCCTGATACAGGATGTACATTGCTGGGGTCAGACCTTGGGATTGAATCTAGTATACTTGATATGCAGAGGAAGCTAACACTTCATGTTCTCTCTCTGCTGAGGATATATGATATTGTGTAAGCTTGCTGCTTTTCTATCCCATATGGATGCTTCCCCTTGAAACAAAGCCAAGATAAACTCTCCCATCTTCTAAGCAGCTTTGGTCAGGTGCTTTGTCTCAGCATTAAGCTAACTGCGACACTGTCCTTTATTGGCATATATTCACTACAGATACACCTTTATATCTTTCTTTAAGTATATATATTATTTATTTATTTATTTACTTACTTATTTACTTACTTACTAATGAAATAGAGAGAGAGACAGAGACAGAGACAGAGAGACAGAGAGGATGGGCACACCAGCCACTGCAAACAAACTCCAAATGCATGTGCCACCTTGTATATCTGGCTTACATGGGTACTGGGGAATTGAACCTGGGTCCTTATGCTTCACAGGCAAACTCCTCAACTATTAAGCCATCTCTCCAGCCCAAACCTTTATATCTTTACTATTGCATTATCTTTCCTGAAGGGTCATGAACAAACATCTCTTCACCATAGATAAGGCTCCAAAGACATACAAAAGAAATGATTCCATTCAAAGTCTAGTTCTTTGAACCAATGAGTTTATTGGGTTATTTATGGGAGCATGGGTGACCTCAAACAGCTATGCCATTGCAAAGTCCCAGTGGAGCATGAATACTTCTCTACTTCCCCATAACTGTATAGATAATGTCCCTCTTCCAGCTAAACTTCTACCTCCTATGTACTCTGTCCCTTTACAAGTCCATGTGCTGCTAAGGGCCGAATCATATACAGCTAGTGGTATGGAATTCAGGAGGAAGAAAATGACTGGAGTGTTAGCTGGTAGCCTCATGACCTTGAGCCTCTCCAGCCCCTTCAATAGTTCCAGTCATTCTGAACATCTTGTCCAGGAAAGCTAATTTACATGGTCAATGCTGTGTTACTGTGCCGGCTGACCCTGTCCTATAACATGGGCATACACATACACGATATATATCACATCATTTATGATGTAGTTAAGACTTAAGTTTCCTTTATAACTCTAGGGTATTTAAAAGTTAATCAAACCCAGCCATACATTAAAACGAATTCTGATAGAACAGCTTATCAGCCACTACAAATGGATAAAAACCCACAAACGGGGCTGGAGAAATAGCTTAGCAGTTAAGGCACTTGCCTGCAAAGTCAAGGTACCCAGGTTTGATTCCCCAAGACCCACATAAGCCAGATGCACAAAGTGATGTATCTGGAGTTCATTTGCAGCAGCTAGAGGCCCTGGCATATCCATTCTCTCTCCCTATTTCTCTCTCTGTATCTGCTCCCCCTCAAATAAATTAAAAAGAAAAAAAAACACATGACAAGAAACCCACACTGTAACTTTAAGACAACTGAAGAATTTATTTGTCTGAGTCATTGGGAATGGTTACAGTAAAGCTAAGGACAAATAGAAGGAAAGACATCATTGAGGCTCTCTTCTGTTTTCATACCTCATTCTCCTTCTCTCTATCTGCCTTCTCTCTCTCATTCAAATAAATTATAAATAAATAAAAATGTTTAAAAATTAAAATTAGGTTCTTGGTTATACCTCAAGGTTATCTGATTTACACTGACAAGATATTAGAGGCTGCCCCCATATCTCAGTTAAGTCTCATCATCTCAACGCATTCTTACAGAATGAATGAAAGTTAGTCTCATTTAAGCAAACTAAAAAGAAAAACATTAACATAAGGCTGGGCATGGTGTCACACACCTTTAATGCCAGCAATCGGTTGGCAGGGATAGGAGGATCATGTTACTTTGAGGCTAGCCTGAAACTACAGAGTGAGTTCCAGGTCCGTCTGGGCTAGAATGAGATCCTACCTTAGAAAAAACAAAAGTTAACATTACTGGTCATGGCTTAATTTACTTTTGTTTTACAGTGGGATTTGCAAATACTTTCCTTTGTAAATGGAACTTTGAGGCATCTCCATGAAATTAGAGAAGCATCTTTGTATGGAGAGCATGGGGGGCAGTCACCATGGAGATGCTGAGAGTTACAAGGACAACAGCAAACTAAACGGCGCTGTCTTAGCTCTTTTGATGGGCAGGAATTGTGAAAAATACTTTCTTCACATTAATTTATTCTCACAACAAGCCTTTCAGGTAAATTATTTTGTTTTCCATGTTCGATAGCAAAGAAAATAGAAGGAGAATAAATAAAAATAGCTTCTTTTATGGCATATAGATACAAAGCTTTGCATCCAGAGCCCCCACTTTGAACTTGTCTCTTGTTCTACAGTTTAGTTATATAACATTTTATTAAGGCTGTGTATTAATAATCAGTAAGTCTTAGAATTCCGGCTTTTAATAACATTCCCCAAATGTATAAATTATCAGAAAAACTGTATTATGACTATTTGACTGTAGGAAACACAGTCGTCACACTTGTTTATGAGAATTAAAGGAAGAAGTCACTTATGGTAAAAAAAAAAACAAAAAAAAAAACACATCTTGGGCTAGAGAGATGGCTAAATGGTTAAGGCTCTTGCCTGAAAAGCCAAAGGATCTAGGTTTGATTCCTTAGGACCCTCGTAAGCCAGGTAAACAAGGTGCTATATGCGTCTCGAGTTTGTTTGCAGTGGCTGAAGGCCCTGGTATGCCCAATTTCTCTCTCTGTGTGCCTATCTTTCTTGCTATCTGCTTGCAAATAAATAAATAAAAAAATAGAAAAACTATGGGGGCTGTAGAGATGGCTTAGTGGTTAAGACATTTGCCTGTGAAGCCTAAGGACTCATGTTTGATGCTTCAGATCCCACATAAGCCAGACACACAAGGTGATGCAAGTGCACAACACGACACACACATCTGGAGTTTGATTGCAGTGGCTGGAGGCTCTGGTGTTCCAGTTCTCTCTCCCTCTCTCTCTCTCTCTCTCTCTCTCTCTCTCTCTCTTTCTCTCTCACCTGCCTCTTTCTCTATCTCAAATAAATAAAATGAAATGTTTTTTTAAAAGACACATCTCTTAGAATGCAGAGCAAAGGCAGGACTGACAATGAGAACTTAGGAGATGAGAACACAGTGTGAGACCCGGGGTCACTCTCCTTCTCCTCAGAACTGAGTAGTCTCTCTACCTCTGTATCTCTGAGGAGCCTCATATGTTCTCCTGTCTGCCCAGCTGGCTTTCCTTGTCGGGACCACAGTGACCGTGGCCTACACAGTCACAGGATGGCTCTACTCAAGCCCCAATGCCACTACAGCCAGTGTCTCTGCAACCCAGATCTGAATGTTGGGGAGAGAGAATTAGTGCTCCTCTCCAAGGACTATAGGATGGGAGGGTTTTTCCATTAATAGATTCTAACTCTACTGATTGTTAATACACAGCCTTAATAAAATGTGACTACAGAGAAATGGTAGGCAGGACACACCACAGGGTCCCATGAACGTGATTTCACTGTGTGGTCAGGTTGGCAATGGAATTACTGATTACAGTGTACTGGATAAGGGAACGAGTTTATCTTTAATTTAAGGATGTCTCCTTCAAACTGGCATACTTCCTCTCAGCTGTGCTTGCCTTGCTTGATGTTACTAATTTTAATATAATTTAACTTTACCATGTATAACATGACAATAATAAATGCACCTACAGTTTTTATATGATGACATGAAGCCATTCATGCAAGTTTCTGCAACTAAACAATAAACAAACTTCCTTCTTTTGTGGATTAACATAATTAATTTTATATTCGTTTCTCCAAATATGTATTTGTGTGTACATATCTGTATGCATGTATATTAGTATGTCTGTGCTATATTTTAGCTGTTGTTCATGATTTTAAATATTGACAGGTTTTTTTTTTTTAAAGTAGAACTGGAGGGCTTGAGGGATGGCTTAGCGGCTAAGGACCCACATTAGCCAGATGCACAATGGGGCACATACATCTGGAGTTTGCAGTGGCTGGAGGCCCTGGTGTGCCCAATCTCTCTCTCTCTCCCTCTTTCTCAGTTAAATAAATAAATAAATATAACATATTAAAACAAAGTAGAACTGGAGATATGGCTCAGCAGTTAAAGGCACTTGCTGGCAAAACCTGATAGCCTGGGTTAAATTCCCCAGTGCCCACATGAAGCCAGACGCATGAAGTGGCACATGAGCCTGGACTTCATTTGCAGCGGCAGGAGACCCTGGAGTGCCCACACTCACTCTGTCTTTTTCTCTCTGTGTGTCTGTCTTGCCCAAATAAATAAAATATTCTCCTTTTAAAAGTAACTTTGAAGAGAGTAAGACACAGCTATAAAGTCACTTGATTAATGGAATACATTCCCTTCTGTGTAAGTACATTAGAATGGAGGGACCATTTCAATGAGAAGACTATTCCTTAGCGTTATCTGATAATACAAGATCTGCTAGGAATACACAGACAATTTGAAGGGAATGAGATATCCTTCACCCCAAACAAGAAGCAGATGTAGGGACCCTACCCATCTGCAGCAGAATTGACCAGAAGAAAATAGTTATGACTCTTGAGCACATCTCCTTTTGAACACTAACAGCTTCTTACGTCGACCAGGAGGTTAGATTCTAATGATCTCCACAGAGAGATGGCTGGACTGTTCTGACAGCTGGGTGGAAAGGTCTCACAGTGGAACACATTTAATAGAAGCCACAGTGACTGTCTTGCAGAGGCCTCCTGAAATTAAAACCTTTTGTTTTCTGGATCAGGTCCCCTTGTGGGTGCAACTTCGTGCCTGAGCACAGATTATTTTCTCTGGGAGTCAGGAGACCGGGACTTCTCTTTCCATATATGTCCCAGCTTTGCAACCTTGGAGCTAATTTACTGCCCAGGTCCTGGTTTCTTCTTTTACTTCCAATACTCCCTCAGGTCACATTCAATTCGAAGATCTACTACCTGTGTTCTGTGTGGGAGGTTTCTAAAGACCCCACATCTCTTGCATACTCATTGAAAGGGTATACTCAATGGTTTGTTAACAGAGGCAATTAAAAAACAACAACAAAGGACCTAGCTTTATTCTCCAGTACCAACATAAGCCAGATGCCAGAGGTGGTGCATGCCTCTATATGTAGTTCATTTGCAGTGGCTGGAGGCCCTGGTGTGCCCATTCTCCATCTGCTTCTCTTTCTCCCTCCCTCTCAAATAAATAATAAAAGGGAAAAGTTGTTCTAATTAAAAAACGTAAACGATGGGCCTGGAGAGATGGCTTAGCAGTTAAAGCACGTGTCTGCAAAGGTTTAGGACCCAGATTTAATTTCCCGGGACCCATGCAAGGCAGATGCATCTGGAGTTCATTTGCAGTGGCTGGAGGCCCTGGGGCACCCATGCTCTCTCTCCTCCCACACTCTCTCTAAAATAAATAAAATATTTAAAAATATATATATATATAAAAGGAAACAACATATAGAGCTGAGGATAGGGCTATGAGCAAAAGATAACCATGCTGCAGGTATTCAGAGGTGGCGTCCTTATCACCATGGACCTGAAGGAACCAGGACAGAGGTGGCGCTGGGGGAACAGGCACTGAGGAAGAGGGGCTGCCTGGCTTGAGCTGGTACAGCACCTGCTCCAGGTCCATGGGAGCACTTGGGGGGGGGATAAAAACCCCCCACTCTCTCAGCCCTGTCTTGCCATTATCCCAATTGTTTTACCATCTGCCCCACCCAACACGGAGTCAGATGGAAGGGACTCAGTTCATCAAGGACATCAAGAGAAGGTGAAACGGTGGCAGGAGAGAACCATGAGAGCATGCCAGGACACTCAGCATATTTTAACATGGAACTGTGTGCTTTCCCGTGTGCAGATAGATGAGTTGTCATTTATTTATGTATTTCTGGGACAGAGGAGAGAGAAAGAGAGAGACTGAGAGAGAATTAGCACATCAGGGCTTATAGCTACTGAAGACCAACTCGATACATGCACCACTTTGTGCATCTGGCTTTACGTGGGTATTGGGGAATCGATCCTGGATCACTAGGCTTTGCAGGCAAGCACCTTAACTGCTGAGTCATCTCTCCTGCCCCTACATGACTTATTTTGCATTTGATTCATTAAACAGATAGGGTTAAGTAGATGGAAGCTATCTTATCAAATAGCTTATATTCAAGTGTTTTAACAAATCATTCATTATATGAATATGATGGTTTGTGTATAGTTAGATTCTCAAGGGTCTCAGGATCTCCACATATGTCAGTCTTATGTGGTGGGTGGACCTTAAGAGATGGAATCCAGTGGGAAGTAGTTGAGTCATGTGGCCCCTTCCCCTCCGAAGGGTTCTAAGTAATTCTCATGATACTCTGGCTAGTTTCCAGAGGAGTCAATAGAGTAGAGATGAGAACACCCTTTTTCTGATCTCAGACATTTTCCTTTCTGCCATATTGTGACTCAGGAAAGAGATTTCTCACCATAAGTTAAACAGATGTGGTCATCCAATCTGGAATGTCCAACCTCTAAAGCTATTAATGCAACAAACCTCATTTCTTTCTATGTAATGAGTCTCAGCTCTTTTACTGAAAGCACCAGAAAGTGACCTATTATGCAGGGAAAGACTCCTCTCATTTCCTCATCTGTATCTATCTTTACAATTAATGGTTAAGTGAGGTAATGCTTACAGATCCTCTGCACATTAATCCTATCCTTAGCTCCATTCTGCAAAAGAAGAAACTGAAGCATGGAGAGGTTACATATGCTTTCTTCTTTTTATTTTTTATTTTAATTTTAAGTTTTATTTATGAGAGAGAGAGAGAGAGAATGGGGACGCCAGGGCCTCCAGCCACTGCAAAAGGACTCCAGATGCATGTGCCACCTTGTGCATCTGGCTTATGTCGGTCCTGGGGATTCAAACCTGAGTCCTTTGGCTTCATAGGCAAGTACCTTAACCACTAAGCAATCTCTCCAGCTTTCATCATTCTCCTCTCAGGTTTCTGAGCCTTACCTGAAGAGGGCCATCTAATGTTCATAATGGACCATTTTCATATTTGAACCTTAAACCCAGCATGGTGATGCACACTTTTAGTCCCAGTACTCAGGAGGCAGAGGTAGGAGGATCACTGTAATTTTGAGGCCGGTCTGAGACTACATAGTGACTTCCAGGTCAGCCTGTAGAGCAAGAGCCTACCTCAATAAACCAAAGCTAATAATACGGAGAAGTCATATCTGAACCTGCAGGAGGTCTTCATGTGATTGCGCTTCCTGTTCTATCCCCTGCTCCGCTGCGTCCTCGTGCTCATCTCCCGTCTCACCCTCCTTGCAATACTCCAGATATTGGCAGGCACGCTCTTTCACTGCTAAACTCCAGCCCTCTGACATCCTTTCTGTTTTCCATTTTGCCCACAAATATTTGTCTTTGTTATTTAAACAAGCAGCCAAGTAAATAAGCAAGTGATTAATGTTTTTTTTTTTTTTTTTTTTTTAATTCTTAGAAAGCTTCTTCTTCCCATCTCTTCACATGCATTGGAAATCCAGTTTCCTACATGAAGTGACCCTGTTTCCTTAACCATCTAAGTTTAAACTCTGTCAGCCTAGTTTATTTCCAGCATCTGCTGCTAATTGCTTTCTTCGTGTTTTCCTGTTAATAACAGGCCCCCAGCCGTCACCTCATTTCACCCATCCCCATTGTGCAGGAGTCCAGGCAAGGACTTCTTCCACTCATGACCCCTTTTATGTGAGTAGCATGTAGGTGAGCCTGGCTATATAAGTTAAACATTTACTGGTAGTTCAGAAGGAAAACTGTTTTAAAACAATTCTTTGATATACATTTAATATTTTTAAAAAACATTTTATTTATTTGCAGAGAGAGAGAGGAGGGAGAGGGAGAGATAGAAAATAAAAGAGTGAGAGAGTATGGGCATGCCTGGGCCTCTAGCCACTACAATCAAACTCTAGATGCATGTGCCACCTTGTGCATCTGGCTTTATTTGGATACTGGGGATTCAAACCTGGGTCCTTATGCTTCACAGGCAAACACATTAAGCACACTAAACACATTAAACACACTGCTAAGCCATCTCTCCAGCCCAACATTTAGTTTTATTATTTATTAAAGATGAAAGAAGTTTTCATGCTGATGACATAGATATGTCTGTTTATTTTTACATAAGAATGTTTGCTGAACATTTCATATGGCAGGGCAATGTTTCCCTGAGCTGATTGATATTTTAATTTTATAGCAGTCATTTGGCATAAGTGTGTTTTACAAAATGGTAGAAGTATATTTAAGACCATGTCAAATTGCATTGCAATTTGCATTGCAGATTCTGTACTAATTCTAAGTCAAAGTCCACTAAGCAAATGTTTTTTTTTCTTTTTTAAGAAGCTCAAGTCAGCAACTCAAACAGAAAAATTTAACATCAAACATCCTTTAAATATATTTTTTTTATTTATTTGTGGAGAGAGAGAGAGAGAGAGAGAGAGAGAGAGAGAATGAATTATGAATGAATGAGAACACAGGGAATTCCAGATACATGCACCACTTTGTGCAGCTGGCTTTAAGTGGGCTCAAGGGAATCAAACCTGGGCCAACCCAGGCCTGCATGCTTTGCAGGTAAGCTCCTTTAACCACTGAGCCATTTCCCCGGCCTTGAAATCAAATATTCTAACCTAGTCCAACCCAAAGCAATGCGTCTATGCTGAGGAATGAGGGTAATAGAACATTCAAAGTCTTGGATTTCTATAATCAAGCTGTAATTATGACCCCCAAACTTGGTATGTACAGTGAGCACCATGTGATTTCTAACACCCAGTAGTCTGGAGTCTGAGCTGGGGGGTTTCAGGAGGCCTTGCTTGGCACTGTGTGGAGTGAAGAAACACACACTGCAATGTCATGTGTACAGAACAAGATCTTAGTGAGGTCATACCATGAAATGTAGGCCGGCACCATCAGGGATACCTCAGATTCATTCCAACATTGGATTTTTCAATTAATAATTTTGGTTGTTGCATATTCAAAAGCTTTTATGGTTGCCACATTTTTTTTTGCAGTATGGATAATTTGGTATTATTTTTAGTCATGGCAAAATGTATATAACATAAAACTTACCATTTTTAAAATTTAATTCAATAGCATTTAGTGTATTTACTTGGCCAAGTGGGGCCCTTTAACATGCTCAGGGCCCTTTCATTGAAGTACCTTAACCACCACAGCTGAGGGCGGTAGCGCACGCCTTTCATACCAGCACTCCGGAGGCAGAGGCAGGAGGATTGCCAAGAATTCTAGGCCAGCCTGGGATTACAGAATGAACTCCAGGTCAGCTTGGGCTACAGCGAGACCCTACCTTGGAAATTCAAAAAGAAAAAAATTAAGCTGGGCATGGTGGCACATGCCTTTAATCCCAGCACTTGGGAGGCAGAGGTGGGAGGATCACTGAGAGTTTGAGGCCACCCTGAGACTACATAGTGAATTCCAGGTCAGCCTGGGCTAGAGTGAGACCCTCCCTGAAAAACCAAAACAATAGCAAGAGCAACAACAAAAAACAGTCTATCCAAACTTCCATGGAAAGGGGCCACCGTCACTGGGGCTCACAGTCACAGAGGATGCTCAGTTGTCTGGTTTGGTGGGCACCAAGGCATTTGAATTTGTGCTTGTGATCTGGAAGAATGGTGTGATCATTTGCTTATGAAGTCATGGTAAATGCTTTTCCTGATCGACTTCACCTTTGGTGGCGACCTGGTGTAAGTGAGGTCCCTGTGACGCACTCACTAGAGCTCCAGTGAGCTGGGCCCTGCTGGGCCCTTGGTTTCTTTTTAACTTTCTTATTTTATTTTCTCTATTTTTCCTCCTTTCCTTCTTCTTTCTTTCCTTTTTCCCTCTTTCTTTCTTTCTTTCTTTTTTAAATATTTATTCATTTATTGTTAGAGCGAGAGAGAGAGAGTGCACACACCAGGTCATCCTGCCACTGCAAATGAACTCCAGATGCATGAGCCACCTTGTGCACGTGGCTTCCATTAGTTCTGGGGATTCGAACTTGGGTCCTTAGGCTTTTGTAGGTAAATGCCTTCATTGGTAAGCCATCTCTCCCTCTCCCTTCCCTCTTTATCTTTCTTTTTTCCTTCGTTCCTTTCTCTTTCTCTCTTCCTTCCTTTGTTTCCTTTTTTCTTCCCTTCTTCTTTGTGGATTTTTATTTGCAAACAAGGCCAAATGCTTTGCTTGTCTTAACTCTGCAGTCTCCAGGACTTTTCTCCATCCTGGGAGAGCAGCCTCTGAGCCTGCAAGTTTGTGGTTTTTTTGTTATTTTTTTCCTAGAGGTTTTCTGCTGACATTTTGTGCTAATCAATTGAAAATGTTGATGCTAATGAATTAGCGCAAATGGCCTCATTAGGTGGTTTTTGTCTTCCTTGAGGTTTTGAATGTTTTCTTTCATTTATGCAAATGAGTCAGCAGGAAGAGTCCCCTTTCATCTGAGCCTGAGATTTATCTTTTGCTTAATAAAGAGAAATCTTTTGGGCTTCACTTTAGGGAAGCACTTTCTAAATAACTCAACAGTCCAGCAAGAGTGTATGGGGGAGAACCTGGCTTTGTGAGATTGGGAGTTTCTAGTTTGTATTGTTTGATGTGTCTCGTTGCGACTGATGTCCCTGAGACGGGTGTGAGGAAAGCCAGCACTCTGGAGGCAATAGCACAACGGGCGGAAGTCCAAGCTCATTTTTGGCCACGCGGTTATTTTGAAGTCAGCCTGGGCTATGAGATACACTGTCTCAAAACAAATAAGCCAGCCAAAGACAAGAAAGCAAACCTAAGCAATGTTCACGGTTTCGGTCCTTACTGTGCTTCTGAGGGGTAAATGGGATTGGTGGCCTCTTCTCTCTCTTGACACCTGCTATGTATAGGAAAAGTGCCCCTCAAAAGCCTGTGGCTCCACCATGGCACACTACCTCCACACCCATCCCGAAATCATAAGGCCAGCCAATCTTGAGCATGAACTTCCAAACCTGAGGGTGAAAATCAGCATGTCCTCTATAAGTTATCTCATGATTCCTTCCAGTAGCCACCGCTGCAGAGGACTCGACTCTCACTTACTCTTTCTTACATTGTTCTGCTGTATAGACGTCAGCGTCCCTTATAGTTGTCCCACAGAGAGATGGTAGGAGATAGAAATTGACTAGGCAGTGAGGGTAACAGAATCCCAAAAGTAATTTTCTTTTTTATTATTCCTTGACTAAAAGCAGGAAATGTCACTAAACTTGCAGAAGCCTGAATGGCACACCCTCCAGAAAAGATTTCTACATTAAACTTGTACCCTTTCCTTAGAGGACAGAAACTTTGATCCTTACCTAAGATTACTGGCAAAGTTGTAAAATCTGGTCTTTGTCCCTAGCAACCTGCAGATCTGGTCTTCCTCACTTAGCCACTCACCATAAAAATCCCAGGTCTGAGTCTCCAGTCAACCCCCTCTCTCCCTGGAGGGGAAAGAGCTCCACCTTGCCTCCTTTGCTTGTGTTCTAGGTTGTAAGCCCCTTCTCTTCGTCCTCATGAAGTTTTAAGCTATTATAAAATCTTGGAAACCTTATCCTCTGATCTATGGATTTCATTATTTGAATTCATAGGACACAGATCTGAAAATACCCCAAATTATTGGTGTGTTGGATACTAAAAACCCAAAATTTCTGGATCAGAGATTTGGATTTTGGCTTTCATTTTCATTGGTGTTTTTTAGATAATAAATCAATGCAATTTATTTATTTTCCATCTTATGACAGTGTTTCTTCACTTTACAGTTAAATACACCATGTTTCCAAAAAATGCTTTCTTCTTTGATTTTCTTCCAATATTCAATTTTCACTTCTGCAACCTCTTTAAAAATTCAAATTTTAAAGCAACTTAATAGTTCTATTCTTACAAACTAAATTAATCATCAAATTCAAAGGGCTAGTGCATACCTGTCCAGAATAATAGTCTAAAATTGGATAAAAATCTTGTTTGATTACAATGCTTTCAGTTTTCTGTAAAAAGCAATAAAAGGAATGATTATTATGTCTTCATAGAATATTAATGAGTAAAAATAATTTAGCTTATTGTGAACTTACGATTTAAATTTTTTTAAATATATTTAATTTATTTATTTACTTGAGAGAAAGAGGGAGAGAGAGAAAGAGAATGGGCATGCCAGGGCCTCCAGCCACTGCAAAGGAACTCCAGATGCATGTGCCACATCTGGCTTACATGGATCCTAGGGAAATGAACTGAGATTCTTTGGCTTTGCAGGCAAATGCTTTAACAGCTAAGGCATATCTCCAGCCCTATTTTAAGTTTTTCTAATGAAAAGTAAACTAAGATAGCTTGAATCTAAAAATTTGGCCCTTCATAATAGTATGTTGTTATTTATTTTACATGATGTAGTTATATATAGTTGATATTAATCGATGCAGTATATTATAGTATCTTGAAGGAAAACTAGATTATCAGGCCTTGTTGGGGTGGACAGATTTCTCAGTAGTTAAGGCATTTTTCTCCAGAGCCTGATGACCCAGGTTTGGTTCCCTAGTACCCACATAGATCCACCTGCACAGGGCGGCACATGCCTCTCAAGTTCGTTTTCAGTGACTAGAGGCCCTGGCTTACTCTCACTCACTCTGTCTCTCCTTTTCTCCTTGCAAGTAAGTCATAATATGTTTTATAAATGTGAAGGTTGTGCTGTATTTAGTAAAATGATACTGCATTTTCTTGAAAGTTTAAATTCTCAGACTAGTCTCCTATTTTCTTTAAACTAAGGCATTTCCTAGTCAGTTTTATTTACCCTTCTGGCCCAGTAACTTTCAGGAAATTGATCTTCTCAGCATCATTTTCTCATGTACAGGCATGAATGACAGCAGCCTCCTGTTGCAGGGCAGGTCCGCAGTCTGGTTAGGAGAAAGCTCAGCTTAGGGAGGGTCTCCCAGCGCCACAGCACCCTAGATCACATGGGGTAGCTGCTGTCTGCCCAAACCCGAGAGGAAGGACTTCAATGACACGTTGGCTTTAAAGGAATGGAATACAGATTCTTCAAGCTTTTTTAAAAAAATTATTTATTTGTGAAGAGACAGAGAGAATTTGGGCACGCAAGGGCTGCATATGTATTCCACATGCATGTGCCACTTTTACATCTGTCATTACATGGGTACTGGGCAATTTAACACAAGTTGTTAGGCTTTGTAGGCAAACACCTTAACCATGGAACCATCTCTCTGTCCCAATGTTTTATTTAAGTCTTTGGTTGTCATATATCACTCATCAATTCAATAACACGCATTCAGAGCCAGGCGTGGTGGCACATGCCTTTAATCCCAGCACTCGGGAAGCAGAGGTAGGAGGATTGCCATGAGTTCAAGGCCACCCTGAGATGACAGAGTTAATTCCAGGTCAGCCTGGACCAGAGTGAGACTCTACCTCAACCCCACCCCACCCCCCCAAAAAAAACCAAATTAACGCGCATTCAGGATTTGGAGTTTGTTAAGTGCTATGCTTAAAATGGGTCTTTCTCGGGCCCTTTCTCACCTTTCTCATTTTTACAAATTCAATAATTCTATCACAACTGATGGGTAGGTGGCTTACTCTCTGTTTGCTCTGAGTAGGGTGGTATTTATCAATAAACAACAAAGGTAGATTAGAGCCTAAAGCAGCATTTATATTTCAATGACCTGTGGAAAAGTTTGTGTGATTATCATTGGAAAAAGAAAGATTGGAAAAAGATTCACTTTCATTTTATTTTGTTTATATTTTAAACCATTTTAATTTTTTTACTAAGAGGTAAAGAAAGAGATAGAGACAGAGAATGTGCACTCCAGAACCTCCAGCCACTGCAAATCAACTCCAGATGCATGTGCCACCATGTGCATCTGGCTTACATGGGTCCTGGGGAATCAAACCTGGGTCCATAGGCTTCGCAGGCATGTGCCTTAACCACTGGGCCATCTCCCCAGCTCATCAGTTTATTTTATTTTTTATAAGAAAATGGTAATGTGAAGAATCTTACTACTGGGCTGGAGGGATGGCTTAATGGTTAAGGCATTTGCCTGCAAAGCCAAAGAACTCAGGTTCAATTCCCCAGGACCCACGTTAGCCAGATGCACAAGGGGGCACACACATCTGCAGTTCGTCTGCAGTGTCCCGAGGCCCTGGCATACCCATTCTCTCTCTCTCTCTCTCTTTCTCTGTCAAATAAATAAAAATAAAATTGTTTAAAAAGCTATCCTTTTAAAAAAAAAATCTTACTATTGCTTGAGTGGGATTATTTTCTCCTGCCATTTAACAAATACAGTCTTGGAAGAACCGGTAAACATAGTGGTAGACAGGGGCACCTCATTGCTTGTGGAGCTCAGAAATGTAGACGATCTTTGTTTAACATGTGACTGCCAGTGAGCAAGATGGCATTCTCTGGAGTCATTAAAGAAATCGAGTAAACAACATTTCCTTAGATGTGTGTTTGTCTGACAGGACCATAGGAAGCTACCGCACACTCAGTGTTTTGATTTAGAAATGTATTCTCTAAGTTCCTGACTATTTACTCCACCTAAATCATACTGCCTAATTTGTCTTTTAAATGAAAATAACTCCTTCAGGTATAAATTCATGCTTGAAAACTTACCTTTTTTTTTTTCTTTCCAGATCCAAAGTGATAGAAATCAAGAATCTTGTCTCCATTCTGTTGGACACAAGTCCCACTTTGTTTAGTTTTGAGCAATGACATTTCTTCATTGTCATAAAGTCCAATTGCAGTATTAGACTCAGTAATATTATCTATTCCCATATAAATATTCCAGTGGGAAACAAATGTATTATGTAATGCTTTCCAGCTCTTTCTCTTACATTTTATTTTTAAAGACTAAGCTTCCAAATTTTTCTTTGTTTTTAGCAGTTATTATTGTGGATTTTTCTCTTATTAAGCTAAGAACTTAGGCTTATGCCATTCATCACAACTGTCTACGCTCACTGTTCTGAAACACTATTTAGAATCTAGAAGTTTAAGAAAATAATTTAGGACCAGAGAGTTGGTTCAGTACTTAAGGCACTTGCCTGAAAAGCCTAAGGACCTCAGTTTGATTCCCCAGTAATCACATAAAGTACTCATACAATACAGAAAATGGTACATGCATCTGGAGTTCTTTGCAGAGGCCCTGGTGTTCCCATTCTCTCTCTCTCTCTCTGCCTTTCTTCCTCTTTCTGTCTCTCTCACAACTAAATAAAATATATTTTTTAAATAAAATAATTCGAGCCAGGCATGATGGTGCATGCCTTAATCCCAGCACTTGGGAGGCAAAAGTAAGAGGATCGCTGTGAGTTTGATGCCAGCCTGAGATGACATAGCAAATTCCAGGTCAGCCTGGGCTAGAGTGAGACTATACTTCGAAAAAAACAATCGTCACTAAAATAAAATAATTCAAAAGTAAAACCTTGCTTTATAATTTTATATATTGTACTAAACTGAATCTCACAATATAGGTATCACGTTTGAAAAGGAAGAAGGAAATCAGAATTTATTTGCACCTCTACTTTCTGTAAGCAACTTTCTGTTGCTTTGTTCTGTCATAAATGATTAAGCCATGAAGAATTATTGAAATGTGTTTGCTAATAGGTATACAAACAGTAGTATGTCTTGGGCTGGAGAGGTGGCTCAGAGGTTAAGCCATTTGCCTGCAAAGCCTAATGACCAGGGTTAGATTTTGCAGTACCCACATAAAGCCAGATGTACAAGGGGACACATGCATCTGGAGTTTGTTTACAGTATCTAGAGGCCCTGATGTGCCCATTCTGTCTCTCTCTCCCTTTCTTTCTTTGTCTGCATAAGGTAGGACATCTTGTCAATTCCTTTTAGTCCTTCCTCTTTGCAAGGTCAACTGATCATAGAGTGCATCTTTTGCTCTTCAACACTCATGAGGTGTCACCGGGATATTCTCCTGTTTACCCGATGTGTCTTTCCCCTCCTTCCCTGTTCTGCCACCCCTCCAACATGCAGTGGAGTTATATCTTCTAGGCTGTGATGCCGTTGTTACCCAGTATAAAACACACTCAAGGTCTTTAATGAGCTAAGGGTTAAGACACCTTTATTCTGTCAACCACTGCTACTTAAGCCACCAGATAATCACAGGTATCCCCCTTGTTCGAGCCTGAATTCCTTATATGCCTTCCCCTCCACCATCTTCTTAGGTCTTACCCTTCCCCCCAGTTCTTGTGGCCCTACCCAGCCCTCATGCCTGAGCCTGCAAGCCATTTCCCAGGGAAGGAAGGCTGTCTTCTTTACCCCACACATCTGTCTCACTCTCACCCTAAGCCATTTCCTGTGGAAGGCTGTCTGTCTTCTTTACCTCACACATCTGTCTCACTCTCACCCTTTGAACCCTTACTGCATTATGCTGGTGTATCATCTGTTGTTCTGTGTGTTGTTTATGTGTTTTATTTATTTATTTATGAATGAGAAAGAGGGAGAGAGAGAGAGAAACAGAGAGAGGGGGGAGAGAGAGAAAATAGGTGCACCAGGACCTTTAGCCATTGCAAACAAACTCCAGACCCATTTGCCGTCTTGTGCATCTGGCTTTACCTGGGTGCTGGGGAATTGAACCAGGGTCCTTTGGCTTTACAGACAAGCGCCTTAACCACCAAGCCAACACTCCAGCCCTATTTCTGTGTTTTTAGTGTACAGAAGAATATCTTATTCGTCTTTGGCTTTAATTTAATTAATTAACTTATTTTTGTTTCTTTCCAGATGGAGTGTCACTCCAGCCCAGGCTGGCCTGGAACTCACAGTGTTCCCCCTACCTAGCCTTCCTAGTGCTGCATTAAAGGCGTGCGCCACCATGCCTGGCTGGATTTCTTTGTGTGTGTGTGTCAGGGTGGGGAGTGGGGGGGGGGAGATTTGAGGTAGGGTTTTGCTCTACCCAGGCTGACCTGTAATTTATTATATAGTCTCAGTGATCCTCCTACCTCAGCCTTCTGACTACTGGTATTAAAGGTATGTGTCAGTATGCTTGCCAATGGGTTTTATTTTTTAACCACAGTAACAGTTTCTAGCTCTCAGTAGTTACAGAGTTGCAGGAATTTTGTTTGCTCCATTTACTAAATTCCAGTGCCTTGGGAATTGTGGTACATTTTAGATCACATGATGATCCCATCAGGGAAAGAAATGAAGCATCTCATTAATTAGGTCATAAATTATAACTAGTTGACTACACCTAAATCTAAGACATGCTTCATTTTAAATCTGAATCTTACTTAAATCAATGGGCTTGGTAGTAGGTCATTTTTTTTTTTCAATTAGGATATTACCATTGTTGGGTATGATGGCACATGTCTTTAATCCCAGCCCTCCGGAAGTAGACGTAGGAGGATTGCTGTGAGTTCAAGGTCATCCTGCAAATTCCAGGTCAGCCTGAGCTAAAGTGAAACCCTACCTCAAAATAAAGAATATTACCATCATAGCTATAACATGACCTGTTATTAAGATTTCTGGCACAGGGGCTGTAGAGATGGCTCAGCAATTAAGGGGCTTGCCTGCAAAGCCTAATGACCTGGGATCAATTCCCCAGTACTCACTTAAAGCCAGATGCACAAAGAGGCCCATGTGTCTGGAGTTTGTTTGCATTGGTTGGAGGCTGACACACCCATTCTCTCTCTCTCTCTCTCTCTCTCTCTCTCTGCTTGCAAATAAATAAATAAAAATGATTTCTGGCATAGAAGAGGACTCAGAGAAAGAGGGGGGAAATTGATAGGACTGTGACAAAGGAAATTCATTCTCAGATGGAAAGAATTGCAGACTGTTAGTTGTACACCTAGCCTGTAAGTGCGGTGAGTCCCTGTTGCCTGAAGCATACCTTTTCTTCTCTTCTTCACTGACCGTGATGTTTCCTCTTCCCTGCAAAAGAAAGAGGAAAGGCGAAGCTGTTTACGAGCCAATCTTTGGGAACATGGAAGGCAATTACAACTTTTACATAAGCAACCCTGTATGTATTTCTTCGCAGTGTCACCTGGCCAGCACAGAAGGGCTTCTCACAGGTGAAACCTCCATGTCAGTGTCATACGTTTATGGCTGCAGGAATTTAAGAGGATGGACCTTTGGGCCAGCGGGGAGCTCTTCCTCTTGTAGGAGGCCCCATCTATGGAAACTGAATAGTGTAGATTGTGTTTCAAGTTCTGTTTCTGCTATGTAAATTTATTTATCTTTAAATTTTAAAGCACAATTGTTGAAAAATTGGAAAAAAATACTTCCAACTCAAATTACCCTCTTTCCTTCTTGAAGCTGCTAAAACTCAAGCTCATCGCTGCTTTGGGATAACTTCCTGTCTTTTTTATACTAACATATTTTAAAAGCAGGTGTGTGTTTTTTAATTAATTAATTTATTTATTTATAAGAGAGAGAGAATGAATGTACCAGCCACTCTAGCCACTGCAAACGAACTCCAAATGCAGGTGCCACCATGTGCATCTGGCTTACATGAGTCCTGGGGAATCAAACCTGGGTCCTTAGGCTTCGCAGGCAAGAGCCTTAACCATTATGTCATCTCTCCAGCCCTTACTTCCTCTCTTGTATCATCCTTTTCTTTCCATCAAAAGGTGATAGAGAGATGACATCTTTTGTGAGCTTCTATACCTACATATTCATAATGTTTCAGACAAAGCTACTGTTATTTTCTTTACATTGTAAAATTATGTTGATACCTGTGTATGTATTAAAATTTTTAGAAGAGACTAGGTCCATAAATTGTAGTAAACTTCCACAGAATGAAGGATTGGTGGCTGAACTATAATGTATACTAACTAGCATTCTATAGAGGTCACTCAAAGACTTTCATGGCTATTCACTTTTCCTTGGTTTATTAGAGAATGTGTGATGGAAGACAGATACAGAGCTCTAACAGTCCCTTTGCTGGGATCTCAGTCAGTTGAGAACCGTGCATTTCCCTGGAGTAAGCAAGGTGTTGCATCACACTGGACATGACATCAAGAGAGAAGATGAGCTGCAGATGTTTCCAGAAGTGGTCCATCACCCTGCTTCCTGTCTTACATGACACAAAGGGTGGGCCAAGAAACTGGACAAAGGGGACAGGCTCTAGGCTAAGGGCTCTGGCTGCCTTTAGTCGTTCCTAGACAGCAACAGACGGAGCTGGGTGGGCTGTGCTCTCATCCTGGGGACAAATACTGGGAAGGGTATGAGTCTGTCGCTGTCTGACAACACAGGATCTCCTTGGTATGTGCAAACACTGATAAACATTTTTTCCCAATTTTTTTTCTCAGCTTCAGCTCTTTATATATAAAAAAAATCTTTTTCATATTTTATTTATTTGATAGCAAGAGAGAAAGAGGCATTTATAGAGGAGAGAATGGGAGTACCAGGGCCTTTAGCCATTGCAAATGTACTCCAGACACATGTGGCACCTTGTGCATGTGGGTCCTGGGGAATCAAACCCAGGTCCTTAAGCTTTGCAGGCAGGTGCCTTAACCATTGAGCGATCTCTCTAACTGTTAAGCACTATTAATACAAACACATATGTTTAAGCCTTAGTTGGAAAGTGCCACAACTATTTGAACAATTTAATACACATAGCAAATGATAATAACATCTAATTACCTATTGGTTTATGTATGATAACAAATGAACAGTTAATCTTATCCTTTTATTGTTCTTTTGGTACATAGACATGAATATTTATCTATTTGCTTTTATGTATATTTGAAGGGCTGGAGAGATTGCTCAGTGATTAGGGTGCGTACCTGCCAAGCGTAACAACTTGGGTTTCACTCCCCAGTACACATATAAGCCAGATGCACAAAGTGGTGAATGCATCTGTAGCAGCTAGAGGCCCTGACACACCCATATTCTCTGTCTGTGTAACTCCCCATATCTGTCTACTACAAATACAAAAGCTATTTAAGAAATAAAAAATGTGTATTTAGCCACGCATGGTGGCGCACGCCTTTAATTGCAGCACTCAGGAGGCAGAGGTAGGAGGATTGCCATAAGTTCAAGGCCACCCTGAGATGAGTGAGACCCTACCTCGAAAAACCAAAAAAAAAAAAAAAATGTGTATTTGATATCATTATGGCACAATGGTTCATTATATATATCACTTATATCCTAGGTCATGGGCTTACTCTGTCTTTTTTTTTTTTTTTTTTTTTGGTCTTGTTTAGAGTCACGGTCCAGAGATCTGAATTCCATTATGAACAAATGTAGAATTCAGTTGATTGAAAAGTGTAAAAGTAATTTGTTGGAGACAAGCCCAGCTGGAGGGAATTCTGTGAGTTAGAATTGGGTTATGCTTTCTTCCAGTTCATACTTATAGACAGCTCATCACCAAGCTGGAGACTTCCAGTTTCTATGCCATGGGTAACTCACGGGCCTACAGGTGACCAGGCAGGAGGCACTCGGGTTCCCTCCACAATCTGTACTGTATTTCTGTGTCCTAGCTTCGATGGGACTCCTCCCCCTCTCCCATACCCTCCACCTCTTAAAAATATTTTATTTTTATTTACTAGAGAGAGAGAGAGAGAGAGAGAGAGAGAGAGAGAGAGAGAGGGAGGCAGATGGAGAGAGAGAATGGGCAAGCAGGCCTCTAGCCACAGCAAAAGGAACTCCAGATGCATGTGTTACCTTTTTTATCTGGCTTTATGTGGGTTCTGGGGAATTGAACCTGGGTCCTTTGGCTTTGCAGGCAAGCCCTTCACTGCTGAGTCATATCTCCAGCCTCCCCTCCACCTTTGACTACTCACAAGAGCCATTGGGTCTCTGGAGCCACTTGGCTGACCCAGGAAGAGAGGCAGACTGCCCTGGAAGGCTTTAGGGAGGAATAACAGTGGTGGGAATGGGAGAATACACAAACTTAAATTTCCTTCCTTTGCCTCCTCCCAAATCACTGCACTGGCCTACACCTCCCTCTCTTTGTCTACATTCCACAGAGGGCTCTTTTCCCTTCCCTGAGGACATCATAGACACTTCAAACACTGTTGCTTTGGATCTAGAGTCTGCCTAAGAGACTGGTTTTAAAGCAAATCACATATGTCATCCTTAGCAGTGCTGTTCCTACTTGCCATATGTCCTTTCTGGACAGAGGCTTAGGCACAGAAGTCTGAAAGACAATAAAATAATTGTAAGTGATCTTGCTAGTCCCAGGATAAAGCCTCCCACAGGAACCTCTATGGCTTTAAGAACAACTTTTGAGCATTTACCTAATGAACCTGTCCCATTATGCAGAAAGACTCCTGGCCAGAATTTGGAATTGAGATTTACCAAGTTCAGGGTCAGCAGCTCCACTATAGAGCTACCTGCCTGCCATCCCCTTGCAGCTCCTCCACTGTTAGGATTTCATGCCCCACCCCCCTGTAGATTCAGGTTCCCGGGAAGGAGGCCTTCCTCAGAAACGTTCAGGAAATCCCAGCTCATCCCAGAGTCAGCTACTGTTCTTCCTTTGACAACTCCCTCTGTCCTCCTCCAGGTCCTAGCACTGCCTCATCTTTTGGCTTCTCACTTTTCATTGTTAATAACATTAGACTATATTTTTCCACTTTTGCCCATTGCAATTGTATTCATTTATTTGAGAGAGAGAGAGAGAGAAAGAGAGAGAGAGAGAGGCAAATAAAGAGACTGAGAAAGAGAATGGGTGCACCAGGGCCTCTAGCTGCTGCAGATAAACTCCAGATGCATGTGTCACCTTGTGCATCTGGCTTTACATAGATACTGGGCAATTGACCCTGGGTCCCTAGGCTTTTCAGGAAAGTGCCTAACCACTGTGCTATCTCTCCAGCCACCACTGTAGTTTTAAACAAACCTAAGATCTTTGCACACTGTCAAAATGTGTTATGTATGCATATTTGTGTTTACAGATGTACTTGAAGTAGGGTGAGATTGTGCTTAAAAAGATTTACCATGAATAATGAAAGCAATACTGGACAAAAGGCTCCATCACTCCTCTCTTATTCCGGTAAACTTGTGGAGAAAAGCTGTAAACCTGACTGGGGATATGACTCAGTAATTAAGGCACTTGCCTGCAAAACCTAACAACCTGGGTTCAATTCCCCAGTACTTATGTAAAGCCAGATGAACAAAGAGGTACATGCATCTCGAATTCATTTGCTGTGGCTAAAGGCCCTGGCATGCCCATTCTCTCTCTCTTTCTTTCTCTCTCTCCTTATAAATAAACAAAAATATTTTAAAAATAAGAGGGGCAACTATGGAACTTTGTTCACAAAGGATAGAAGATGTTTCATTGGCATTTCAGAAGTTGTTTTGAGTGTTTGAGCTTTGAGTTGGGTCTGGTTCAAGGTGCTGAGAAAGAGAGAGAGTGGAAAAAATGACTTGTCTGGGAAGTAAGATTACAGAAAAGACAAGTGCAGACATTGCAAGGAACAAAAACATTGGAGCTGGGAGAGGCTGGTCAAGATGGAAAATTCCAGACTTTTCTCCTCACTCTATCACTAAAGTACCCATTCTTTCTTTAAAGAGAGAGGACCAGAGTCATCAGTGCCAAACTGAATTGCACTGGGCAGGCCTGCTTGGGTGTGGTCAGAAAACAAGGGCCAAGCTGACACATGCCTTGCAACAGCAGGGGAAGGACATAGCTGTCCAGAAGCTCTCATTCGGGGGATACTCTGAGGTCACACAGGGATTGAACATGCATGGTGTCACATCAGAGGCCACAAGCTTGCCACGCGGGCTCTTCCAGCCCATGCTTCCCCTGGGCTGGGGCAGGGAATAGAGCTGCCGAAGAAATCTACCTTTCATTTCACTTAGATCAATGCCTGGCTTTATGTTCCAGAATGCTTTTCCCTGGTGGAAGTTTTGTACTTTGACTGACAGATTCTAACTGCTTTCTACTTATGAGAAAATGGAATAGGCTTTATTCTTAAAAGGTACCTGTTGCTGGGATTCAAAATCTTAAAATAGAAGTTACCATTTCTTTCACATCTAAAAGGTTTGATTTGAGAACAGGAGTTTGAGCAAACTGAAGCTTCTCCCAGATAGATTTTCTTTTTATTTTTTTTCAAAGAGCTGAAAATTACACATAATGCAATCATTGTTTTTTTTTTTTTTTGCTATGAAGACAAGATACTGAGCAAAGAATTCTCTATGTGAAAATGTAAACTTGCTCTAGAGCACAAACTTGGAAGAAGGTAAAACAAAGCCCACTTCTATGTTGACATTTGTAGTAGCTGTAAACTTGTTCTGGGCATTTGTTTCTAATTTTAAAAAATATGCTTTTAAGAGTACACTAAACTGGGCTGGAGAGATGGCTCAGCTGTTAAAGGTACTCTCCTTCAAGGCCCGATGGCCTAGGTTCAACTTCCCAGTACTCACATAAAGCCAGAGGTAAAGTGTCACATGCATCTGGAGTTTATTTGCAATGGCATGATGTCCTGGTATGTCCATTTTCTCTCGCCCTCCAGGAAATAAATAATCAAAAACATTTAACAATCTGTAAATAAACCATGATAAATAAGTAAGTCTTCAGAATACAAGTGGACTAGTGGAGAATGGTGGCACTTACGGGGCAAAATAAGCAGAATCTTGGAACAAAATTTACAGACTGAATGTGTGGAAAACAACAAGAAATCTACACAGTGCTTTTATTTGTGGATAAGTCAAGAAAACTACTGGTAATTATAAGAAATTGTTATATACCAAGACTCCTTTGAAAATATAACTTCACTTAATTCTTACAACACACCAATAGGTCAAATATTATTATCTTATTTATAAATATCCAGACTTACCTATTATCTACCTATTAGAGGCAGGGATTGGTACTTGAAAGATATCAGGCTCAGGCTGGAGAGATAGCTCAGTGGCTAAGGCACTTGCCTGCAAAGCCTAAAGACTCTGGGTTCTATTGCCCAGTACCCATGTAAAGCCAGATACACAGTGGTGCATGTATCTGGAGTTTGCTTGCAGTGGCTGGAGGTGCTGGCATGGCCATTCTCTCTCTCTCCTACCTCTTTGTGCTTGCAGATAAAGAAATACACACACACACACAGAGACGTGTGTGTGTGTGTGTGTGTGTGTGTATACATTGTTTCTTTTTTGTTGTATTGTCTCACTGTAGCCCAGGCTGACCTGGAATTCACTATATCCTTTCATGTGGTGGCCTCAACTTCAAAGCGATCCTTCTACCTCTGCCTCCTGAGTGCTGGGACTAAAGGTGTGTGCCACCACACCTGGCTGAAGAAATAAGTGCTTAAGCAGCAACTAGTAAATCAAAATTAAAGACCATTAATCAGAGGCTCTAGAAATCCAGGTGCTTGGTTGATGGGAGCTTCTAAATCAAAAATTACAGGAGGATAGCGGAAGAGCTGAGGAACCCAAATCGTCAGTTGGTCGGCAAAAGGTGGAAGAAGGAATTCCAACTACAATAAACTATTATGAATGAGGTTAAAAGCCCAGGAAGATGTAGAGAACTGGAGAGACCTTGTGAATGGAGTGAATGATGCATTTAGAATTCTGGAGCAGGGAAGGTCTTGGTAAATCAAGGTTCAGGGTGTGTTGC
This sequence comes from Jaculus jaculus, assembly GCF_020740685.1. Lineage (NCBI taxonomy): Eukaryota > Metazoa > Chordata > Mammalia > Rodentia > Dipodidae > Jaculus > Jaculus jaculus. Next base: position 52,209,552 of record NC_059117.1, read on the forward strand.
AGTTACCATCTCACTGCCAGGATAAAAACCAGACCAAAAGCAGCATGTGGGAGGAAAGGGTGTATTCTGGCTTACAGACTTGTGTGGAAGCTTCATGATGGTTGGGAAAAGATGGTCGTGCAGAGGCTGGACATCACCTGCTGACTGACGTCAGGCAGACAAAAGCAGCAGGAGAGTAAGCAGAGCTCTAGCAAAGGGGCACTGGCTGGAATATTCCCAAGCCCACTCCCCAAACACACCTCCCCCAGCAAGCCTCCTCCTCCCCAGTTGCCATCAGCTGGGAACCAGGCATTAGGGACATACAAATATATGAGGGGCACCTAACTCAAACCACCACAGTATATGACCCTGAGAGTAGGTTGATACTAAGTTAATGGTGTGTTTTCTTTACATGAAGACAATGGAGCAAACAATTATGAGTCTCTGCAAGTTAATTTGGGTTCACATTAGACAATATATTTGGCTTCTAAATTCTCAGAATATTTAAGGAAGTAATCAGCTGCTTAAGGTTTAAGTCTTGTAGAATCATGCTTTAAAATTTTTATTTTCTCCATCCCTTTGTTCTGACATGTCAACCATTCAGTGACTTTTTCTCTTTAAAAGTACTTATCTAAGTAATAAAATAATAGATTAGATTGCATTTCCTGCTCCTTAGGTAAAAGAGAGTCCTGTCAAACAACTGTTTAAAGGCTAGAGTGATGGCTCACCTGAGAAGCTCTTGCCTGCAAAATCTTAACAATGTGAGTTCCACTGCCCAGTATCCACATACAGCCAGATGCACAAAGTGGTGCATGCTTCTTCAGTTTGTTTGCATTTGCTAGAAACCCTGTGCACCCATTCATTCCCTCCCTCTCTCTCTCTCTCTCTCTCTCTCTCTCTCTCTGTCCTTGCAAATAAATAAGTAAAATTAAAAGAAATAACTTTAAGGACTGGGGAGATAGCTTAGCAGTTAAGGCACTTGCCTGTGAAGTCTAAGGACCCATTTTCAATTCCCCAGTATCCATGTAAAGCCAAATGCACAATGTGGCTCATGGGTCTGCAATTCCTTTGCAGTGGCTAGGGGTTCTGGTGTGCCCATTTACTCTCTATCTGCCTCTCTCTTTTTTTCTTACTTTCAAATAAATAAGTAGAAACAAAAAATGAAATATATAATGACATGTATTTTTACATGTAAATTATAGGGTATCCTAGGTAAATACCATGTACCCGTTTTTAAGAAATTGAATATGATCTTTTTTTTTTTTTTTTTTTTTTGGTTTTTCAAGGTAGGGTCTCACTCTGGTCCAGACTGACCTGGAATTAACTCTGTAGTCTGAGGGTGGCCTTGAACTCATGGCAATCCTCTTACCTCTGCCTCCCGAGTGCTGGGATTAGAGGCGTGCGCCACCACGCCCGGCTTGAATATGGTCTTTTAAAGAACTTTCACAATGATCCCTTGCTTCTTAGTCAGAGATAATCAGTAGCCAAGGCCACATGTGATGGAAATGCCTGTAATCCCAGCTTGGGGAGACTAAAGCAGGAGGATTACAAGTTCATCATCATTCTGAGTTGCTTAGTGAGTTCAAGTCCAGCCTGGGCTCCAAGACGTTGTCTTTAAAAGTAAGTTACATTCATGCTTCCAATTTTTATTACTTTAAAAAGGGTTTAAGGGCTGGAGAAATGGCTTAGTGGTTAAGGTACTTACTTCTGAAGCTCCAGGTCCCAGATTCGATTCCTCAGTATCCACTGAAGCCAGAGCACAGGGCGGCACGTGCATCTGGAGTTCATGTACAGTGGCTGGACACCACTTCTCTCTCTCTCTGCCTGTCTTTCTGTCTCTCTCAAATAATAAATAAAATTAAATTAAAAATATTTAAGTGTCTAAAAGGGTACTTTAAGTAGAGGATTCTGTAGTTAATTGTATGGGGCATCATGGTATATAACAGTATACAAAATAGAAATATACTGAGTGAATTTTTGCTACTCATTTTTCTATTCAGTATGACTATCTGTGAGTCATTCCTGTTAACACATTTACCAATATCATTGCTTATCATGTTGCATAGCTGATTGGCTCAAAGACCAGACAGTAGAATAGAGGCCTGCTATATGTCAGATGCGATCTGGATCCTTTTTTTTTTTACCATTACAAAGATTATTTGCTTAACATTCATATGTGCCTTGGACACACTTATATTGGGACATTCTACAATCTTTCCTAGGAGTAGTTTTCCTGCCTCACAATGATAAAATACCTTCCATAGAAGTTATCAAAAATGGCGCTGGGGCTGGAAGGTTCAGCAGTGTAAGGTACTTGTGTGCAAGGCCTGGTGACCCAGGTTCAGTTGCCCAGTACCCACTTAAAGCCAGATGCACAAACTGGCGCCTGGAGCTTGTTTGCAGTGTCAAGAGGCCCTTGTGCTCCCACACCCACTCTGTTTGCAAATAAATAAATAGAAATATATTTTAAAAGTGCTGCTGGGGATGGAGGTATGGCTTAGTGAATAAGGCGCTTGCCTGCAAAACCTGAGAATCAGTGTTCGGTTCCCCAGGTCTCATGTAAAGCCCGCTGCACAACGTGGTGCAGGCACCTGGAGTTCTGCGGTGCCAAGAGCTAGTGCACCCATTCGGTTTGTTCCTCTTCTATCACTGTCTGTCTGAAAATACAGAAATAAAAATATTTTTTAAAAGTGGTACTGCTTTTACCACTCCTCCCTGTCATATAAGCCCCCGTGTTCTGCTATATCCTTGTTAATAGTTAGCAGTGTTGTATAATTTAAACTTTTCATGCCAACACATTGGAATTGAACCCTGAAGTAGTTTTAATTTTGTAATAATGTCCCTGTTTACTAACAAGGTTTATTAGTTTTTCATATTTTTTATATTCTCTTTATTTATTTACTTATTAGAGAGAGAGAGCGAGAGGGGGGGGAGAGAGAAGCAGAAAGAGAAAACAGGCATGCTGGGGCCTGTAGCCACTGCAAAGAACTTCAGACACCGACATCACCTTGTGCATCAGGCGTACGTGGGTAGTGGAGAATTGAACCTCGGTCCTCAGGCAAGCACCTTAACTAATGAGCCATTTCTCCAGCCCAGTTTTTCGTATTTTTATTGACATGAATTCCCCTTTACCTGTGAAATGTCTCCTTTGATTTGACCATGACTTTTGTTCTTACTAAACTGCTGGAGTTTGTCACATAGGTAGGATATCATCTCTCTTGTCAGCTTAGGTATTTGTCACCTTTCTTTACAGTGATTCTTAGAAGACCTATGTTCTTACTTTCAAAGTTGTTTAAAACCTTTTTTAAATCTTTTTCAAAACTTTTTCTTAGGAGACTAAGGCAGGAGGATCACAAGTTCAGGGGAACACTTGCATAACTTAGATCTTGTCTCAATATTTTAAAATTGTAATAAAAACTAGGGGCTGGTGATATAGCTCACTATTGAAATAATTTTCAGGCTAGAGATGGCTTAGCAACTAAGGCACTTGTCTGCAAAGCCTAATGACCCAGGGTCAATTTCCCATTGCCCACTTAAGCCAGGTTCTTAGGGTGGCGCTTGTGTCTAGAGTACATTTGCAACTAAAGTCTCTGGCACACCCATTCTCTCTCTCTAATATATAAGTAAATAAATAAATATTTTTAAAAATAATTTCCTAGCATATACATGGCTTTGATGTTCATCTCCACTATGAAAAATAATAATTATTATTATAAAATAGATTTAAAACATGTTTTGTTACCATAAGGCTGTTGCAATATTTTCCATGTCTTATAAACCCATTTTTGCCTTTCTGTTCAAGTCTATTATTTACTTGGATTTACTTTTTGTATGATGTAGTATAGAGCCATTTTTTTTTTTTTTCTTCTTGTTACATTTGGTTTGTCTCACTCTAGCCCAGGCTGACCTGAAACTCACTATGGAGTCTCAGGGTGGCCTGGGACTCCTGGCGATCCTCCCACTTCTGCCTCCTGAGTGCTGGGATTAACGGCGTGCACGCCCACACCCGGCTACAATGTCAATTTTAATGCTGTCTCTAAGGTGAGGAATTGTTTCAGCCCATCCACTGAAGGGTCATTTTTATCTCTCCTCGATGTGACATTCCTGCCTAAAGTACCCTCCATGAGTTCAGTGAGAGATGGAGGATTTTGCAACAGTTGATGCCATTGTTTTTGAGATAGGATCTCGCTGTATAGCTCTAGATGTCCTTGAATTCACAATCTTGCTACCTTATCCTTCCACTCAGTGCTGGGAATTCTAGTGTGTACCACCATGTCTGGATGTTAAAAAGGTGTGGGATTCCTTTTGCCTGTTTTATTCACTATTAGGAAATTTCCTGTCCATTATTTATGCTCAGTAATACCATTGATGAGTGGCTGAATGAACACATTATATTTTGACAGTGGGTATGAGATTTTTCCGAGGATCATTTCTTTTTCCCTGAGCAAATGCTGATACCTCATTACTGTTCAGGCCTGATGTCCAATAGGGTGTGGACTCTCCATGTTTTCATTCTTTAATGGTCGTTCGTGTATTCTTGATGATTTTATTCTCAAATGTAAATTCTAGAATTATCTAGAATTATGCCAATGCCTGTGAAAACCTCATTATTGCAATTTGATTCATGTCACATTGGCTTAGTTCAATTTGGAGAGAACAAAGAAATAGTTCTGTTTTTTTTTTAAATCTTTCTATCCATAAATATTATATCATGCTTATCTATTTAATTCCTTCCTTAATATCTTTAGATATCTTACAAATTATTTCTATAAGGTTGTACACTATTTGATAAATGTTCCTTGTTCTTCCAGAGAGGGCTAAATTATTCATAAGTTCTTGCATTAATCAGCAGGCCCTTATCTTTCAGCATTGACACTATACATTCTAAAAAAATTAACTTGTAAAGTATCATGAATTTTTCAATAAAGGTAAGATTTCAAAAGAAGCCAATAATTGTAATTCATCAGGAACTTTCCATTCCATGATGAGATGAAAATCTTCAAAGAAGCACATAATTAAAACTGCCGAGAAAACTTAGGGAGAAAATAACCCTGCTCTGTGCCTATGGCTTTTCTCTTGCTACGGTCCGTACATAAGCCATCTTCAGCAAAATTTGTTAAAATTCTTCCTCCGTTTTGAGTTATACATCTGTTGGCAGCAATTATCCTAGTTATCATAGTGCTGAGGTATGCAGTGAGCTTCTCCACAACCCTGTACATGTATGCAGAATGAGCTGCTATAGCTGGTAGGTGTGAAAATCGAGTGTCCATAGAAGAAGAGAGCAGCTGCTTGGGGTAAGCCTTCAAAAGTCCTGTGAGGGGCTGGGGAGATGGCTTAGCGGTTAAGGCCCTTGCCTGTGAAGCCAAAGAAAGAACCCATGTAAGCTAGTTGCACAAGTGGTACATGCATCTGGAGTTCATTTACAGTGGCCAGAGGCCCTGGCATACTCATTCTCTTTCCCTCTTTCTTTCTCCTTCCCTCCCTCTCTGTCTCTCTTTCATAAATAAATAAGTATTTAAAAACAACAAAACAAAAAACATGTGCTATGGAGGGCCAGGGAGATTTCTTAGTAGTTAATATAACATGCCCTGTTATAGGGTTATTTTTCATATTTTTACTATGTTGAGATATATTCCTTCTAGTCCTAGTTTCTTCAGGGCTTTATTATGAAAGGAGGTGGGACTTTGTAATAAGTCCTTTCTGCATCTGTAGGGTTAACCATGTGATTACTGCCCTGGAAGTTTATTTATGTTACATTTATTCTTGTGTATGTTGAACCAACCTTGTATCCCTGGAATGAAACCAACCAAATCATGGTATGTGATCTTCATGTTTTATTGAATTGGACTTGAGAAAAGCTTATCAAGAACTTTTGTGTCCTTGTTCATCAGGAAAATGGTCTTATGATTTTCTTTTGTTCTTATATCTTTCATCAGGTCTGGAGTCAGGCTGATACTAGCTTTGTAGAATGGGTCTGGTAGGGCTCTTTGCTGTTTTAATTTGCAGAAAACTTTGAGAAGGATTCATGTTAGCTCATTCTTAAAGATTTGGTAAAATTCAGCAGCAAACCTATCTGGTCCTGACCTTTTCTTTTTGAGGAGACTTTTCACAGGAGTTGAGTTTCATTGTATACTATGTATCTGTTTAACTTTTAAAAAACTTGTTTCATTCTGTTCTATTTATTTTGAGGGGGTGGGGGAGAGGGAGAGGGAGAGAGAGAATGGGCATACCAAAGGTCTGAAACCCCTGCAAACAAACTCCAGACACATGTTCCCCCTTGTACATTTGACTTACATGGGTACTGGCGAACCAAAACTGGGCCCTTAGGCTTCACAGGCACGTGTCTTAACCACCAGGCCATCTCTCCAGCCCCTCTGTTTTACTTTTTTATACTATCTCAGTTTAATCCTATGTAAATCATATGTACTAGAAATTTAACTAGATTTTATACAAGTTTTCAAAATATCCCCTAATGCTCAGCTGAATTTCTGGGAATATGTTGTAATATTTCCTTATTCATCTAATTTTATGAATATGCATCTTTCTTCTCTATTTTGGCTTATCTAGGATTTGGTCAATCTTACTTGTCTTTTCAAATAAAGATATTTTGTGTTTGATTTATTCTATATATTAGTTTTATAATATTTATTTCAATAATTTTTGCTTTGACCTTTATTATTTCTTATTATCTACTGACTAGGGTTTGATTTATTTTTGTTTTTCTAAGAGTTTGACGTATATCATTGAGGTATTTATTTGAGGCATCTAATCCTTTAGTATGAACACTTAGAGGTATAAACTTTGCTCTTAGAACTCCCTTATCTATAGTCCCTTAAAGGTTCTGATAGATTGTGATGTCACTTTCGTTTGATTCTAGGAACTTTTGCTTCCTAATGTATTCAGTGAAGTACTGGACATTTAAGAATGTATAGTTCAGGATCCAACTGTTTGTGTAATTTCTACAGATTTTCTTGATCTAAATTTATAGTTTTATTACACTATGTTGGGGACATGCTTATGGGTATTATAGCCCGTTTCTCCTTGCCAGTGTTGGGCACACTGTCCTGTTCCTGTTGTCTATCTTATGTTGGCCAGGGGCTGATGTCCACCCTCTGCTCATGCCATAATTTCCCCCTGCCATCATGGAGCATGCCCTCAAGTCTGTAAGCCAAAATAAACCTTTGTTGCCCACAAACTGCTCTTGGTTGGGTGATTTCTACAAGCAATGTTTACCTGACTGCAACAAAAGTTGGTACTGATTGTGTGGCTTTGGCCTTTTGGAGTTGATTTTCAAGAGGAATGTGGAAGGATTTGAAACCTTGGCCTGAAAGACACCTTACAGTATTGTAAGTAGAGTTTGATGGACTATTCTGGCCAGAGTTGAAAGACCTGAATGCAATAAGAACTATGGACTATGAGGTGTGGCTTGTGAGGGTGAGAAAGAGCTTTGCCTGGACTGGGCTAGAAGCAATTTATATGAGAGGCTTGCTGTTATGGCCATGTCCTGAGAAGTAGTGTGGGGTTGCTTTGTGTAGAAATGGACTGGTGTGAGAAGATGGATATGGCACAGAAAAAAATGAAATATTTGGGTGAAGTGCTGCCTATTCAGCTGCAATTGAGAGATTACAAACTTTGAGATTGGGCCAGCTGAACTTCATCAGGACAACAGAGAGAATGCCATTTTTTGAAGGAGCCTGAATGCTCTAGGAGTGTCCTATTCTTCAAAGCCAGCTTTACTCCCCCATGGATTAACAAATTGGCACCCCACCTGGTATTATGGAGTATAGAAATGCAGGAAAAAGAGGGTCATTGAATTTGCAGTGAAGTATTGTGGTTTGAAAACAGCCATGGGAAGTATAAGCAGGTTTGCATGCGGAGCCTAGAGGATAGACTACGGGTTGCAGTGGAGACCCAGTAGAGATGCCATGACCACGAGATTGCTGCTAAGGAAAGCTGCCGGCCTTGGATGAAGTTTTCTAGGACTGTGAATAGCCTAACTGGAGGGGCAGAATTAGAACTCAGAAAACTTGTTGCTGGTTAGAATTATCAGACTTGGAGACTTGTCACTTACTAGAGTTGTTGGACTTGGAGCTACAGAGTTTGATGTTTGCCCTGGTTGTGTTAAATCTTGTATTTTTTGAATATTTCTCTGCTATGCCCAATGCCAACTTGTGCAGTGTGAGTATTTATTCTGTGACATTATGGGTTGTGGGGAGGTTGGTATTGTGGCTCAGTTAAAATGCCTTGGATTATAGGGATGTTTGAACATCATTAGGATTGATTAAAAAAAATATATATGTGGGCTTTTAAAGTTAGACTGAACACATTGCATTTTATATTATTATGGTTATCAGCTTATGGAAGCCAAGGGCAGAATATGGTGGTTTGATTCAGGTGTCCCTCATAAAGATAAATATAAACATAGGTGTTCTGAATGCTAGGTTCCCTTTTGATGGCTCCTGGAGGCAGTGTATTGTTGGGGGCTGGCTTATAGGTGTTATTGCCAGTTTGCCCTCACCAGTGTTGGACACACTGCCCTATTCCTAGTGTCCAGCTTATGTTTGTCAGGGGGTGATGTTCACCCTTTGCTTATGCCATTGTTTCCCCCTGCTATCATGGAGCTTCCCTTGAGTTGGTAAGCCAAAACAAACCTTTTTATTTCCTCAAGCTGCTCTTGGTCAGGTGATTTCTGCTAGCAATGTGAACCTGACTGCAACATGTAGCCTGACAAGCTCTGAAAACTTATTTTGATTATTTAATATTAGTTGAATTATTATATGATATTTAATGTGTGCTATATTAGAGAAGGTTCCTTCTGCTTCTAAGAACATGTATTCCATTTCTTTTGGATGGAAGTCTCTGTAGATATTTGTTAAATCCATTTTATCTATGGTGCAGTTGAACTCTGATGTTTCTATGTTGCCTTTAAAAATGTATTTATTTATTTATTTATTTGAGAGAGTGAGACTGACAGAGAAAGAGAGTGTGGGCATGCCAGGGCCTCCTGCCACTGCAAATACACTCCAGACTTACATGCCACTTTGTGCATTGGGCTTTATGTGTGTACTGGGGAACTGAACCCATGTTTTTTTTAATAATTTTTTAAATTTTTATTTGCATTTTCCATGATTATATAAAAAAAATCCCATGGTAATTCCCTCCCTCCCCACCCCCCACACTTTCCCCTTTGAAATTCCATTCTCCATCATATTACCTCCCCATCACAATCATTGTACTTACATATATACAATATCAACCTATTAAGTACCTTCCTCCCTTCCTTTCTCTTCCCTTTATGTCTACTTTTTAACTTACTGGCCTCTGCTACTAAGTATTTTCATTCTCACGCAGAAGCCCAATCATCTGTAGCTAGTATCCACATGTGAGAGAGAACATGTGGCGCTTGGCTTTCTGGGCCTGCTGAACCCATGTTTTACGGCTTTGCAAGCAAGCTCCTTTACCTGCTGAGCCATCTCCCCAGCTCTATGTTGACTTTTAGTATGAGTGACCAATCGAAAAATTAGAGTAGGACATTGACGTATCCCACTGCAATCATATTGGGATCCCTGAGCCATTTTATTTTATTCGTTAGTGTCTATTTTTATGCAATTGAGGATTACAAAATTCAGTGCATATATTTATAATTATCATATCAAGCAGGGACCTGCCTTTTCCTGTCTAGGCATGCCCAGTATTAGTCACTGAGCTGTAAGGATGCAGTTGTGGATGTCAGGTTACTATGGAAGTGTAAGCGTCTGCACTCGGCCGCAGTGACTGGCAGATAAGGTGTTTTGCCATTCTCCATGTTGAATCTCAGTAGTTGAGGCCTGTACCAGCCTCGAGTGGGCACAGCTGCCATCCCTGAGAACTTCCCTGCCTTTGCTGAGCCTCCTACCACCTGCAGATTGTGGCTTCTTAATGTCACCTCCACTTTGTCTCCACAACTGCCTCCCAGACATGTCCCTAATACAGAGCCAGTGACATTAAATTCAGGCTCCCTGTGTGGTGGTCGTTTTCCATTGTCGGCTCCCATGGTAGCTTAGTTTTGAAAAAATGAGATTATCTCTCAATATGGCATGTGGCCTCTGGCCTGCAGCTCCTTCAGAATGACAAGAGTATTCCTATTCCATTGATGGTGACTTGTCTGCCAGAGGGGTCACTGTAGGCCAAAGCTGGCCACTGGCTTTGAGGAACTTGTGCCTGTTCTGAGGAGAATGCTTTTTGTCTTTTCCTTTCTTCCTTCCTTCTTTCCTTCCTTCCTTCCTTCCTTTCTTCCCTGCCCCTTCCTTCCTTCCTTCTTATGAGAGAATGGGTCCTCTAGCCAGTGCAAACAAACTCCAGATAGATGAGCCACCTGGTGCATCTGTCTTTATGTGGGTACTGGGGAATCGAACCCTGGTCTTTAACCACTGAGATCTAGCCCAACCTTTGTGAACTTTTGAAGCACTTCCTCCCTCTCTTTGTACTCGGCACTATTCTTACTTCAGAAAACTGTGGTTTTCTTGGGCACAGGGAGCAGCTTCGAGAAGTCTGCCACTGTACCTGAAGACCTGTCTCCTCCTTCTTACTTCTCCCACCTTCCCCCCCTCAAATGCCTTCCCTGCCCTTTTTCAGTCTGTCACCTTCAGAGACCGCCATGCTTGCCAGACATTACTTTGTAGAGCTCTCTTTTCTTTTTTCTTTCTTTTTTTTTCAAATTTTTATTAATAATTTCCATGATTATAAAAATATCCCATGGTAATACCCTCCCCCCCACTTTCCCCTTTGAAACTCCAATCTCCATCATATTCCCTCCCCATCTCAATCAGTCTCTCTTTTATTTTGATGTCATGATCTTTTCCTCCTCTTATTATGGTCTAGTGTAGGTAGTGTCAGGCATGGTGAGGTCGTGGATATCCAGGCCATTTTGTGTCTGAAGGAGCACGTTGTAAGGAGTTCTATCCTTCCTTTGGCTCTTACGTTCTTTCCGCCACCTCTTCTGCATTAGACCCTGAGCCTTGGAAGGTGTGATAGAGATATTGCAGTACTGGAGCTCTCCTTTCTAAGTTTATTAAAAAGCATGCTTGTTATAATGCACTAGTATTTTGTTTCATTTTGTTTTTTCAAGGTAGGGTCTCACTGTAGCCCAGGCTGATCTAGAATTCATTATGTAATCTCAGGGTGGCCTTGAACTCTCAGAGGTCCTCCTACCTCTACCTCCTAAGTGCTGGGGATCAAAGGCATGTGCCACCATGCCCAGCTTTAATACCCTAGTATTTTATAATGCCCTGGCAATTTTTAACAACTTTTTTGTTCATTTATTTACTTGAGAGAAAGAGAGAAAAAGAGGCAGACAGAAAGAGAGAATGGGTGCGCCAAGGCTTCCAAACACTGCAAATGAACTCCAGACATGTGTGCCCCCTTGTACATCTGGCTAATGTTGGCCCTAGGGAATTTATCCTTGAACTGGAGTCCTTAGGCTTCACAGGCAAGCATTTAATCACTAAGCCATCTCTCCAGCCCTGCCCAGGTATGTTTTAATGACATCACAAGTAGTTAAATTTAAATGTATAATGGAAACACTAAATATTTTTAAACATCTGAGTATTATTTCTAATTTGCTTTTTAAGTTTTATTTATTTCTGAGATAGGGACAGGCAGAAAGAGAGAGAGAGAGAGAGAGAGAGAGAATATGGGCATGATAGGGCCTCTTGCCACTGCCAATAAACTCCACATATGACATTTTGTGTGTCTGGCTTTGTGTGAGTACTGTGGAATGGAACCCAAGCCATTAAGCTTTACAAGCAAGCACCTTTGACCAATGGGCCATCTCCCCAACCTTCTAATTTCTTATATCTGTTACATTCCTCATAAACCTGATGTTGCCACATAAAATTCCATTTGCCCCACATATGAACTCATTAATTTGCTTATTCACACCTCTTTCTGCAATTTATTCTTTTTATGAAATATTTTATTTATTAGAAAGAGAGAGGTAGGGGGCACAATGGGGCCTATAGCCTGTGCAAACAAACTCCAGATAGATGAGCCACCTTGTGCATCTGGCTTATGCACATACTGAAGAATTGAACCTGGGTCTTTAGGCTTTGCAGGTAAGTGCCTTAGCTGCTAAGCCATCTCTTCAGCCCCTACTTACTGTTCTTTATTATTCACCTAATGGTCAATGCTGTGATTACTCATTTAGTTTCTTGTACCTACTTTATTTGAAACAGATTAGTACACTAAATCTTCTCTCCCAAAAGTCCCCACAATACCCTATTTAGTATCCCAGTTGTTACTGGCTAAATCACTATGTGTATTCTCCAGTTGGCTCTTGCCTCAGATTCTGGAAAGTTCTTTATGTTTCTATATGGAGTTTTTTTTTCTTTGAATGCTTATTTAAATTAATTTTGCAAAACACAGATATTTCACATACATTTTGAGCTGGATGATTATTCTAACTTAATGTGCCTCAGAAGATAAATACCACAGTTTATTAGCACAGGACATCTCATGGGTGTGTCTTCATCTCTTCCACTATTCTCCATAATGCTTAAATTTGAAATGTTTATTTGTCCCATTAAATATTACTATTTTCTATCATTTTTCAACATAGACTATTTCTGTTATGAGTATAATTTGCCCCTTTTCAATCTAAATAAATTTTACTTGCACAGTTCATATGCCATCGTGTACTGACTTCATTCAGAATATCCTGAAACTAATTATCTCTCATCTCCTCTGGCCCCATGCTTTTTTGCTCATCACTTGACACTTATGATTTGTACTTTAGTAAAAGTGTGTGCATATTGGGCCGGAGAGATGGCTCAGCAGTTAAGGCACTTGCCTATGAAGTCTAAGCACCCAGGTTTGATTCTCCAATACTCGAATAAACTAGATGCCCACGGCCATGGTGTTGCATGAATCTGGAGGTTGTTTTCAATGGCTAGAGGCCTTAGCATAGCCATTCTCTCTCTGAAATAGATAAATAAGTAAATAGTAAATAAATGTAAAGGAAAATAATGTGCATGGTATTTATGCCTCACGATTCCGAGTTCTCTCCCAGAGCTCAGAACTGTTTGTTTTGAATTGTTACACTGATGTTACAGAATGCATAACCATCCTTGAACATTCAGCAGTGGTGGGAAAAATATCTTCTGTCGAAGTACTGTACTCTTCCTGTCTTGTGAGCATTCAGACTGTTCTTTGTGCACACTGGATGTCATGACCAACCTCTTTCATAACATCTCAGCAAACCTTCAGCCATCCCAATTTGCCTTCAATTCATTGTTTTAATTTAATTTTATTTACTTCTTGAGAGAGAAAGAAGAGCGGGGGGAGAAAGAGAGATTGGGTGCTCCAGGGCCTCTAGCCACTGCAAATGAATTCCAGACACTTGTGCCACCTTGTGCATCTGGCTCATGTGGATACTAGGGAATCAAACTTGGATTCTTAGGCTTCACAGACAAGCACCTTAATCACTAAGCCATTGCTCCAGCCCTCATTGATTGTAACTCTATGAGTTTAACTCAACTTTACTTCAACAACTGATGGAAAATATTCTTTTTGCAGGGGTATATGTGTGTCCCTGAGTGTATTTGTGTTCATATGCGTGTGAGTACCTGTGTGTGAATATGTAGGACAGAGGTCAAACACGCAGGTCTGCTTAGATCACTCCCCACCTTATTTTTCTGAGGTAGTGTCTTACATTGAACATAGAACTCATTAATTTAGCCACAAACGAGTGATAGTTTAAATGTATGTCCTCCACTAGACTCAGATGCCTATTATTTAAACTTTGATTTCCAGCCACTTGGCTGGAGGAGGTATCACTGTGGGTGGACCCTAGGGTCCAGCTCTAAGGTGTGTTGGGGGTGGATTTGATTTTCAACCTAAAGGTGTGCTGAGAGATTGGAGTTCTGTAGGGAACTCTGCTGGTTATCGCTTATTTGAGTGGAAGCTTGGTGGTGTCTCTGCCTGAATCTGTAAAAGGGGGCCAGCTGCTTCCACCAGTAGGGAACTTGCCCTGGATCTGTAAGCCTGAAATGAACCCTTCCTCCTGTAAACTATGGATGGTTTGGAAGCTCATCCCAGCAATGTGAAGCTGTCCACAACACAGGAAGCTCTGTGCATCCTCCTGTATTTGCCTTCCCGGGGCTGGGGTTATAGGCACATGCAACTACATTAAGCTTTTAAATTTAAATTTAATTCATTTATTTATGGGAGAGAAATAGAGGCAAGTAGAGAAAGAGAGAATGGATGTGCCAGGACCTGTAGCCACTGAAAACCTACTGGAGACGCATGCACCACCATGCACTCCTGTCTATGTGTGGACTATGAAATTGAACCTGGGTCTTTAGGCTTTACAGGCAAGTGCCTTAACCGTTGAGCTATCTGCTGGGTTTCTGTAAGCATGCTCAGTTCCTTTATTTGTGTGGCAGGCACTATGCCTCTTGACTCATCCCCCCAGCCCTCTACAGAATGGTTCTATTTCATCTCAGAAAACCCAACATGAAAGGCCTATTCTTTCTCCCACTTGTCTGGTTCTTTTTTTCTTTTTTAAGGTAGGGTCTTGCTCGAGCCCAGGTTGACCTGGAATTCACTATGGAGTCTCAGGGTGCCTCAAACTCACTGTGATCCTCCTACGTCTGCCTCCTATGTGCTGGCATTAAAGGCCTGTGCTACCATGCCTGGCTGACTGGTTTTTAAATTGCCATTCTGGAAGGTCATCTCATATCTTTCCATTTTATATATGCACCTCAGGATAGCTTATTTCTCTTATCATCATCTTAATCTTTCCATATTTTGTTTTGTATTATCCCCTTTATTTCTTTTTTTAAAATTAATTTGTTTACTTGCAAAGGGAGAGTGAGATTGAGGGAGAGAGAGAGAGAGAGAGAGAGAGAGAGAGAGAAAATAGGTGTGCCAGGCTTCCTACCATTGCAAACAAACTCAAGATGTATGTACCACTTTGTGCAGCTGCCTTTACATAGGGACTGGGGAATTGAAACCAAGCCATTCGGATTTGCAAGCAAGCGCCTTAACCGCTGAACATCTCTCCAGCCCATATCCCCTCCATTCATGTTTGAACCCATATTGACTTCATATAGCTTCATATGATAAAGAAAAATTGGTTACAAAACTCATGCCAAGATGCATCACTGAAAAAGGGCATGGTCTATTCCATTGAAGGTTTTGAGATTATTTGAGATTTGGCTCAGCCTGACACTTGATCTGTTTTTTTTTTGTTTTTTTGTTTTAATTTTTTCTTCTTCTTCTTTTACATCCTATCAACACTTCAGATGTGGCCGACAGCCAGATCACTTTGTCAGGCAATTAGCAGTAGGCCTTGGTGCTTGCACATTTTCTTTATTGTGACTGTCTTTTTTTGTGTTTGCTATTTTTTGAGAGCCAAGAACCCCTTACAAAATAGAATTGCTATCGAGTGAGATCTGGAGAACGAGTTGAGAAAGTTGATTTAAAATTCAAAGTCAATTCAGCAACAGGAGGAAGGATCAAATGTAGTTTTAACTGTCATGTATTATTTTCACAATGGAAGGAATTACATATTTCAAGAAAAGGAAAACAACTTTCACTAGGAGTTCCAAGAAGGTTTCCGAGGACGTGCCATGATCCTAAATCATGCTCTTCATGCAAAAATGCTACTTAGAAGGCCGACTATTGGGCTGGAGAGATTGCTCAGTGGTTAAAGGCCCTTGATTGCAAATCCAGGTGGCCTGAGTTCAAATTCCTAGTACCCACATAATGCCAGATGCACAAAGTGGCACATGTATCTGGAGTTTGTTTATAGCAATGGGAGGCCCTGGTGCACCCATTCCTTCTTTCTCTGTCCTTGCAAATAAATACATAGAAAACTTAAAAGAAAAGAAAATAATAGGGACTGATTGCAAAGACAAAGCTTTGTTTGATATTAAGATAGGTGTTGTTTATGTAAAATAAAAGTTAAAATGAAACATTAGGAAAGTGTGATGGTTTATGTAAGATTTAAAACAAGAAGCTGAGCATGGTGGCTCATGCCTTTATTCCCAGTACTTGGAAGGCAGAGGTAGGAAGATTTTCATGAGTTTAAGACAACCTTGAGATTACACAGTGAATTCCAGGTCAGCCTGGGCTAGAGTGAGACCCTACCTTGAAAAGCAAAACAAACAAACAAGCAAACAAAAGTTAAAAACAAGACACATTTTCCAACAACTCAGCAAAAAAGGAAAATATATCAACTTAAAGCAAAAAAAAAAAAATACTTTTAATAAGCCAAGATCTGTACTCCTAGTACCATGGAGAAGTAAATACCATCATCTTGCACCGTCTAGCCAGCTTGATAAAGACAGAGAAATGAGAATGTCCACTGATAGCTTAGTGTCTAGGGCTGGAGTTACAACCCTCTATTTCAGTAGGAAAATTACAAATATTTAAAGAGAATTTAGTATTTACAAGTGAAGGAAGAACATGTCTTAAAAATGGATATCTTTAAGCAGTGAAATTGAGATCTTGATTCAAATTAATAGCAGCAAACATACAAGTAGGAATCCATCATGTCTAGTTTTAGAGTAATATTGGAATAAGGAAGAGGATGGAAAGATAAAGTGTGATGACGTATACATGTTACATTTTCATCTTTTTAGCGTCTAGCTCTTTAAACATTTTAGCACTTTATTTAGAGTAATGATATTAACTGGCAGAAAAATAAAGCAATAATAACAATAATAAACATCTCAAGCATGTACTCTTGGCTGGGAACTTTATAATGGAGAGCTCTGTTTGTATCTCAAGCTGATTTATACAGCTTACTTTATTACCATGTGTGCGCTATTTGAGAAAGATGAATACAAATAAAATCATTAGGGGCTGGAGAGATGGCTCAGCTGTTGAGCTACTTGCCTGCAAAACCTGAGGACCAGAGTTCCGCTCTCCAATACCCATGTAAAGCCAGGTGTACAAACTGGCACATGCATTTGAAGTTCGTGTGCAGTGGATGGAGGCCCTGACACACCTCTTCTCGTTGTCTTTCTCTCTCCTCTCTCTCTGACAGATAAATAAAATGTATTTTTAACAATGAATACCAGTAAAATATTTAGCACAATACATTCCAAGAGTTTCCCCTTCCCCGAGCAAAAAGACTTGAAGTATGCAAGAGACACAAAATATGCCAGGTAGTATTCAAACTCAGAAGATTCCTGGGTGCTTGTGTCTGCTCATGGAAATCCACATGGGGGTTGCAGCTGGTTTCAGTGATGTAATGAATGGCTTCTGTTGTGTTTGTATTTTAGTTTATATGGTTTTTATGTGCACTGTCATAGTCCAACAGCACTGTACTTCAATTAAAAAAAAAACTTTTTAAAACAACTCCAGGGTTTTTTTAAAGATATTTTAATTACTTATTTATTTGAGGTGTGAGGCAGAGAGAGAGAATGGGTATGCCAGGGACTCCAACTGCTGCAAATGAATTGCGGGTGCAGGGGAATTGAACCTTGGCCCTTAGGCTTTTCAGGCTAGTGCCTTAACCACTGAGCAATCTCTCCAGCCCTGTTTTAGAAATGTTTACATGTATTTCTAAACAGCAGACAAAGGATGGAAACATGACTGTCCCTTCAAGATTAGGAGCGGTTCTCAGGGTCAGGGTCCTTTCACCTGGGGTTCAGGTAAGTGGGTCCCTGGATCCTCGGCCACAGTTTCTCCGAAGGTATCCAGGCAGCCACGGAGAGCAGGGTCTTGAGCAGCCATGTGCACCAGCTCATGGGAGGTACCCACCCAGAGTGGTACTTCAGAGAGTAGTTCCATTCATTCAATAGGGAAATGGGTTATAAGCAGCTGAGAGAGGGTCCTAAGGGCATTAGTGGGCTCAAAGGTTGCATGCTGATGCCTGGGGACATTCATGCCAGCACCTAGGGAGAGGGTCAGGTGATCCTCCTAGTGGGGGGAAGAAGGTTAAAGGGGGATGGGCTGTGTGAAGGTTGCTGCCTGATGCCATATAAGGGGTTTCCTAGGCAACTGGCCAGCGGTCACAGGGCTATGGGCAAAGCCTAGGTCCAGGTGTGCTGAACATGGAGGTGGACTGGCCTCCTATAGCCCCAGGGGTCCTTAGCCTGTGCCTGGCAGTGCCCAACACAGGTATACTTGTGGTTTAGAATTTCTTGGAATTCTAGATGCTCTTCACTCTTTCTTCTTAGACTCCCACGGTTCAGAACACTTTACTGATCACCTTATCCTAACAGTTCTAAACTTCTCTCCACTTCATCTTCATTAAAACTGATCTAAAGTTCTCCCTCAATTCAACTCCCCACTCTTTCCTTTGGAGTGGTCAAGGAGTGAAGGATAGGACAGGTAAGGAAAAAGTGCCTAGAGAAGTGAGTTGTTTTAGCAATTTGTCACAGATGAAAGTAGCCTACAGTGTCATAGAATCAAGTTAATAGTTGTAGATACTTTGCAAAGTCCTGGATATTGAACTTGTTCTGCCTTCCTTTTCTAGATCAGCTTCAGTTTGTGTTATGCAACATGCATGCATCCGTGTTTATTGGTTTTCCAGCCCCCACGCCCAAAGCCAGAATCAAATCCAGCTTGCAGGATGAATTGAAAAGTTCAGTTATGTTTTTCCTAAGTTTGAGAATCGGCGTGATATGCAGGATGGACAGAGGTTTAAACAACAAACAAACAGGCCTAGAGAAATGGCTTAGTGGTTAAAATGATTGCTAGCAAAGGCAAAGACTTTGGTTAGATTGCCTAGTACCCACATAAACCAGATGCCCAAGATGGTTCAAGCATCTGGAGTTCGTTTGCAGTGGCTGGAGGCCCTAGTACATCCACTTTTTCTCACTCCCTCTCTCCCTCTCTCCTTCTCTCTCTCTCTCTCTCTCTCTAATTAATAAATCACATATTTTAAAAATCCAGAATTTGAATCTTGAAGTTACCTTTTGACATAGGTGATAGGGAAATAGGTTTATTTATTAGAGAGGAAGATTGGCAGAAAGAGAGAGAAAGGATGGGTGCACTCGGGCGTCCAGCAGCTGCAAATGAACTGCAGACACATGTACCACCTTCTGCATCTGGCTTCTGTGGGTACTTGGGCACTGAACCTGGGTCCTTAGATTTTTCAGGCAAGCATCTTAACTGCTAAGCCATATCTCCAGCCCAATAATGCCAATATTTTTTTTATTTTAGAGAGAGAAAGAGAGAGAGAGAAGTGACGCACCAGGGCCTCATGCACTACAATTAAACTCCAGATGCTTGTGCCACCTAGTGGGAAGGTGCAACCTTGATCCTGCCTCACCTTTGTGTTTCTGGCTTACTTGGGATCTGGTGAATTGAACATGGGCCCTTAGGCTTTGCAGGCAAGTGCCTTAACTGCTAAGCCATCTCTCTATATAGGACCATTTAGCTAAGAAGATATTAGTTTCATGAAACATCCATTAAGATATGTTATTAAAAGGAATGTAATTCTACTCCTAGTGTACTTAACAGTACTTCTTAGATATCCCTCATAACGTTGTAAACCATTGTTTATAAACTTTTCTTATTAAGAGACCCTAGTTCTGTGCCTTTAAGAATACCTCCAGATCATTCCATATTTACAGACATGCTTGAGAATAATTAGCTTAAATATCTGCTAAGTATTTGGGGGGGATGGCTAGGTTATTAGTTTTTTTTTTTCAATGTGCTAGTTATTTGGAAATAAAGTCCAAGTAAAGATACCCACAGATGACAATTAGAGTCTTCTATAAAGTTACTCAACAAAGGGACAATCTTAAATCAGGTCTTTCTCCTTAAAATGATTGATAGTCAAGATATATTGCTATTTTTATATATCTAATTACTTTCTTCAACAGTAAAAATTTATTGTGAACTTTCTCTGGTCTGGCACTTGTTTTTCAACAGATTAAAAAAATGTGATCTCATATTCAATTTAGGAAGTGGAGAACTGTAGGTAAGTTATTTGAATAGAAGGTTGGTGTGATAGTGTGATGTGTGCCCCTAGTAGACTAATACTTGTAGCTTGGTTTTATAGCCACCTACCTGGAGGAGATGTCATTGTGAGCAGATCCTGAGTTAATCAGCCTTAAATGTGTTTAGTGGTGAATCTGATCCCAGCCTAAAGTATGCAGAGCAGTCTGAGCTCTGCCTGGGTCCCTGCTCTTTACTGTCTGTTTGTGCGTGCTGGTGGCATTGACTATTTGATGGTGTCTCTCTGCTTGGATCTGTGAAAAGGAGCCAGCTTCTTCCATCACTATGGAACTTCCGCTGGATCTGTACACTGCAATAAACCCTCTCATAAACTGTATTTGTTTGGATGTTCATCCATCAACATGACTCTGACTACACCAGCAGTGGATGATAGAATGTACAAGGTTGGGCAGACATACAGGTGAGACACTTAATATAGTTTACTCAGAAACTGGATGTATCTCCTTGGACAATATTGCAACTGAGAGAAGGAAATGTGTATCCAAATAAAATGTTCCTGTGTCTTCAATTCCTCATCACTGGTTAAGAGAAGGAGACATATGGGGGCTGGAGAGATGGCTTAGCTCTTAAGGTGCTTTTGTGTGAGGCCTAAGGACCCAGGTTCAATTCCCTAGAACCCATATAAGCCAGAAACGCATGTTGGTACATATGTCTGGAGTTTGCTTGCAGTGGCTGGAGTCCCTGGTGTGCCCGTTTTCTCTCTCTGTCTCTCTAGTAAATAATAAATAAATGAATAAAATATTGAAAGAGACATATAAGCCATCACTGGTGGAGGGGAGGTTGGGTTTTAAATTAATGAATAAATACTAAGTGCAAGAAGTAGAATATTTTAAGAAAATGACCAGTCTAGCCCAAACAGAATAACAATACAGGACATTGTCAAATTATAGGCAGCAAAAGATTTTCAGCAAGAAACTAGTGGATAAAAGTATTCCCATAAGTAATGAGTATGTGTATGCATGTTGCACATAAACAACCCGTGTACACACAAGGGACACATATGCATAGAGTAGTTGCCTTTCTCCTTGCTGTGATAAAATACCTGAAAGAAACAATGGACGAGAGAAAGGACTGACTTTGGCCCATGGCTTGAGAGGTTACAGTCCACCATGGTAAAAAAGACACGGCGAAGTCCAAGATGACTCATTCATGTGGCTCATGTGGCATGTGACTGTGAGGAAGTTGTTTATATCAAGTCTGCACCCAAGAAGCAGAAAGCTTGGGGGAACCAAGATTGGGCTATCTGTAACACTGAAGAGCTGCCTGCCCCCCAGGACCAACTGCATCCAGCTAGACCTCACTTCCTAAACGTTTCACTACTCCAAAAAGGACTGATGCACTGTGAGGAGCCCTTCACCTTCCAACAATAGCAGTGCGTGTTTGTATATTCTGAAGAAAATGCATAAAACCCAAGCAAGGACATTCTTGCTTACTGGATTGTGCACATGTGTTGTGTTGGCATTTTCATACTAGAAGAGCTCAGGTCAATTACGTACAGAGAAGGGTTTCCTGGAAGAGCCGTTCCACATGTTATCAAACTTTCTCAAAGGCATGAAACAGCAAATGAAAGAAAAGACACAAATCTATAAAGAAACAAGAGAAAAATGCAAAGTTCAAAATTTACGTCTTTAAAATCTAACCACACAGTACCAAGGAACTGTTAATACTAATGTGTTGTTATTTAATTTTTCTAAGGACTTCATAATTTTCATTCTGTAACATTTAAGGCTTTTTCTGGCTGCTTACTTAAGATATATGCTTAATTGGCACATGACTTCTATAGTTCTATTCTCTTCTATGAATGTGTAAACTCTTAGAGCTCTTTCCTTCTTCTAAGATTCTTGGAAATCACAAACCACTTTTAGGTAACATTGACCTTGTTGGCAAGGAGGGTTGGAAAGGAGTGTTCTTTCTGATCCATTGATCAATCAGACATTCTCTTTAAACTATTGAAACGATAAAAATGGTTTTACTCTGTACTTTGCCTTGGGATTAAGACATCCCCAAATTAGAAAACTTTAAGGGTACTTCCCTATTTTCATGATCCATCCCTTTTGACTTACATCTCTCAGCAAGATATGTCCTAGCTCCTGTAAAATCAGAATGTGATCTTATTTGGGAGTAAGGTATTGATTGAGATATTCAAGATAAAAATGGGATCATTACAGTGTCTCCTAAACCAACATGACTGATGTCATTATAAGAAGCAAAAATTTTTATACAAAGATGCACAAGGCAGTGTTGTGACATGAATGCTGAGGAGTGCAGTAATGTTGCCACCAGCCCAGGAATGCCAAATCCCCTGGGGGATTGAACTAGGCAGAGAAGGATTATCCATGGCCTCCTGGCAAGAAGCTTGCATTTGTCACCAGCTGATTATATGCGTGAAGCTCTGGAATCTCAAAATAGCAAGTATCTGCTGTTTGAAAGAACCACATGTGCAGAGGTTTGGAAGGCTTGAGAAACTAATGCATTGTCTAGTTGTTTTAATAACAGCTGGATATAGTAGCACACATCTGTAATCTCGGGACTCAGCGAGATGAGGCAGGAGGATGGAAAGTTCAAAGCCAGACTGAGATACCTAGCAAGACCCTTTCTCGAAAAACACAAATTTAAGCCAGGCACACGCTTTTAGTTCCAGTACTCGGGAAGCAGAAGTAGGAGAATGACTGTGAGTTTGAGGCCAGCCCGAGACTGCACAGTGAGTTCCATGTTGGCCTGGGCTACAGCAAGACCCTACCTCGAAAAATCACACACACACACACACACACACGCATGCATGCATGATGTGCGCGCTCACCCACACACAATTTAAAATCCAGCGTTGGGCTGCGACAGTGGCTCAGCTACTTCAAGATCTTGCTGTACAAGCAAGAGACCCTGAGAGGATCAGAGACTGCCTGAGTTCAGGGCCTGGCACCCACATAAAAGAGCTAGATATAGTTATGCACACATGTCACCCCAATCCTGGGGTGCGGGGGGGGAGACCAAAGAGTCACTAGGTCAGCCAGTATGACTGAAAACAGCAGCTCAGGGTCCAATGAGAGACACCATCTCAAGGACTCCACTCATATGAGTGATAGAGATGGCCCGCGCAAGCTTCCATGCAGGAAACACGCACCCGCCTAGTCCACACGCACACGCACACAAACATACATGCACACATCTCGCCCACGCCTCAGCTTCACCACACATACTATACACAGCCAAAAAAGAAATGAACAAAGCAAATGTTACAGGGCAGAAACTGAACACTTTTCAGTTGTAGTGTGTCCTTAGGCTGGAGGCTTCACTGGCTCGCTCAGCGACACGCTTGCCTTGTAAGCACGAGGACTGAAGTTCAGTGTCTCACAGGGAGCAGGGTGCGGCGGCCCACGCCGCTAGTCCCAGCACTTGGGAGGCAGAGGCAGGAGTTTGTCTGTGAGTTTGAGGCTACCCTGAGACTACGTAGTAAATTCCAGGTCAGTCTGGACTAGACCCAACCTCAAAAAACAAACAAACAAAAACAAACAAACAAAACAAAAAGCCTCATATGAGCAGCACAGGCACATACTTGTCACCAGATTGCTGGGGCATTAGAGACCCGCAGGTCCCTGGGGCTCAACAGCCAGCTAGCCTAGCTTAATTGAGGAGTTCCAGGACAATAGGAAACCTTGTCTTAAAAAAGGTGGATGATGGGCCGGGCGTGGTGGTGCACGCCTTTAATCCCAGCACTTGGGAGGCAGAAGTAGGATTGCCGTGAGTTCAATCTGAGAATACATAGTGAATTCTAAGTCAGCCTGGACTAGAGTGAAACACTACTTTGAAAAACCAAAAAAAAAAAAAAAATCAGGTGGATGATGAGCTAGAGAGCTCAAAGACAATGCTTAACAACCCAGATTCAATTCCCCAGCACCCATGTACAGGTAGATACATGGAGTGGTGCATGCATCTGAGTTCATTTGCAGTGGCTAGAGGCCCTAGCACACCCATTCTCTCTCCACCATTTCCTCCCTCCCTCTCTCTCTCTCTCCCTCTCTCTCCCCTTCTCTTTTCCTGTCCTTGCAAATAAATATATAAATGAGTTTCCAAGGTGGACTACATGTGAGGGTAACACATGAGGTTTGTCCTGGACTCTGCATTCTTGCACATACACACATGCACTCTCACAAAAATATTTTTTAAAATTTTTATTATGTGCTTGCAAGGAGAGACAGACAGTTGGGGGAGAGAGGCAGACAGAGAGAGACAGAGAAGGTGAGCGTGTGCATGGTGTGTGCATGGGCACACCAGGGTCTCTAGCCAGTGCAAATGAAGTCCAGACACATGTGTCACTTTTCGCACCTGGCTTATGTGGGCACTGGGGAATTGAACCCAATTTGTCAGGCCCTAAAAGCAAGAGTCTTTATCCACTAAGCCATCTCTCTAGGCCCACAATATTATTTTTGAATGGAATTTTTTTAAATGTCTGTTTTTAATGGCTTAAATGAGGTTTATTTTCATTTTTATTTATTGATTGTTTTAAGAAGGAGGTTGCACACATAGACTTGCTTCGGCCCCACCCCAATTGTGCCAGGGTCTTTGGCAGAGTCATTGGAATCCATCGTGGGGACCAAGAGGCATCCGTCCGTCTCGGCAGGGATGGGGAAGCACGGTGTCTCAGGCGGTTCCACCCTCCCTGAGGCTTTCACAGTCTTTCGGCCCCTTCTTCCACGAGGCTTCCTGAGCCATGGTGGTGTCTAGAGAGGCAATTCAGTGTTGCTTTCTCTGTAGACTTTGGATCTCTGTTTTGATGAGGTTTGAATGACCACAGCGTCTGTCGCTCTTTCCCTGGAACTGGATTTTAGGATCGTCATGATAGCAGTATTGGTGTCACTGCTTCCCCTAGAATGATTTTTGGGCAGATGAGGTGGAGGTGACCCATCTCCTGGTAGACAGTCGGCTCTCTCTTCTTGGTATACTGATGTTTCCTTGTTCTCTCCTATATTCTCCTCCATCTGTAACATAGACCAGATTATCCAATCAAGAGTGAGAATAGGAGCTGCACGTGGTGGCGCACACCTTTAATCACAGCACTTGGGAGGTGGATCACTGTGAATTGGAGGCCATCCTGAGGCTACATAGTGAATTCCAGGTTAGCCTGGGCTAGAGTGAGGTCCTACCTTGAAAAACAAAAACAAACAAAGTGAGAATAAGGCTGAAGAGATGGTTTAGCAGTTAAGGTGTTTGCCTGTAAAGCCAAAGGATCTGCTTTCGATTCTCCAGGACCCACGTAAGCCAGATGCACAAAGGGGCACATACATCTAGAGTTTGTTTGCAGTGGCTGGAGGCCCTGGCATGCCCATTCTATCCCTCTCTCTTTCTCTCTCGCTGCCTCTTTCTCTGAAATAAATAAGTAAACAGAAAATCGTGAGAATAGTTTGAATAAAGGGGGAAAAGCCTTGTCATTAGAAAGATATATTGATGTGTACATCCACTCTTTTTAGTTAGAGAGCAGTGGAGGCTCTCTTTGGAGCCTGCTGGTTTTCTGTTCTAGGGAATCTGGCTTGGTTTCCAGAGTCAGATATGGGCTCACCCCCACTGAGCGGCTCTCATGTCCACTTTGTGGGCAGTTGGTTACCCATGTCAGCTGTGTGCCACTACTGCACCAGTGTGTCCTTTTTGCTCCACTGAGAGATTGTGTATCTGGCAGGGTCTCCTGTTTACTTCATCTGTTGATAGCTGTTGCTCTCCAGCTGCTCTCATAGAACTTTCCAGCACTGCCAGGGCTAGCCAAGGAGGAAACTGGTTCCTTCTTAGTTCCAGCTTGGTCATGTGATGTCCTCTGTCCACAGGCTGTGGTGTCTTCAGAAATAGGGACTTACCTTTTAACTTTTGCATGTAACCAAGTGTTTTGGCAATAACCTGTGTTATTTGGGGGACCTCATGTCTCCCTGACCACTAGCTCACAGTGGGGAGGAACCCAATTCTGGTCCTGGAAATTACCAGCCAGCCCCCAGGATTTTCTCTACCTTTTATGCAGTGTTTCTGTTCAGGTCCCTCTCCCCCTTATTGAGGGTAATGAAAAGTCTGTTATAAAAAGAAATTTTGGGGGCTGGAGAGATGACTTTGCAGTTAAGCCACTTGCCTCAAAGCCTAACGACGGGTTTGAATCCCCAGTGCCCACAGAGGCCAAATGTGAAAAGCAATGCCTGTGGGAGTCGCTTGCAGTGGCTAGATACTCTGGTGCTGCGTTTCTCAGTCTCTGTCCTTCCCCTTGCAAACACATAAATAAAAATATTTAAAAATAAATAAATAAAAGAAATATTGCCATGAGAGGCCACACCAAACAAGACCGGGTTAAAGCCTGTGAAACAAACAAGATTTTCTGTGACAATTACAAGGTCTCCAAAGGGCCCAAATTAAACACCAGAGTTGGACTGGAGACATAGCTTAAGGCTCTTGCCTGCAAAGCCTAAGGACCCAGGTTTGATTCCCCAGGACCCACATAAGCCAGATGCACAAGGTGGTAAATATGTTTGGCATTTGTTTGCAGTGGTTAGAGGCTTTGGTATGCCCCCTTTTTCTTCCTTCCTTCCTTCCTTCCTTCCTTCCTTCCTTCCTTCCTTCCTTCCTTTCCTTCCTTCCTTCCTTCCTTCCTTCCTTCCTTCCTTCCTTCTTTCTTTCTTTCTTTCTTTCTTTCTTTCTTTCTTTCTTTCTTTCCTTCTCTCTCTTGAATAAATAAATAAACAAACAAACAAACAAACAAACAAACAAAATATGTAAAAAACACAAGAGTCATTCCTACAGCTGGTATTAGGGCTGACAAGTAACAATCCTTCTTAGGAAAAAAACTTAACAATAATTTAATTAGGCAAAATACCTTCTTACTAAATAAGTTCACTAATAAAATGGAAGAATCGTTTATTACCTTTCTATTTTCTAAAACTTTTTTAATGAATGTAGCATTTTTTTGTTTATACTGTGGGAATTAACAATGAAGGATAAGTGTACTGTGTACTCAGTTTCCAGGGAAGAAATAAGATACACACATGATATGAACATAGGTGAAATTTTGTTCTCACCCACTGGAAATTTCACATATAGATGATTTCTAAAGTTGTGGTCATGGGTGCAATGAGATATTGTGTAGGTGACAAACATATTTAAACATCTTGGAGAGCAGGCTTGTGCGGACAATCTGTGACAGGGCCACACTGTACTGAATGAAAGCAGTTTGCATGAGTGCATTTAAAATCTAAGAATATAATGTTTATGATGTCATAACACTTACTCAGCCGCTACTGTGAGTCTGCTGGACTTTACTCTATGAACATACAGAACGCTAGGGGACAGAGCCATGCAGAAAGCCAATGACAATGAAATGTGTCTGACCCTTGTACTTGACCCAAGTACTTGGAGGTAATCAAATGATGTTACTCCCTCAGATTCAAGGACTGGTCGTTTCAATAAACCAGCTCTTTAGCTACTCCAGAGAACAATGATGGCTGCTAATTCTTGTCCAATATGTTGTAATCAAAAACCCTGGGATGGAGAGATGGTGCAGTAGTTAAAGTACTTGCCTGCTAACCCTAATGACCCCAGTTAAATTCCCAATACCCACATAAAGCCAGATGCACAAGGTGGTACATGTGTCTGGAGTATGTGTAAAGAGGCTGGAGACCATAGGATGCCCAACACACCCATTCTCTCTCTCTCTTCCTCCTTACCTCCCTCTCTCCCTCCTTGCAAATATATAAATGAATAAGTAAGAAAAATTTGAAAAAATCCAGACGTGTAGATGAGACACTTTACAGCTATCACTCCAGTGCTTAGGTGGTGACAGGCTGTGCGTGCATTCTGCTTGGTGGCTGGTGGTCAGAGGTCCTAATCTCAGAGTTGTTCAGTTGAGTGAGAGACATTCTACCACCTGCCTTTGGTTCCAGTAAACTCCCTAGCTCCTCAGGCTAAGAGTTAATTGTGAAAGCAGTTTTCCCTCCTGCTATTGGTACCCAAAGACTGATAGTGTTTCAATGTGGGGCTTTAAGGACACTTAGAGGGTGTACCAAAAGAAAAAATCAGGGGCTGGGGAGATGACTCAGTGGGGGAATGCTTTCCACTAATGCAAGAAGGCCTGAGTTTGAATCCCCAGCACCCACATAAATTGCTGGGCATGTTGGTGTCATTCCACGGTGGGGGAAGTGGAGACAAGGAGTCCTGCGGTCTCACTGGCTAGGGAGTCTAGCTGAATTGGTGAGCTCTAAGCTCAGTGAGAGACAATCTCAAAGAATAAAGTGAACAGCGTTTGAGGAGAACACTCATGTTGGCCTCTGGCCTCCATATGCTCCCTCAAAAACATGCATGGACACATGCATTCCTCATGTATACACGTGCCCCAAAATATAGTTGCATATCTTCTTTCAATTGTTTTCTAACTATTTATTTATTAAAAAATCATATCAGGAGGCTGGGATTGCTCAGCAATTAAGGTGCTTGCCTGCAAAGCCTAAAAACCCAGTTTTGATCCCCCAATACCCACGTAAAGCCAGATGTACAATGTGGAGCATGCATCTGGAGTTTGTTTGCAATGGCTACAGGTCTGGTTGTGCCCAGTCTCTCTCTCTCTCTCTCTCTCTCTCTCTGCTTGAAAATAAATAAATAAATAGTCTCATAACAGGCTGGGAAGATGGTTCAATGGTTAAAAGTGCTTTCTTACAAAGCCTGCCTGTGTTCCATCCCCTAGTACCCATGCAAAGGCAGATGAAAAAGTGCGGAAAATACATTTGGAATTTGTATGCAGCCATAAGAGGTCCTGGTTTGTCCCCATCCTCTCTCTCTTCTCACAAATAAATTAAAAAAATCCTATCATCATTTGTGTAGTTTCCACTTCACAGAAAGACTCAACATGTGGCTTTCTGTCCTGTCATTTCTGCAAACAGGTTGTTTCACACAGTCTTGGTGATCCCTAAGTTGACATTTTGGCAGGGCATCTTTGTAGCGGGTACCAAGAGGTTTCAGGACCCACCTGCTGTGGGCTTTCCTCATCAGCATTGCTGGCTCATGGCATGACTCTTGTCCTTAGGAGCCTAGTGTATCGCACCCTCATTTCTCACTTTATTTTGGACTATCTGCATGGATGGTTGAGGTTCTCTTTTTACATGATACAGTCTGCATCTTCGTATGAAATCTCTCTGTTCCTTGCAATGTCTATGTGACATCCTTACAGTTTTCTGTTTCATCTATTGTTGGCAAGAACTTTTAGGCTATTCAGGATGTTTGTGTACACAAATGAAGCTGTGAGGACCTTCCTTACACAGATGCACAGGAACTGAAGCTCATGCAGGATTGCAGTGTTTGGTTTCGATGTTATTGTCAATTTCAACAGCGTGAGCTGCTGCCAAATTCTCCCCATTCTTCCAGGTCCTTGTCAATACTGAATTTTATCAGACTTACTTTTTCCAACTTTTTGTGTAAAGCATATATCATCCCTATTGTGTTAAATTTCATTTTTATAACTGGCACATTTTATATTGTGATTGGGAATTCATATATCCATACCCACACACTTAATACTTTTATTTCTATTTAAACACACATACACACACAAACATGAGGTTGGAGAGACAGCTTAGTATTTAAGGTGCTTGCCAGCAAATGACCAAGGTTCAATTCCCCAATACCCAAGTAAAGCATGATGCACAAAATAGTACCTGCATCTGGAGTTCATTTGCTGCATCTATAGAGGCCCTGCTGTGCCTACTCATTCTCTCTCTCACACAAATAAATAAATAAATAATTTTAAAAATTATTTGTCTATAAGGAAGGGGAAGCACATCTCTAGCTGCTGCAGATGAACTCCAGATACATGCGCCACTTTGTTCATCTGCTTTACATGAGTACTGGATACCTGAACCCAGGCTGGCAAGCTTTGCAAGCAGTGCCTTTAACCACCAAACCATCTGCCCAGCTCCAGTACTTTTGCTTCTTAACACACTTTGACTATTTTTTTATTAGCATGCTCAGACTGTGTTGCAGTCAGGTTTGCATTGCTGGCATAAATCACCCAACCAAGAGCAGCTTTGGGAGCAAAAAGGTGGTGGGGGGGGGTATTTGGCTTATAGACTCAAGGGGAAGCCCCATGATGGCAGGGGTAAATGATAGCATGAGCAAAGGATGGACATCACCCCCCGGCCAACATAAGGTGGGCAATAGCAACAGGAGAGTTATAATACCCATAAGCCTCCCCCTTATAATACGCTACCTCCAGGAGGCATTAATTCCCAAATCTCCATCAGCTGGTAACCTAGCATTCAGAACACCTACGTTTATGGGGGACACCTGAATCAAACCTCCACATTCTACTCCAGCCCCCATAAACTGATAAGTACGCATTCAATACAATGCATCCATCCAACTTTAAAAGTCCTCTTAGTTCTTATCAATCCTAATGATGTTCAAACATTCCCATAGTCTGAGATCTTTTAACTGAGCCACAATACCAAAAAACTCCCCTCAAAACCATAATGGCACAGAATAAACACTCGCACTGCACAAGATGGCAGGAGAACATGATGGCGTGAGCAGAGGGTGGGCATCACCCCCTGGCCAACATCAGATGACAATAGCAACAGGAGAGTGTGCCAAACACTAGCAAGGGGAGACTGGCTATAATATCCATAAGCCAGCCCCCAACAATACACTGCCTCCAGGAGGTGTTAGTTCCAAAATCTCGTTCAGCTGGCTACCTAGCATTCAGAACACCTAGGTTTATGGGGGAGCCCTGAATCAAACCACCATACATTACTTCAAGCTTACAAATTCCAGGAGAAGCTTCCTTACGAGGAAAGAGGCTGGCTTAGTTCATCATAACATACAGAGCTAAGCTGGCTCTCCATACAAAGCTAGTAGCAGCAAACACCAGCCGTCTCTCAATACACCTTAAGGCTGGACCAGAGACTGACCCCCAGTGACACCCCTCCTCCAGCAAGGCTCTACCCTCTGGATTTTATGTGGGAAGCTTATTACAAAACTGGGGCCATTTACATTCAAACCACTGCAGCCATTCTGGGGTTTGTTTACAGCAGCAAGAGACCCTAGTGTGGGGCTGGAGAGATGACACAGCAGTTAAGGCACTTGTCTGGTAACCCTACTGACCCAGGTTTGATTCCTCAGTACTATATAAGGCCAGATACGCAAAGTAGTGAATCCATCTGGGGTTTGTTTGCAGAGGCTGGAAGCCCTGTCACACCCATTCATTCATTCATTCTCTCTCTCTGCTTATAAATAAATAAATTATTTTTAAAGAGATCCTAGTGTTCCTCCATCACACACACTTAAAAAAAAAAAGAAAATGGAAGGTTGTGTCAAAGTATTTGGCACAATGTTAAGTAAAAGGGAAATATGTTATCTGTGATAATTACAATTCTATAAAATTATGTTTTTAAAGATGCAAAGATTTGCAAGTATTGAATGAAAAGAATTTCTCTCACTTTGTCTTCTGTTCCTGGGAGGCAGCCATGAGCCCCTTGGCATCCCACAGGAACAGGGCGCCTTTGTTCTCATGAATGCCTTGGACCATATCTCAGTGTAGTCTAGTAAGACAACTCAGGGTTAGGCCCAGCTACCAGCAGGACTAGCCATGTGATCCTGGGGTTGGGGCTTTGAGTCATGTAACCTCAGCCCAATGTCTAGGGAGTAGAGAGGACTAGAGCCTGAGTTCATTGAGATGCCCAGTTAAGTTGGGCAGCAAGACTGAATCTCCAGGTTGGGAGGTGAAGTGAGGCAGTGGGCCCTGAAATTATGAGAGGAGAGCATGAAACACTGTATTTGGAATCTCCTACTTTGTGCCCTTGGGTCTCTTCATTTGTCTGTTTCTGGTTTGCATCATTCTCTGGAAACTTCATTCCTAAAGTATTGTGTTTTCTTGAAGTCGGTAGTAATTGAACCTACAAGGGTCATGAGAGCCCACAAATTTACAGTCAGTTGTCATATGGAATAAGGTTTGAATGTCCCCCATAGCCTAAGGGCATTTAAATTTTTAAAAAAAAAATTATGAGAGAGAAAGAGCAAGAGAGAGAGAAAGAGAGAGAAAGGGCAAGAGAGAGAATGTCACTCCTGAATCTCTAGCCACTGCAACTGAACTCCAGATTCTTGCACCATCTTGTGTGCATGTCTGACCTTGTATATATATGTCACCTTGTGTATTTGTCTTATATGGGCTCAGGGGAGCCCAACCTGGGTCCATAAGCTTCACAAGCAAACATCTTAACCATTAAACCATCTCTCCAAGCTCCTTAGATATTTTTGATTACGCTTCCTACTCCAGAAGGTAGAGCCCTGCTGAAGGAAGGTCTTTTTTTATATAATTAATATCTATTTATTTGAGAGAGAAAGAGAGAGTAATAGGTAGAGAGAGAGAGAATTGGCTGGGCATGGGGGCACATGTCTTTATCCCAGCACTAGTGAAGCAGAGGTAGAAGGATTGCTGTGAGTTCAAGGCCAGCCTAAGACTACATAGTGAATTCCAGGTCAGCCTGGGTTAGAGTGAGACCCTACCTTGAAAAACCAAAAAAGAGAGAGAATGGAGAGAGATAATGGGCACCTGAGTCCTTAGGCTTCACAGACAAGCACCTTAGCTCTAAGCCATCTCTCAGCCCTGAAGGAGGAACTTGAGTTCAACCCTGCTTATTTATATGTCAGCGTTAGCTTGGCTTGTTGTTCTCTCTGCTGTGGATGTACGCCGTGAGCCAGCTTCTCACCATGAAGCTTCTCCCTGAATGTGTAAGCCTGAAATAAACCCTTTCTTCCATAAGCTGCTTTTGGTTAAGTGTTTCTTTGAGCAGTGCAGAGGTAACTGCTATAGTCAAGGTACCCCAGAATGTCAGGAGGAACATGGGGGTCTTGATGGTACTTGTGACTTTAAGAAAGGGACCAAAAAAAAAAAAATCTTTAGGAACTTAGAATAGAAATGGAGCCCACCCATGCACATTAAGCATCCGGCAAGTGTCCCTGAGTACAACTTTTAAAATCTTCGTTGTCAGTGGTTGTTGTATAGAAATGCCCTTTAGAGACACATCCCTTGCATTTCTAGACTTCTACACTTCGAGGCATTTCAGTTTCTATTCTTTGATTTAAAATCTGAAAGTCATAACAATAATAGGGCTGAGGGACAGCAGGTCACTCAGAACAGGAAATGTGAACGCAGGGTTAAGCTCCTTCCACTCAGAAAATGTGACAGGCCCCTAGAGCAGAGAATCCAGACAGTGCCTGAGGCCCTTGGGACATGCCCCTAGCATGCTCATTTATAAATCCATTTAGCACAAAGCCCCAAGGGGAGGTGGCAAAAACCTAGACCTTAGATAGAAATGCAAAGGTCCCTAAGTCCAGAATGAAGAAAAACATATTCATTTGGCTTTAAATGAGGCCATAGGCTGAATTTGAAATTGAATTTCAGTCTAGAGATGGGGTCAGCATATCAATAAATAGGACACCATTCTTCCACTTTGTTTGCTGGTGTGGCAGAGTTGGATAATGCAGTTAGAAATTCTCCCCTTCAAAACACTCTCATTTGGAAATTGGGCAGTTGTTTCACACTATGCCATGTAGATTTTACAACGTCTTTAAATTTTAATTAAGTGCTGTGCAGCTTTGTGGAGATGAGCTGACATGTGAATTCTGTGTAATACAATTCCAGTTCATTGTCCTGTATATTACATGGGAGCCTTCACATTTTATTTGCATTTTCAAAATGGCTTTCTTTCCTTAGTTCACTTTTCTAAGATGTGTGCATTGGCACGCCTCCTCACTTTAAAAACACATACTGGTTATATGAAAAAAAATCACATATTCAAATGTATTCATTGTGCAGGTCCCTGAGATTTTAATTTTCTATTGTGCACTGTGAATGCTTAAGGTAGTACTACATTTTCTACAGCTTGTTTGACCCAAGAATCCCTTTGATTTCCGGCCTACCACACATATGATCTGATCTGCCCGTAAGGCTATACTTTATGTAACTCTTGATGATCATACATGTCACATGTACACAATAACATAGGATTGTTTTTGCTGATATTATCTAGGGAGAAAACCAACATAGATGGCCTTATTTCTTAACCAAAGCATATAATTTTCATGGTAAATAATTATAATGTCAGGCCAAATTACCAAAGTGTTTGTGTGAATATTCCTAGATCTGATAGCATATGCTATCTTTTTTAATTTTTTAAATTTTTTTTATTAACAACTTTCATGATTATAAAAAATACCCCATGGTGATACCCTCCCTCCCCCCAGATGCTATCTTTGGTTGTATGTTACGTAGCACCATTTGATTACATATAGTGGGACTGGTCATTATTTAGACTTGGCCTTTTCATAAAGACCCGCGGTCAGTGGAGATTTATATGCTCATACATGTGCCGTCATTATTCACTTTCACGTATCAAAGGTATTAAGGTTTTGTCATTGTGTTGGACTAGATTTCCAAAATTATAAAAGAGGATCTAAAAAATCTATCTTTAATATATAATTCAGTTAAGTGTTCTCTTTTTTCCTGAAATATATTGGGGATGAAATTATCTCTGAAGAAAAAGACACCACTTTGCCTTGTGAAATCTGATTTTATAGCCACAGTGATCAGAACATCATTCAATTCAAACAAAAGAATTTAATCTAGAGAATATTTCACATTTGCATGAAGTGTCTGGTTCCAAAATACCTCCCACACAAATTTGGATTGAATGCAGTCGCTGTTTCCCCAGTGTTATTGAAGGACCAAAGTAATACCCTGTTCGCCAATATATGATAAAAATTCAGCATTGGTTATTTTTTAAGTGCATCTTTG
The DNA here is from genome assembly GCF_020740685.1 of Jaculus jaculus. Classification (NCBI taxonomy): domain Eukaryota; kingdom Metazoa; phylum Chordata; class Mammalia; order Rodentia; family Dipodidae; genus Jaculus; species Jaculus jaculus. The sequence continues at coordinate 52,244,290 of NC_059117.1, forward strand.
ATATAAATATATAGTGCACTTATATTTCAAAATGTCATTACAGGAGAACTTTAATATCCCTTAATGGGCTATGGGCGTAACTTGCCTTCTTCTCTGATAGAAATGGGTCCTGTTTATGCATGGAATACTTGAGGCAGAGTTCAATGGGACCAGGCCCTCTGAGTCAGGGACCTCCTTTAGCTTTTAATTTTTTTCATCTGATGACTGCAGAGAAAATTACCTCTGTGGATGTTGTAGGAGCCTGTGGTTATGTTCTGAAAGTGGTGTGAGCAACCGTGGGGAATAAGAGCTACCTGTGGCCACCGGCTTTTTATAAATGCCATACATTTATTTGTTAACTTTAACCATGTGAAATAGGGGTGAGGAGAGGTTCTGGAGATTTTCAATAGTGGCTGGGATGGGAAACTTGGCAGTAGATACAGAGAAACAACCCATACCAGGTCCAGGAGCCTTCCACATTACTGCACAAGGAAAGGAAAAGAGATAATGTTCATTCAATTAATTTTTCATGTTTAGATAAAGAATTGAATTTAAGAACATGGAAGCCAGGCCTGGTCTCACATTCCTTTAATCCCCACACTCAAGAGGCAGAGGTAGGAGGATCTCTGTGAGTTCAAGGTCTGTGAGTTCAAGGTCATCCTGAGTGAATTCTGGGCTAGAGCAAGACCCTATCTCAAAAAAATAAACAACAGAAAAAGAATATTTTAGATTAATAAGAGTTGAAAACAACATAGAATTTACTGGAAACAGTTGAAATGTCCACCAAGTAAAAAATGCAAAACCATACCACAATGTGTTGTACAGAAGACTCCTCCAAATTGAGGAGAGGAAGGAGGAGGCTCTGGGGATTCAGGAGGTCAAGTCTGGGAGACTGGTAACTTCAAGGTCACTCCACTGCTCCCCAAGGTTATGTGAGCTAGAAACTGAAGCATTCCTTTTGGGGTGGGCCAGGCAGATCCAGAGACTCAGGAAGTTGAGAAGACCTTACCCTAAGGCTATATAAAGGCAAAACAAGTGCTTGGAGAAGAGACTCCCATAGAACTGCCTACCTGTGATAGGAGTGTGTTTCAGCAATGAAGCTTCTGAGAGTCCTCACCTATGCTGAGGTGGGCTTTCTGCTGATGCAGCAGCCTTTGGGGGAAGCAGCTATGGGAGGTCGTCATCGTGGTGGGATAAGGCTTCGCTTGGGGAGGCTGCCTTTGAAGCTCTATTGCTCCTGTATACAAACCCTCCCCCTGCTCTGTAAGTACTCCCAATAAATTCATTGCCTTACCAAACCTGGTTTGGTTGTAATCATTCTTGGGTGTATTTTCTGTGTGGGGAGAAGACTTGTGTCACATTACCCAGGACACAAGGTTTCCTGGAGTACCAAGCAACCACTGAGAAGTATAAAGGAACAAATTACTGATTCAAACAACAACCTGAGAACCTGAGGAACCTTATTAGCATTAGGCTGAATAAGAATAGTTTGACCTCACATTCTACAATGCCAATCATATGACCTTAGAGAAAAGGCAAAAATCTAGTGAGGAGAATGCATGCCTGGCATGTACACAGCAGTTGGATCCATAGCACAGAAAACAAAAATTTACTGACAGAAATCAGATGACCAATGGTTTCATGGTCTCAAGGGTGGGGTCAGGGACCAGAATGTCAAGAGAGAAATTTCTAGGTAATAGCAATGCTCAATGTGAGATGATTGTGAATTAGTATGTAATAGGTGTCATTAGCTTGTGCACTTGATGCCAGTGAAGTTTATTATATGTGAATTGTACCTAAAAGTAATCCAAAAGATATCATGATAGGATTCTTCAATAAGTAGGAAGGGTACCATCATGTAATAGCTGGAAGTGGCCAGAAAAATTACAGGGACAGCCTGAGTATCAAAAGTGTAGACAGGGTTTCATGTTGAATTTCTTGGCCATTATGGATTCTGTGAAGCCCATACTAGCCTTGAACTTAAAAAAAAAATAAAAATAAAAATAAACACTTTTTTTTTTAACTTATTTATTTGCAAGCACAGAGAGACAGACTGGGATGTCAAGACCTTTAGCCATTGCAGATGGACTCCAGATGCATGTGCCACTGTGCATCTGGCTTTATGTGGGTACTAGGGAATCCAACCTAGGATTTTAGGCTTTATATGCCAGTGCCTTAAACACTTAGTCATCCCTTCAGCCCTATCCTTGAACTTTTGATCCACCTGCCTTAGTCTCTCAAATCCTGAGAGTATAGACATGTGCCACCCATTCTGCTCAGACCACCTAACTTAAACGCTGTTCCAGAGTTCTTCCTGACTCATGTAAGCGCCGAATATGGGAATGCCAAGCCAAATGCGTAAGGAGAGTATAAGAGCAAAGTGAAAGAGAACAACGGATTTGATTTCTACAAGCGGTTTATTGAGAGAAAGAGCAAGGGGCAGCAACCTTCCCTTGGGATGAAGGCTGGAGCACTGGGCCAGGTGGGGGTGTAAGCTTATAATGAGGATCCTAAGGAAAACAGACTGTTCCAGCTGCAGGTCCAAGAGAAGCAGATAAGGAACTTTAGTTATATGTGTCCTTGCTTAGAATAAGCTTTATTTAGCCAAATTGTCTAGGGAGGATAACCCACCAGACGGTTTCTCTTCCCTCAAGGTTTTCTGAGTTAAGGGAAGTTTATCAATTGGGAGTAGCCTGTCAAAGCTGCATGTCTCTGTGACTTCTTTATTGCCTGCTAGTTTTAGGGGGAGTTAGTAACTCTTTAGTCTCCTCCTTAAGGCTACTAACACTTAAGTCTGGACTTTGGAAGGATAAAAAAAGATTGGGGGAACTGGGGAGGTGTGGGGTGTTTAGGGGAGGACTGTGTGGGCCAGAACAGGGAGGTGACTCGCTTCCCACTATTTCCAGTTGCATGTAAATGTGTGCACATTTGGGTAGAATACTGTTTTAATCAGATCCACACTGCTGGGATGAACCTCCAAATCAGACAGAGTTTATGGGAGGAATGGGATTTATTTCAGGCTTACGGATCCAGGGGAAGTTTGATAATGGTGGAAGAAGATGGCCTCCTTCACAGAAATCCACACAGACAGACAAACCACCACTAGCACCTCCAAATCAAGCACGAAACAGCAGGAAACCCAGGAAGAACTAACTTGGAATACCTTAACTTGGAATTCAAATCCACTCCCAGTAAGACCTTAGGGCTAGACCCCAGGATCCACCTCCTCCAGTTAGGCAGATGGAGACAAGCTTTAATAAAAATTCCTGAGTCTATTAGGGGAACATACATTCAAACTACCACAGGTACCAACAATCACTTGATGAGTATGAGGTTCATGTTAACTTTTTCTTTCATGTACACTACAACATAGAAAACATCGATGTCAGTATCTATTAATCTGTGTGTGAGTGAGTGTGTGAGTGTGTGTACTGTGGTGTGTGCTATGTGCATTTGTATGTGTCCATACAACACCCTGTGGACAGAACCATTAAGTATTCCACACTACTGCTCTCCCACCCATTCCATTTTGAGCCATAGACCCTTTTTTTTTTAACTTTATATTTTTATTTGGTTGATTAAGAGAGAAAGAGGTAGATAGAGAGAAAGAAAGAGAGAAAGAATGGATGCACCAGGGCCTCTAGCCACAACAAACGAACTCCAGATGCAAGCGTCTCCTTGTGCATCTGGCTTACATGGGTACTGGGGAATTGAACCTGGGCCCTTTAGGCTTCACAGCCAAGTGCCTTCACTGCTGAGCTATCTCTTCAGCTCTGAAACAGAGACTCTTAATTGAACTGGAGTTGCTCTCTTTGGCAAGCTCTGACAATTCTCAGGTCTGTGCTCCTCTACAGGACTGAGGATACAGACGTTCATGTCCATGTCCGGCTGCTTATGTGCATTCTGGGGATGGCACTCTTGAGCCTCTTCAGCCCCTCATGCTTGCATATGGACGATTCGTACCCTCTGAGCAATCCCTCCAGCCCCTCTATTAATTTCTTTTTTTTTTTTAATTTTTTTTTGGTTCATTTTTTATTTATTTATTTGAGAGCGACAGACATAGAGAGAAAGACAGATAGAGGGAGAGAGAGAGAATGGGCGCGCCAGGGCTTCCAGCCTCTGCAAACGAACTCCAGATGCGTGCGCCCCCTTGTGCATCTGGCTAACGTGGGACCTGGGGAACCGAGCCTCGAACCGGGGTCCTTAGGCTTCACAGGCAAGCGCTTAACCGCTAAGCCATCTCTCCAGCCCTCTATTAATTTCTTAATGCATAGAATTCTGTTTTGTTTTAATGTGCTGTTTTATTTTATTTATTTTTTTTGAGAGACAGAGAGAAAGAGGCAGTGAAAGAGAGAGAGAGAATGGGCACACCAGGGCTTTTTGCTACTATAAATGAATTCCAGGTGCATGCACCACTTGGAGCACCTGGCTTTATGTGGGTACTGGGAAATGCGAACTTGGGGTGTCAGGCTTTGCAAGGAAGTGCCTTTAAGCACTGAACCATCTCTACAGCCCTAATGCACACAATTCTATGTTAAGTACCATAGTGAATTATTACAGTTAAACCTCATCTTGCCATTAAATAAGTGTATACAGATGGCCAAAGAGCCTACATAAGAAGGCTTTTATCTCATTCTAACAACTAGGGATCGTCGACACACGTACAACTTGCTTGGTGACGGGACATTGACTTTTATTATTGGTGACACTGTGCTTGTCCTGTCCTGAGTTGGAATGGCGAGAGATAATCAAGCTCTCTATCTCCTCCTAGTAAGTCTATAGGAGATTAACATTTAGCATATAGCAGATGGACAATAAAGAAATGCCACATGACTTCATCAACACCTCTCTATGTCAATTCCTAGCAACTAGGATTTGCATACTGCACTTTTAGGATCTCAAAGATACCAAATGTAAAATAAAATTGGATAATACTACATAATTCATTTTCATAGTTGATCAAACTTGTTGTAACATATATTTTCTGCAATGGCATTAATACACTTCTGTGTGAGAGACTGCTCTACCAGCAAGAACACCAGCTTTGATAAACCTTTAATTACATGCAAGGATTATCAAACTGTGCCAATTGTTGATCCTAAATGAGAAAAGCACTTAGTGTGCAGCTCCTAATGGGAACATTTATCATCTCCTTATCATACCATGCTTTGGGTCTAACTGTTATCTAGTTTCCAAGAAAGTATAAATGTCTTTTCTTAGAATAAAAATGTTCTTTACAGTGTGAGCAGTAGATTGAAGCTGTACAGATTGGCTCTTTAATGAAATAGGCAACATTCCAATGGAACTGACAAGCTTTCTTCTATTTGTTGTGTTTTTTTTTTTCTCATTACAGATGGACCCTATTCAGAAAGCTGTAATAAATCATACATTTGGGGTTCCTCTTCCCCATCGAAGAAAGCAAATCATATCATGCAACATTTGCCAGTTGAGATTTAATTCTGATGTAAGTGTACCCTTTGGAATTCACTAAAGAAATGTATTAATGTGCTTCTAATCTTGTAGGAGAAAAGGTTTCTTCCACATTTTTCTCCAGCAACTGAGCATGTCATGTCAGAATTCAAAGATAGTATTTTAACTCTGAAGTGTACAATATAATGTTTGGTTGTTTACTATAGAAAAATTCTACATGTCAGCTGGGCATGGCAGTACTTGCCTCTAATCCCAGCAGTTGGAAGGCACAGATAGGAGGATTGCTGAGAGTTTGAGGCTACTTTAAGACTACATAGTGAATTCCCAGTCAGCTTAGGCTAGAGTGAGACCCTACCTCAAAGAAAAAAAAAAAAAAAAAAGAGAGAGAGAAAGAAAAAAAACCTCACTTGTACAGCCCTTTACTTGAAATTTAGATTTTTTTTAATGTCTTGGTAATGCTAAATGGTGGCCATATAACGTATCTTTGAGAAATAGTCAAACTTAGGAACAATGATTTCTTTTAATAAACTACACCTCTGAAATATGATAAGTGAAAAGTAATTTTTCATGACCAAGAATTTGTCCTTAACTTCTCTCTACCATGGTGGCCCCTGGCTCCAGACTTATCCCTGTATCCTGAATTACATGTGTGTCAGGGCTCTCAGGAGCTTTAACCCTTGAGCAAGGGACTATAAACAACTCAAGTGACTGAAGTCCCAGAATTAGATAAGTTACATAGAGAGCAGGATGGGGGAATACATGCCGTTGACCTCACTGGTGGTCTTCAAGCTATTTGGAAGATTGTGCCCACCATTTACACCTTTTGGGAGCATCAGGCTAGACATTGGGTCATCCCAATGATACCAGTTTTGACTTCTGGTCAATATACAAAGCCTACAGGATAGTCCTCCCCATCCTTAAACCTGCTTTGGGATTCATTTGGTCCTGAGAAATAAGAGAGAAAGGGAAAGAGAGAGTGAGAAATTGTTGATTTGAAAGAAACAGGAATTGGACCCCTTGCCCTGATGTCTCCATTACTACATGAATAGTTGCCCTGGTCTCTAAGGTTCTGTTACCTATGCTAAGCTGTTAAACAAGGTGGAAATGACTGGATGGATCTAGATTCCCAATGATGTGAGCCTTCCAGAATTTCACCTCCACTTGGATCCTCTGGTGATAGAAAGTTGATAGGTGGTAACCAGGCACAGAAAATAGATGTGACACAAAGGAAGATGACATTTCATTGTGTGTAAGGATTCCTATGGATTCGTAACTTGCACCTACTGCTAGAGTCAAAACATTCCTTCTAGGGCTGAAGAAATGGCTTAGAGGTTAAGGCACTTGCCTGTGAAGCCTATGGACCTAGATTCAACTCCCCACAACCCTTTTAAAGCCAGATGCACATGGTTGTGAATGTGTCTGGAGTTCATTTGCCATGGCTGGGGGCCTGGCACACCCATCCTCAATCTCTCTCTCTAATAAATAAGAATAAAATATTAAGAAACTTTCCATTGAAATGAGCATGAGACACTGGACTGTGGAGCACCTGTCCTAGTACACTCGGGCTACTGTGGCCAAACTCTGGGTAGTTTAGGGCAAATGGAAACTGATAAGCCCCAGATTAAGATAGTAGCAATTTCAATGTCTGGCAAGGACATTCTGCCTATTTGTTCGCACCAAGTGGAACTGGTGTAGATCTGGTTGAGAAGGGCACCATTCTCATTCTGAAGGGCTCTGCTCTCATGATCTCATTGCGTTCCCAAAGGTCCTATCTCCCAATTCTGTCACTAGGAGTTAGGATTTCCGCATGTAACTTTGGCAGAAGCACAAACATTCAGACCACAGCTGGCCATACTTGATGGTATTGGTGCTATCTTAGCTGCTTTGAAAACATCTATCACCACCAAATATAGGTCATTTTTTTCCAAGCCAAACTGTATCCAGCTTTAGTAAAGATACTTTTCATAAACAATCATGATATTTCAGGCAGGACATGGGCAGACACTCGGTAACAGTATACAAGAACTTTCAAACTCCCTTCTTGTATGGACTACCAAAATCAGAAAGCCACTATAAAATCCAATGAAGTCTTCATGTGATGCTCAGAACAGGGGAGTTTAGAGTGAGGGTTGACATTTCACATTGAGCATGTTGTTTTAACAACTTTTCACAGCCAACCCTGACTTTCAGGAAATGAAATGAAAATGGAAGGATTATTGATCTGAAAAATCCACAATCTTTTAGAAAAGGTACCACGGCTCTTGAGAGGAACACCGTCATCTCAGTGATGTCACTGCAGAGTCCAGGTCATCTGACACACTGGCAGAACCAGTGTGAAGGGGTCAGGTCCCAACAGGTCTCTGGTCTTAAGGGAGTTAAGTCTATGCTGATGGTGGAGGGCAGAACATAAAAATGGACTTTGAGTTTTCTCATGCCAGGAGGCATCTGTGCCAAGGTTGGCTACTGTGTCAACACAAGGGAATCCCTCCTCCCCAGAGCCAAGGGGAATCTTTCAAAATGAGCAGGGAAAGGTGTTTTCCAATCACTCCAGCTTGGGAGACCTTCTGTTAGTGACCCTTGTTCCTCCCCCTTCTCCCAAAACAATGAAGTGTTCTGTGTGTTAACAACATAGCTTAAAAAAAAAAACAAAAAAACTAAAACTAAATTCTGCATTTTTATAAAACTTGATAAAAACAGTATTTCAAACTGTACAGTCAACAGAAATACGGAAGGGGGGGTTTTACCATGGGATATTTTTTATAATCATAGAAAATGTTAATAAAAATTGTGAAAAGAGAGAAAAAAAATGCACACATTTCCCTTGGCATCTCTGGCACCTTTGGCTTTCTGTGCCTGGTCTGTTTTGGCATCTCCATTTTCTGCAGGGTTATTCCCTCCTTGCCAGCTTCAGCTTTTCCCCTTTTTCCCTTTGGGTACCTTCTCTCCCATCTTTGCAGGGGTCTTTTTAGGCTTGGGCTCTGGCTTTGGAGGAGCAGGTTTAGCAGATAACCTTGCGGATCCTCTCGGTGGTTCGCCCTTCACCTTGGCTTTATCTCCTCTAGCATCCCCTTCAGCCTTTCTTTTGGGCGTGGTGGCAGTGGGGGGAGGGGGGCGGGATGTAGGCGCTGAACGCGGGGATGCTGCGGCATGCGGCTTTGGTCGGTCCGGGGGTCATCCTCGCTTCTTCTTCACACTCCCCCTAGGCCATTTTATTTGAGGAAATATTTTTAGGGCTTTGAAAATAATTGGTTTGACTGAGACTTTAAGTTTGTCATAAAGTTGTTTAATTTATTAATAATAAAGTATTGCAAGAATGAATCATTACATAATAATCTCTTCCAGTGGATGTAAAAATGTGACACTCTCCTAACATATAAGAGTTGTGAGCTCATGTCTAAATACTAAATGAATGATCACATATGTCTATGATTATTATTCTAAGTGGATTTTTCTTAGTTCCATTTTTCTTCAATTGATATTTAAAAACATATTTTATTTATTTATATGACAGCCAAATAAAAAGAAGCAAAGAGAAAGAAAGAGAGGACAGTGTGTGTGTGTGTGTGTGTGTGTGTGTGTGTGTGTGTGTGTAAATGAGTGCACCAGGTCCTCCAGCCACTGCAAAAGTACTCCAAATGCATGTGCCACTTTCTGCATCTGGCTTTATGTGGGTACTAGGGAATTGAACCCCAACTGTCATGTTTTGCAAACCAGCACCTTAAACTGCTGAGCCATCTCTCCAGCCTGATGTTTTGCTTTGAAACTAATCACATCAAGATACAAAAGGCTCCAAGTTACCAGCTTCTAACATATAATTGTATATACCTTCACTTGTCAACAATCTCACCACCAATATTTACCACTATGTTCATGAAATTTCTTATATGTTAGGAGTCAGAAAGCCACTGCAAGGTCATTGGCCTTGTCCCCCACTGAGTACAAGAATTCCATTTGCGTGCTGGACAGATCTCTTACCATTATGGAGCCTGCGTGCGTGTGAAACCTAGGTTTGATTCCCCAGTACCCATGTAAGTCAGATGCACAGGGGTGTATGCGTGTGGAATTTGTTTTCAGTGGCTAGAAGCCCTTGCACATCCATTCATTATCTTTCTCTCTGTCTCTCTTTCTCTCTCAAGCATCTGGCATTCATTTGCAGTGGTTAGAGGCCCTGGTGCATCTATTTATTCTCTCTCATAAATAAATAAATATAAAATGGAGAAGTGTGTGGTATTAAAAAACAACAACATAATTCCATTTGCCACATCAGGACATGGGTTGAAATTGATTACCTCTGGTGATGGGCCTCTCACCACTACTGGAGCGTGTTCCTTTCTTTTTTTGTGTATTTTAGTCCCTCACATGTGTTGATTTCAAAGCCATGTTTAGGGATAAGAAATGTTGAATATGATGGAGAATGGAATTTCAAAGGGGAAAGTGCAGGTGGGGGGAGGGAGGGTATTACCATGGGATCTTTTTTATAATCATGGAAAATGTTAATAAAAATTGTGAAAAGAAATGCTGACAGATGTGCTTCAGACAACAGTAACAGTAACACATACCACGATTGGCATTAACCTAAAGGAGATAATATAAGAAATATTAGCATGCTCCTTTCAACAGATAGAATCTTACTTCCTTACTAGTGAAAAAATGATGCCTATCCATTTTTAGCAATGAAGCTTCAAGCTGGCAAATGGCTCCAGTGTATTTATGACAGACAGCTAGCGACTGTTCTCACAACTCTGCTTTCATGACATCTGCCATGTGCTCAAAAAAAAAAAAAAAAAAAAAAAAAAAGCCAAGGGTTGGAGAGACAGCTTAGCAGCTAAAGGGCCTGCTTGAGAAGTCTAAGGCCCCAGGTTCAATTCCCCAGGACCCACATAACCCAGATGGCCAGGTGGCACATGCATTTGGAGTTCATTTGCAGTAGCTGGAGACCCTGGCATGCCCATTCTCTTTCTCTCTCTCTATGTCTCTCTTTCTCAGATGATTTGAAAAAGAAGAAGAAGAAAGGAAAACGGCCAAGGTTTGGGAGGATTTGGTCTCATTGGGTTTTGTTATCCTCCAGCCATTATTTCACTGACTATCATTAGAACGCGTATTAGTTGGCTACTGCTCTGTGGTGTGGAGGAACACAGATGTGTCACCTTCAACTGCTGGAGGTGAGAAGTCAAAACTGCATGCCAACTGGAAGATAGAAGGGTGTGGTCAGGATTCTCCTCCCACTAAGAACCCAGTTCCTTACAGCTTCCAGCTCCTAGAGGCTGCCTGAAGCTCTGAGCTGGCGAGCCACTCCTACAGCCCATCTTCCCAGTCCACACCTAAAGTTATTTCAGAATTATTATATAACACTTGAAACTGTTTTAGAGATTTTGTTTATTTATTTTTTGGAGGGGGGAGGCTTTCAAGGTAAGGTCTCACTGAGCCCAGGATGACCTGGAATTCCCTATGTAATCTCAGGGTGGCCTTGAACTCACAGGGATCCTCCTATCTCTGCTTCCCTAGTGCTGGAATTAAAGGCCTGTGCCACCATGCCCAGCACTTTTAGAGATTTTAACATGTCTTTGTATCATGATGTCACGGAGAACGGTGAGCTGAAGAAGTATCTTAGTGGTTAATGAACTTTCCTGAGAAGCCGGAGGACCCAGGTTCGACTTCCTCAAAAGCCATGTAAGCCAGATGCACATGGTGGCGCATGTGTCTGGAGGTCATGTGCAGTGGCTAGAGGTCCTGGCCTGCCCATTTCTCTCTCTTTCTCTCTCTAATAAATAAATATTTTTAAAAAGGAGAGCTGATATATTAGAAATTAGGTTTTGCTACTTTATTAGATTTTGCTACTTCCATACCATATCAACAGTTTAACTGATTTTGTATTCACTTTAGGTACTTAGAGTCCTAATCAATTGCATTTAACAATTGATCAACATGTAAGAAACAATCCTTAGAGATTAGTCAAAGTATACACATATTTCATATTGTATTTCTTTAATCCCAAGAAAAAGTTTACTCATCCCATCACAACTGCTTTTTTGATCTTTCCAGGTAAATCTAGATGTTATGTCCTTGTGACAACTTGGAAGCCTGGAATTATTCTGGGGAAAAAATAAAAACATTGCAATTCAGTTATATGCTTGATCAAATCTCCCATCACATAAGAAAATAATTTCTATTTGTTTTTTTTTTGAGTTAGGGTTTACCTCTAGCCCAGGCTGAACTGGAATTCACTGTGTAGTCTCAGGGTGGCCTCAAACTCACAATGATCCTCCTACCCCTGCCTCCAAAGTGCTGGGATTAAAGACATGCACTACCTTGCCTATTATGCAGGAAAATAGTTCTTCCTGGTGAACAATTTTACATTTCAAAGCATGTTCCATTCCTAATGAAGATAGTAGCTTGCTATTATTTTCATTTCCATGTCATAAACATTTAATTTCCTTTCTTTGTAAGGTTTATTTGCTTTTTAATACTTCATATTGCAAACTATGTAGTCTGATGCTCTTTCATATATACTGCCTATATGGTTCAACTTCCATTTGGGGCACTGCCAATAGCTTTGAAAATATCATAAATTATATTGTGGACATTTTATTCAATAACTATCTCCTAATGCAGACTTTGTCTTTAATTAAAAAAAAAAATCTTGGGCTGGAGAGATTGCTCAGTGGTAAAGGCACTTGCCTGCAAATCATAAGGAACTGAGTTCAGTTCCCCAGTACCCATGTAAAACCAGAATCACAATGTGGCACATGCATCTGGAGTTTGTTTGCAGTGGCTAGATACCCTGGTGTGCCCATTCTCTCTCCCTATGTTTCTCTGTGCTTGAAAAAAAAAAATATATATATATATATAAAATGTGGGCTGAGCACATTAATGCATATAACTTTGAAAGATAACTTTTAACAGGGCAAACATAGATTGTTAAGTGGAGAATGAGTTCAGTGAGTGCTTAATAGAACCTGAAATATGATCCAAGGTCCCATTCTAAAAATTGTAAAATGTAAGCATGATTATGGCTATACTCAAAACAATAGAATGCTATAATTAATTGGAGGCAGGAGACTATTGGCTTATTTAACATTTAGAAGCCAAGATGCTTGTAGACATGAAACAGGGTGTTAGGGGTTCAGGAAGGTCTTTACCCTGGGTTTGCATTTGCATTCAACCAAAGAATTGGGTAAATCAAACTGAGAAGGATAATTATTAAATTATTATATTTTTGAGCGAAACACAGAACAAAGGGAAGAAAGATGAATACATCCACATGTGGTGGGTCTGCAAGCAATGTACAAAGAGAGTTAGAAAGGAAAGAAAAGAGAGTACAAAGAGCCCCAGCCATGTGGAGGGCAGGAGGGGGTAAGGAGCCCACGGGGGAGTAGGGTCGGGGGTTCTCCTCTCGATTCCACCCAGCTGGGCCGGAAGAGGGGACACACTCATCAGAACCTGGAGGTTCTCGAATGCAATGATGAGTGGGCTGCCAAGAGAGCTTGCTCTCTCCTGGTAAGTGTATTTATAACTTTATGGTGGTGGGTGTCACCTTCGGGCTCAGGTGAGCTGAGAGACAGCTGATTGGTGTGGGCTAGGGGCAGTCTCAGATAGAAGCCAGCTATGATGGCCAAGTTCTGGGGGCTGAACGTGACCAACCACAATGTCAGGATTAAACCCTAGGAAGTAGAGCTCCCTCCCAGGAGAAGCCCAGCTTGTTTGTGGAAGACAGGTCCAGGGAAGAGATAAGAAGTCAGATCCTACTCTATCTCCAGCCAAGGGGAGGCTGCAAGGGTACTTTCCAGGGCCCAGTCTTCCTAAGCGCCTGACAAAACTACTCGAGTCCTTCTCAGATACTGTGAAGTTTTGTCGATCGCTGGCTGGGTAGGGTGTATGACCATTTAAGTACTGGTTTGGTGCCATCTGTGATCTGGTCAAGGGGGAGTAGCAAGTTCATTCTCAAGTTCAAGGCAATTCAGTACAAGACATGGATGCTCACTTGTGCCCTTCATGATAGCCCAGGCTATCTTGACAAATCACTTACCCTGGATGTGGTGGCGCATACCTGTAATCCCAGCACTCTGGAGGCAGAGGTAGGAGGAATACTATGAGTTTAAGGCCACCCTGAGAATACATAGTGAATTCCAGGTCAGCCTGGGCTGGCTAGAAAGAGATCCTACCTTGAAAACTAAAAAAAAAATAAATAAATAAATAAATTAAAAAAGAAAGAAAGAGAGAGAGAGAAAGAGAGAGAGAAAGAGAGAGAGAAAGAAAGAAAGAAAGAAAGAAAGAGAGAGAAAGAAAATCACTCTGTTTCTTCGTTCTTTCCTTTCTGGAGCTAATGGATTTTGTAGAATCACTGGTTTGGCTTCGCCCACAGGACTGCTGGCTTCTCAAATACACACTGAGATTCAGGCCCACTCACAATTTCTGTGTAAATACATGGGCAGGTTAAAGATAAAGCCATGTGACGGACCTGTAATGCAGTTAGAGTGCACATGCTTTAGGACTCAGGAATACTAAGAACCAACAAGAAATAAAATTCTTGTTAGAAGTTACCATTGCTTGAAAGAGCCAGTGGCCCTTTGAAGGGAGGCTTGGGTATACCCATAGTCCATTAACCTCCATGGAGAAGCAAAGGACATCATTGGGGAGCAAGGTGGTGCTATGAACGTTTACAGATCTGTGTGATTTCCGGTGAGACTCTGAGATGCAGGGAGACCTTTCCCTATTCATGCAATCACAATCAGCATATGTGGTTTCTCTAGCTTGGGCAAAATGGTGCCTTTCAATTCCTTATGTAGATTGGTACAAGGCAGATTTATTCCTATTTGGTTGTTACCTGTGTATCTGGCCATCCATGTGGCTTTCCCTAAAGCAGGTTGCAGAGGTAGACTTTTTCTACCCATTTTCCAAGCGGGGCTTATTTCCTTTGCATCCATACATTTGTGATAATCAACTTTTTATTGTCCCAACCATCAGTCATTCTTGATTACAGCTGGGTAGAAGTTCGGTTATGTTGATGGGCTCATCAGAGAACTTGCTATTACAACTGGCCACCACGATCAGCCCTCCATGGGAAAAGTTCTTCCCCTCAAGGCTTTTTTGGACTGTTAGGTCACTTACACCAGGGCCTCAATGAGTTGGTGTGCCCATTCTCCCAATATACCTCTCAATTATTTCCCAATTATTCTGCTCTTGCTTTTTTTTTTCAGTACACAAGGGTAGTTCATAATCTATTTCACCCATGATCATATTAAGTTTTCCCAATCCTTAGTGCAGTTATTGTAGAAATGTAAATGACATGAATTATAATTTGATGAATATTTAGCTCTGCTCTAAAAGACAGTTCAGCATATGTTTTATTTGAATGTTTCCAAGTCTAATTTCATTGATTTTTGATAGTTTCTTAAGTTAGAGGGGTTTCGTTTGTTTTAGGTTTGGGCTTGGGCAGCTAAATATTTATCTTTGATTTTCATCTTACTTTTAGTAACTAACTAGCCCTCTTCATGGTTTGAAAAGACTTTAAGAAGTAAATGTTTCTAATTCTGCCGCTCTCTGCCAGCACTGCTCCTGCTACTACGCATGGTCAAAGGGTCTCCTCATTCTCTAATTTAGCTGCTATTTCTTCAGTTGCAGCAGAGATGACACCAAACCTTTCCATGGAAAAATATTTACGTATTATGGGCTGGAGAGATGGTTTAGTGGTTAAGGCACTTGCCTGCGAAGCCTAAGGACCCAGGTTCTATTTCCCAGTACCCACATGAACCACATGCCTAAGATAGCACATGAATATGGTGTGCATTTGCAATGGCTGGAGGCTCTGGCGTTCCCCCCTTTCTCTGCTTGCAAATAAATAAATAAAATACTTTTAAAAAATTTACTCATTTCATCAAGCATTGAAAATAGTTATATGATTAAAAATATTCACTCTATGGGCTGGAGAGATGGCATAGCGGTTAAGCGCTTGTCTGTGAAGCCTTAGGACCCCGGTTCAAGGCTTCATTCCCCAGGACCCACGTTAGCCAGATGCATAATAAGGGGCGCATGTGTCTGGAGTTCGTTTACAGTGGCTGGAGGTCCTGGAGCGTCCATTCTCTTTCTGTATATGTCTGCCTATTTCTCACTCTGTTGTTCTCAAATAAATAAATTAAAAAAATATTTACTCTGGCCTTTGTATGTGGATTTGGTTAGGAACCATCTGTTTCTATGGAAAAGCTTAATGATAAAGGTCTAACAACCCTTTGGTGGCTATATTTCTTTTTCTTTCTTTCTTTCTTTCTTTCTTTCTTTCTTTCTTTCTTTCTTTATTTTATTTATTTTTTTTTTTTTGAGGGAGGGTTTCATTCTAGCCCAGGCTGAGCGGGAATTCACTATGTAATCTCAGGCTGGCCTTGAACTCACAGTGATCCTCCTACCTCTGCCTCCCAAGTGCTGGGATTGAAGGTGTGCACCACCATACCTGGCTTCTCTATTTTTGAATGAAATGTATAGGTGAACAAGACTTGTTTTCATGCTATATGAACTGTTAGATATCACTGGTTCTTATCTTTACTTTTGAAACAAAAACTGGGAAAGGTACAAGCTAATGACAGAGTGATCTGCATGTAAATGGATAAACCACAGGACATGTGCTAAATATGATTCAGTATCAAGAATCACTGAGCTAAAAGCTCCAACAAGGGGCTGGAGAGATGGCTTAGTGGTAAAATGTGCTTGCTAGCAAAGCTTGACAGCCTGGGTTCAATTCACCAGTACCCACTTAAAGCCAGCTGCACAAAGTGGCATGTGCATCAGGAATTTGTTTGCAGTGTCAAGAGGCCCTGATGTGCCTATTTCTTCTCTCTCATTCTCTTCTTGCAAATAAATAAATAAAAGTATTTTTTATAAAGAGCTCAAACCGGGTACCTATTGTCTCTGTGCTCTGCAAATATGCTAGGACCAGAGTTGGTCAGTTTTATGGAGGTGATTTAAAAATATTTTATTTATTTATTAGAGAGAGAGAAAGAGAATGGGTACTCCAGGGCCTTCATGCACTGCAGAGGAACTCCATGTGCCACCTTGTATATCTGGATTATGTAGCTTCTGAGGAATTGAACCTGGGTCCTTAGGCTTTGTAGGCAAGCGTCTTAACCACTAACCCATCACACCAGGCCCTTATGGATGTGCTTGAACATTTAATTACTCGCTTGCCTGTTTTGCGACCCCCACTCCTGGGGCTCCTCACTTGCCGTCGGCAGTTGGATCTCATGTTGAGAAAAAGGTAAGTCATTCTCTGCTCAGTCCAGTGAGGGCAGGCAAAGGGTTCCACTGCTGTGGCTGTGGGTCAGGGATGATTAAACGGCCTCATTTCATGTCTTATCTGTAGCCAGACTGTGTGACCTCAGGTTGAACTTTGAAAGTGAGTGTCTCATAGTGATCATGCTTGAATGTTTACAAAACTCTCAGATTGGGTAGAAAAATTATTATAGCTTTAGTTGTGTTGGTATG
Source organism: Jaculus jaculus (assembly GCF_020740685.1). Classification (NCBI taxonomy): domain Eukaryota; kingdom Metazoa; phylum Chordata; class Mammalia; order Rodentia; family Dipodidae; genus Jaculus; species Jaculus jaculus. Next base: position 52,261,171 of record NC_059117.1, read on the forward strand.
AAATGGTAGATTTTTAGATCAAAACCAACTCAGAGCCAGGCATGGTGGTGCACACCTTTAATCCCAGCACTCGGGAGGCAGAGGTAAGAGGATGACTGTGAGTTTGAGGCTGAACTAAGACTGCACTGAATTCCAGGTCAGCCTCAGCTTGACTGGGACTCTACAGAACAACAACAAAAAAAAAACCTCTGGCCTGGAGAGATGGCCTAGTGGCTAATGCTCTTGCCTGCCATGACAAAGGACCCAGGTTTGATTCCCCAGGACTCACATAAGCCAGATACAAAAGGGGGTGCATACAGCTGGAGTTTGTTTGCAGTGGCTAGAAGTCCTGGCATGCCCATTCTCTCTCTCTCTCCCTCTCTCTCTCTCTCTCTCCCCCTCCCTCTCTCTCTCTCTCTCTCTCTGTCTTTCTCTGCCTATTTCTGTCTCTCAAATAAAGAAAAATATTTTTAAAAATGTATGTAACAAACAAACAGTTTTTCTACTCTGGAGCCATTCATTAACATTGTAATTCCATTAGTACATTACATGCTGGCTGAAAATTTGAGGCAGATTTTGGGACATGAGGGGATCCAGTCACTTAAAATGTTCACTGTTTCATCTCTAACCTGAGACAAGTTGCCGATCTTGAAACTGAATGGTGGTGGGAATGAAAGCCTCTTACTTCCTCACAGACTCATCAAAGGATATTTCATGTACAAGACTAAGTTTTCTTTGTTTCTAAGCAAATATCTCCTAGAATGTTAAATGAATGAAAGTTAACCCATCTCAGGCCCTGGTCAATTAGAGGAAGACATGTGTCACTGAAACAAGGTTTTCAACTCTGGTTTCCAGCAGAAATGCTTAAGTGTCTGGAAATAAGAGAGAGGAATGAGTTAATAAGTTCCAAAGAACTTGTGCACTTGTATCTCTAGCTGAAGCTAACTCCAACTCTAGAAGACAATTGCTTACTTACTCGGTGTCTGCACTTGGCTGTCTAGTAGCTATCACAAGTCTAAAGTGCCCATCACTAAGCCGGGTATGGTGGCACACACCTTTAATCACAGCCCTCAGGACGCGGAGGTACAAGGATCATCAGGAGTTCAAGGTCATCCTGAGACTCCATAGTGAATGCCAGGTCAGCCTAGGCTATGCTAGGGTGAGACCCTATCTCAAAAAACAAAATAAATAAATAAAACGTTCAACACTAATGGCCACATCTCACTCCTCCAAAGCCTGCAAAGTTTCCCTTGGAGGATAGCAACCCTGTCTTTCCAACTCCCATGGCTGAAACTATTGTACTTATCCTGTACTCCTCTCTTCACACACACCGTATCCAGTTAGAACTGGGTAGTAGACACCAGCCGGGACAGACACACCCCGGCCCTACCCACAATGGTTCCAGAACCTGACCACTTCTCCCCACCTTCACACAATCCCTCTGAGGTAAACCATCATTTCTCATGCATATGATTAGAACAATCTTTGTGGTCATTCTATCTGTTCATGCTCCACTTATCAATCATTTTGAAAGGTTGTGTCAAGAGCAAGTGGCTTTCCACTAAAATGTTCCATTGTTGTTGGATTCCCATTCACTAAAGACACCAAATCCTTATGGTGGCCACATAGCCCCAAGAAGTGTACGAACGGTGGCCTCTGGGAGGATTGCTTTTGAGGAGTGAGGGAATGCTAAAGGCTTGTACCCAGGGCTTCACACATGCTGGGTAATCGTTCTCCTTCTGCCACTGACATCCCGAAGCCCTTGGCTTATTGAGACAGTCCAGGTAGGTAGCTCAGGCTAGCCTCAAACTTGTGATCCTCCTGCCTCAGGCTCCTGAATGCTGGGATTGAAGGTGCACAGCATCACACCCAGCCTTTCAGGGCCATTCTGTGCTTCCTGCAGCTGCATTGCAGGGCTGCGTGAGCCAAGTGAGATACTGATTAAAATCTTGGTAAGTGAGACAAATGATTTACTATAACATCAAAATAATAAGATTGGTGAATTGTTGGCTGGAGAGCTGGTTTATCAGTTAAGGTGTTTGCCTGCCAAGCCTGACAACCCGGGTTCAGGTCCCTAGTACCCACGAGAAGCACATGCACAAAGTTCCACAGGCATCTGGAGTTTGTTTGCAGTGGTTGGAGGCCCTGGCATCTCCCCCCACCCCCCGCCTCTGCCACACACACACCTTCTCTGCTTGTAAATAAGTAATATTAAAAGAAATTGGGGGAAAAATGGTGAATTGTGGCCTAGAAATAGCCACTTACCTCTGTCAACATGGTGGTGTTAAAAGCAGCAGGTGAGTCAGAATGGCTGGGGGGGGGGAATACTCTGTATTTAAACTTCTGTTATGTTATGTATCGCCCTCATGACACTAATTACGTAAAACATTATATTATGTTGCCCTTTTTGATTGCTGGAAGTTTTAGCACCCCCTGAAACTCTATGCCCTAGCACGTACATCTTGCCCCCTGATCCTGGCCCTGCAGCCTCCCATACATGTTCCAGCCTTTTTTATCCTTCTCAGCGCCACACTGATGCTTCTGCCGGGCACACTCCTTCGTCACGCTGTTCACCGCTCCACACTTCACTGTGGCCTCGCTTTGCCTTGCTGCTGACTGGGGAGCTACGCGAGGTTCATCTTCCATCATCCAGCATCCTTACCCGATCGTTTTCCTCCTCGTCACTAGAAACTCTTTCAAGAGACTATGTAATTGACTTACCATGTGTGGTTAGTACCTCTGATTAGAGTGTCAGGTTGATTGGGGCAACCATATGTACATGCTTGATTCTCGGTTCAGTACATGCTGCATTCCCTATTTTATCCAAGTATGAGAGCGCGCTTGGTAGATCGTGCTTAATAAATATTTACTGAGTATACAATTAACGAGATAAATATTGTGGTGCTAGCTCGCTAGTCATACACACCAGAGCTCTATTTCTTCTAAGCTCTGTTCAGTGCTCTCCAATTTCCTCTTCTTCTTCATCCCTAAGTGAAACCATAAAAACCCATACCCACTGATAAGAAATGGAGAGAGTCAAGCCAGGCATGGCCTTTAATCCCAGTAATCACTCAGGAGGCAGAGGTAGGAGGCTTGCTCTGAGGTCAAGTCCAGCCTGGGATAGAGTGATATCCTACCTTGAAGCAAACAAACAAATTAGCTAATTAACAAAAAGAAATGGAGAGCTGGAGAGATGGTTTAGCAGTTAAGGTGCTTGCCTGCAAAGCCTAGACCCAGCCTCTAATCCCCAGTACCCATTCAAAGCCAGATGCACAAAGTGGCACATGCAATTGGAGTTTTTTGCAGCAGCCAAAGGCACTGGCATGTCCTATCTCTCCCCTGCTCTCTTCTTACAAACAAATAAATAAATTATGTAAACAAAAATATTTTAAAAATGAAATTGAGAAAATCTTTGAGGAGCTTAATGAAGTACCTTTGTCTCAATTATGTAAATGCATGCTATCTTCGTCCATGATCCCCCTGAAGATATTATAACTTCAATGTATTTGATCTACCCATGGACAACTTGATAGTTGTAGTGAATCCAGGCTTTTCTTGGTATTTTAGCATCAAATAATTATCATTAAAAATTATTAGATAGGATTCTCCATCACCCATTGCACCAGCAAATAGTTGGTATATCAGATGACCTAAAGTCCCAGTCATTAGCTGGGCCGATAGTGAAATAAAGGAGAAGTGTGTGTGTGTGTGTGTGTGTGTGTGTGTGTGTGTGTGTGTGTCAATAAGACACCTAGCATTTAAGGGTTTCAGCAGTGCCTGACCTTATAGGGCACAGAAGCTAGTAACCATGATAGAGCCCATGCCAGCTTCTTGCTTTGATCATGAGGAATTCTGTGTATACCCCTTGCCCCAAAGGATCACTGTTCCTAACATAAACACATGGAACTTACTGATTGTGACAGCTGCACATCAGAGAAGCATTAGTCATTTTAGTTGCTTTTCTCATCACTGTGACCAAATCCCTAAGGGAGTTCAGCAACAGGGTTTATTTGGTCTCATAGTTTGGGCATACAGTTCCTCATGGCAGGGAAACAGTGACAAGAAGAGATCTATCTACGGCCGGAGAGATGGCTTAGTGGTTAAGACACTTGCCTATGAAGCTTAAGGACCCAGCCTCGATTCCCCAGAACCCACATAAGCTAGATGCACATGGTAGCACATGCATCTGGACTTTGTTTACAGCGGCTAGAAGCCCTGGCATGCCTATTCTCCCCCCACCATAAATAAATAAAAACAAAATTTAAGAAAAAGAACAGATGTAGTTGGCCAATTAAATTCCGGTGTACAGGTGGAAGTTTATGATTTGGTTTCTCATTTCTCAGAAATCAACTTGCTTTCCACACCCAACGCTAGGCCAGTAGGAAAGGGTGACTCAAGCACTTGCCCAGGCATGCTTCTGGAAGTTGAGGACGCAGGGCGGAGGCGCTCTAACTCCGCATACACCCCCTAGTGCTCAGGCATTAGTCCCAGGAGCAAATGAAGCCCCAAGAGTTTGGCTGCTGCGTGTAACCAGAGGGGCAAGGCAAGTACTTCAGGTTGACCTTGATGAGGCCATGGATGACCACACCTCCGCCATTCAAGTCCAACCCAGTTTTGAAGTTTCCCTATTACAACAGAGGGTTCATACTCTGCAGGCTCGGGTATTCTGATGAAGCTTTGGAAGATTTCAATAAGGTATTAGACTTAAATCCTGGGTTTCATGATGCTACTTTGAGCTTGAAACAGACTATTCTGGACAAAGAAGGAATACTACCAAAAGTTTCTGAAAAATTTAACTTAATTGAAATGTTAACTCATGATTCTTAAGTCTGCATCTAATTGTCTCTTAAAAGTGTTGTGCTGTTTTAATTCATACGTAAGATAAAGAGGTTTACATTTATTTAAGGTTATTAATTGCAGTTTGAGAAACTCTTGAATTCTTTTTAGTAGAGTATGTAAGTGTATACTATTACAATAAAATGTTTAAATAAACGTGCTGGTGGCAGCAGTGTGAGGCAGCTGGTCACACTGTACCCACAGTCAGGAAGCAGAGAGATAAATGCTGGCGCTCCTTTGGCCTTTCTGCTTCTTTTCCCTTTTATTCACTCTATACAACTAGCCCACTTTCCTCCCCAGACAGACCTCTCTGGGAACGTGCTCACAAACAAACCCGGGGCTGTGTCTCTTACACATTCTGAGCCCAGTCAAGTTGATGAGACAAACCAGAAAGGACCCGTGCTCAGATGAGGTCAGAGAAGGACAGACACAGAAGTACATGTGATGAGAGGTTTTGGTTCCATGTTGTCTTTCTTTCATATGTACTGGCTCATGGGAAAGGGACTACACAGAGACTCCTCAGGTAATATAGTCAAAGCTCACTTTATTTAGAGGACACGTTTTCTTCTGCTGCATGCAAAGCCTGGCTGAACATGTCTCCAAGTGGATAAATCTTCTCATCCCTCATCCCTTATTTATGAGTGCAATTTATCCTTATCCTAACTCCTAATAATTCTTTGAATTGACTTGAAGTTCAGCTGTGTTCATCCTCCATGCCTAACGAAACAAGAATAGACACAGGTGTTTTTTGTTTGTTTGTTTGTTTGTTTTTGCCTGTCACCTTGACTCTGATACTTACCATGGATGAGACTGTTGTAGATGACTGCTGCCGTCCCAGGTTGCTTCTGTAAACAACCTCCCAATAACCAGAACTGAGCACTTTGTGGTTTCCTTCACCCATGGAGAGGAGAATGGTGAAGGTTAAATAATCCAGTGAGTTCTTAATAGCTGGCATTCTAGAAGATTAGAACATTCTAGAAGATGTTAGCTGGGCTGTACATAAATTGCTATGCTTTGGATGTTGAATGACTTACAAAAGTCCCAGGGTTAAAGGTTTCTTGCTGGCTTATGGCACCACTTGGAGGTTGTATATCTTTTAGAAGATGGGGCCCCATAGGAGGACATTAGGTCAGTGGCAGAGTGTCCTTGAAGGAGTTATTAGATCCTTGTCCTCTTTTATTGTCTTTTTTTTTTTTAATATTTACTTATTGGAGAGAAAGAGAATGGGTGTGTCAGGGCCTCCAGCCACTGCAAATGAACCCCAGACATGTGCACCACCTTGTTTATCTGTCTTATGTGGGTGCTAGGGAATCAAACCTGGGTCGATAGGCTTTGCAGGCAAGCGCCTTAATGGCTAAGCCATCTCTCCAGCCTGTCTTTTCATCCTTTGATTCCTGCAATGAGGTGCAAGCCTCCTCTTGACACTTGCCTCCGCCATTATGTACTTTGCCACAATGAGCCCAGTGCACTGGGGCCAACTGACCTTAGTCCATAAGCTTTGAAACAGTAAGCCCAGCTAAATCCTTCATCCTTCAAGGTTGTGTTTCTTAGGTTATTTCTTTTTTACAGTGAATAAAAAGAAATGTGTGTATGTGTGTCTATATGTGTGTGTGTGTGTGTGTGTGTGCTTTAATTCCCTAGGATCCATGGAAACCCAGATGCACAGGTAATACTTTTGATACTGTGATTTTGGTGGTAGGATCAATGATAAGTGAAGTATCTACTTGCTTGTAATCACAGAACATTCCAGACAATTTGTTACATCCTACTGCCATGTGATTTAGTAGACAGAAGACAGAGGAAGGTAATCCTAAAAACTGATAAGACAATATTTGAATCACAGATGTCATTTCTGTCTGTGATCTTCATTTCATTTCTGTAGAAAGTAGATTTTTAAAACTTATTTATTTATTTGAGAGAAAGAGGAAGATAGAGAGAAAATAGGTGCACCAGGGCCTCCAGCCACTACAAATGAACTCAAGACACATGTGGCACCTTGTGTTTTTGGCTTTTCTTGGTATTGGGGAATCAAACTCTAGTCCTGAGGCTTTGCAGGCAAACACCTAAACTGCCGAGCTACCTCTCCACTCCAGAAAGTAGATTTTTAGCCCCTGCATCGTCTTCCCAGTGGTTTCCAATGCCGCCTGGAAGAGCAATTGCTCCAAAGAAAACAAACCCAAACGGAAGTGACATTTGCCTTCCTCTCTGAGATTGGAGGATGCTGGGAGTGTGTCAAGAACACGCTCCACCAAGGCAGCAGTTTCCCACCGCTGGCGGACCGGATTTTCGTTCTAAATGATGGCTTCCAACAGCTGCTGGAGATAATTTGGCTGTAAGTTAAGAGTTTGCATTTGATCATCTGCCAGTGAACATCATAAAATGCAGCTTGGCAACAGAATTTAGGAACGAAGTCCCCTCAGCTGAGCTGTGCTTATCAGCATCTAGCAGCGTGTGTGAAGAGTGTTTCTCCAGCCCCTACTTCGCTAGTCAGCGTGGGGGGACATGCTGCTCGGGGAAGCTGAGCTTAGCTCTACACATTTTGTGGGTACTTAAAGCCAAGCAGCCTTTAGTTGGGTATCTCAGCGGGTGGGGTTATTGTATTAAGCCTCTTCCAGGCATCTTAAAGTATTGATGCCAGTGCCTATTCAAATCTTTGGGTGATTAGTCACAAAATTCAGAAGAGCAGAGCTACAATTGCATACCTGATCCAGCGGGCACGTGCAGTTGAGATAGACTTTATATTCCATGATGCTGTTTTTTCACTTGAGAAATGGAAGGACTAGGCCCCTGGACCGGGTTGATTTTGTCTCAGAACTTATTAGTTGACAATGTTGAACAAGTTAAGTTTTTTTAGTGTGGGGGGATATTACTGAGGTAGGGTCTCACTCTAGCCCCGGCTGACCTGGAATTCACTATGTCATCTCACGGTAGCCTAAAACTCATGGCGATCCTACCTCTGCCTCCCAAGTGCTGAGATTAAAGGTGTGTGCCACCTCACCTGGCAAAGTTATTAGTTTTATTTATTTATTTGAAAGGAGAAAGAGAAAGGAAAGAGAATCAGGACCTCTAGCCACTGTAAACAAACTCCAGATGCATGCACCAGTTTGTACATCTGATTTTACATGGGCACTAGGGAATCAAACCTGGGTCATTTGGCTTTGCAAGCAAGTGAATTAGCCTCTGAGGCATCTCTTTAGCCCATAAGTTAATTTTTTGACTGCTATATCTCTCGGGTTCTAACTTGTACGATGACAGTGATAATAACACCACATATGAGGGCCATGCTGAGTAAATGAGCATTGCTACTCGAGTGGCTGGTCCCTAGCAGACGGCCACCAGCTTTCCTCCTGTGTTTGGTATTCATGTGACAGTAAGAAAGACTATCCTCCTCAACACCTCTCCAAACTGAAAAATTAAGTGATGGTGGAAAAGACTGCTAGGTGTCCAATCCTTCTTTTTCTTTGATAATATAATTGAATGTTATTTTGGCTCTGCCAATGTACTTTATCACTTTTTGACAATTTGCCATCTGAGGAGAAATTTAAGCATGCACATTAATTGAATTTTTTAAAAACAATATAGATAGGGGAAATAAATGAATTGCAGAAGCGATGAATAATTTTTGTTTTTTCTTTTCTTTTTTTTTTTTTTTGGTAACTGTAAGGTTGCTTCTGCATTTTTTCTTTCTTCCTTTCTAAGCCTGAATCACAAGATGTATAATAAATGCAGGCTTGACCTAACTTCTTTTTTTCCTCTGGGAAAATGGTGTAGTTACCTTCTTGTTGCTGGGACAAAGTATTTGACCAAAAGCAGCTGATGGGAGGAAAGCTTTTATTTTCGTTTATAGTCCCAAAGGGAAGAGAAATGGCATTAGCAGAGGCTGGACATCACCTCTACCACAGCAGACGTCACTCAGAAGGCAGAGGTAGGAGGATCGCCGGGAGTTTGAGGCCACCCTGAGGCTACATTTTGAATTCCAGGTTAGCCTGGGCTAGAGTGAGACCCTACCTAGAAAAAAACAAAAATTAAAATAATAAAAAATAAAAATAAAAGCAGCAAGAAGTAAGCCAAGCTTTGGCAAGGGTGGGGGGTTGGCTCAAAAGCCAAACCCCAAAGCCTACCCCTAATAACACACCCTCTCCAGCCAAGCTCAGCCTCCCAAATTGCCACCAGCTGGGGACCAAACATTCAAAACACATGGGTTCATGGGGGACATCTGACTCAGGGTTCCACAATGGAACTGAGTAAATTGGGGTTCAAGTATGAGAACATTGGTATTTTGATAATATAGTGGATAATAGAGGCAGAGCTATAGTTACCAGTAAGTTTATATGCTGTGGACAGACTCAGTGAGAGATTTATCTCTATAGGATTAGTGCAAGATGACTGGGGTTTAATCTCAATGCATCCAACTTTCCCCACTGGGAATGGTCCTTTATTTTCAAGTAAGACCATTAGCAAAGGTAAAGACAGGCATTTTCCTACTGCTAGGCTGTCATGGTCCTTGTGGTTTGTGAGTGGGAGAAACTGTGTATGTCAGCAGTTCCTTTGACAGCTGAAGATGAAGTGAGCTCGCTGCTCGTGTTCAGTGGTGATGTACTTATTTCTCAGTCCATTGGGAAGATTTAGAGTCCCAGACTGCAGGGCTAGGGTCACCTGCTCTGGTGCTCACTGCTGGGTTGGTAGTACATCAGTCACTCCAGGGTCCTGTGATGATGGTCTGTGCCCTTGTTTGTAACTGCGGCTTTGTGCATAGTGTGTCAGTTGATGGTGGTCATTATATCCATCCTCATGGAGTTTAGACCCAGGGTTGGAATCATAAAATCATTAACCATCAGATTCCCGTACATGCCTGAGGCAGCTGCACGCTTTCAACAAAATCAGAGGCATTTTAGACAGCCAGATCATGAATTTTTTTAGCCTATTTCCCTTTGTAAAACTCTTTAGCTTGCTGCCTTTGTGTGTTTCTTCATTTTATTTTTAATTAATTTATCTGCAAACAGAGAGAGAGCACATCAGGGCCTTCAGGAACTGTAAAGAAACTCTAGACACATGTGCCACTTAGTGCATTTGGCTTCACATGGGTACTTGGGAATTGAACCCAGGTCATCAGGCTTTGTAGGCAAGAGCCATCTCTCCAGCCCCTCAGTGTGTTTTTTAAATGTAACAGTACCTGGACTAGAATAGATCTATTCTCCAGTTATTGCTGAGTGAACTCAGTATTTAATGAGCTAAGTGATTTTGTATGAGATAAACCAAAATGACAGGTGAGTGTAGTGGCTGCCAGATATATTATTATTTGTACGATTTACTTAGCATTATATCCTAGTTAGCTGAAGTTTATGAATGGTTTATAAATGCTACTTGAATTTATTTTGTGTGAGGAGTACAAATGATTTCATTTCTCTGTATTTTTTTTTCATGCTTTGAGAATCTGTATTGTAGCTAGAGCCAGAAGGAAGTCAGAAGTTTCCATATTTAAGACTAGACTGAATCTCGGGGCTGGAGAGATTGCTCAGTGGTTAAAGGCATTTGCTTGCAAAGCCTGAAGGCCCAGGTTTGACTCCCCAGTTCCCATGTAAAATCAGATGGACGAATTGGTGCATGTGTCTGGTTTGTAGTGGCAAGAGGCAATGGCATGCCCATTCTCTCTCTCCTTACACACACACACACACACACACACACACACACACACACACATACACATATGATATGAAAATTAAAGAACAAAAAAGAATAGCTTAAATCTAATCATTGGAAAACCTTATTTGATGAAATGTAGCATTGAACATAACTAAATCGTCAGTTTGTGTTAGCCATTACTCCTTATTCTCCTGCCTACATTCATCTTTCCATACCATTTTTTCCCATCCATAGTGTACTGGGCACAAGAAATACATATTTGTCATAATCAAAGGCTTATTGTATACATCATAAAAATTTATAGATGGTGCTGTTCTAGGATTATTTTCACAAATTCATGATCTCACCAAGGATCTAAGCAAGTCCCATCTTATTTTTTTACCACCCTCAATTATAAAGTTCCTCTTATGGGTGAAAGATGGTAATCCAACACCATAAACCCATGCCCCATGACATTTGTTTAAAATAGACCTTTATTATTATTTTGATTTAATTATATTGTTTTTAAATTAATTAGTTTATGAGAGAAAGAGAGATGATGGCACACCAGGTCTTCTAGCTTCTGTAAATGAACTCTAGCCACATATACCACCATGTGCACCTGGCTTATGTGGGGTCTGGGGAGTCTGACCTGGGTCCTTAGGCTTCACAGGCAAGTATCTTAACCACTAAGTCATCTCTCTAGCCCTGTTTGTTTTTCTAAAAGAAAAAGAGAGAATGGGAATTCCTGGGCCCCTTGCCACTGCAAGCGAACTGCCAATGCATGAAATAGCATGTGCCTCTTGTTTTATGTGGATACTAGGAAAACAAACTTGGGTTCACAGGCTTTGCAGGTAAGCACCTTACCTGCTGAGCCATCTCTCCCACCTGCCCTTTATTATTTTTAATTGATTCTTAAGCATTCTGTGTATCCATAGGATACAAGGCAGTGATGTGTCAGTTAATATATGCTCTGTGTGGTACTCCAATCAAGATAGTTGGTGTGTATCTTGACATTTATCAGTCACTGCGGTAAGCATGGTCAAAGTTATCTCTTGGGGTATTTGGTAATAAACCATTTAGTACTGTAACCTGTATTCACCCTACTGTACCTAGGACACTGGAACTTACTCTCCTATAGTGATTCTAACTTCCATATGATCAGGCCTTTTTAGATTCCCCTCTGTGTGACATTACGCGGCCTATCTTATATACCTGACTTGTTCCTCTGAACATTGCACTCTAGTCCATGCTGTGGTCAATGAGGTTTCACTCTTCCTGATGGCCGAGCCGCGCGTTGTTGTGTGCGCACATCTCGATTTCCCAGCCTAGTAATAACTAGCTAGATATTGAACTGATCCTGTATTCTGCTTATTGTAGATAGTGTCGTAGCAAACACACAGTAGATTTTCCTTTCTTTTTTCTTTTTTTTTGTTTTTTTTGGGGGGATTTTTGAGGTAGGATCTTACTCTAACCCAGGCTAACCTGGAATTCACTGTGTAATCTCATAGTGGCCTTGAACTCATGGCAATCCTCCTACCTCTGCCTCCCCAGAGCTGGGGTTAAAGGTGTGTGCCACTAAGCCTGGAACTAGGTTTTCCCTTTGACATATTCCCTTTGGATGAATCAAATCTACAATGAGACAGCAAGTGACCCAAGTGACAGTGGCTTTGATTTTAAAATAACAGAGCCTCATCAAATTCTGGTGGACTCTGACATTTCTGTGGGACTATAAGTGAGCAGAGCCATTGTGGAAAATAGTATGGAGGGTTTTCATAAAACTGAAAGTAGAGGGTTAGAGAGATGGCTCATTTGTTAAGGCACTTTCCTGCAAAGCCTAATGATGGTTGTATTTTTACAGTATGTCTTAAAGCCAAATAGTGTATTAGTTAGGGTTCTGTAGAGGAACAGGGATAGAATGAGGATTTATTACAAAGGAGATGATTAGATTTCCTTGCAGGATATAGGCTAGGTAATCCAGCCATGGCTGGAGAGTCTGAGAAATCTGGGAGCTGCTCAGTCCATGAGGCCATTGGCCTCAGCAGTTCCAACCTGATGCAGAAGGCCTGGAGGACTCTTGCAGAGCCATCGGTATGTTCCATTTGCCTCAGATGGCTAAGCAGCTGGGTTCTGAGCTCACAGAACCATAGGAAAATGGTAGGTAGACACAGCAGGAAGACGCGAAGGCAGGTAGACACAAGCACCACATTCTCCTGAAACCTCTTTGTACATAAGCAGCCTCCAGAAGGGTTTCCCCCCTTCAGTGGCCAGTCCCTGGAAATGTTCCCACAGACATGCCCAAGAGGCCTGTCTTTTACTGGATCCCTGATTCAATCAAGCTGTCAACAGAGACTAACAGTTATTCCTTGAAGGCTGTGTGCACACTCCTGAGTCTCTTATTCCTCCATATAAACTTCAGAATTAATTTGCTAATATCAACAACTTAAATATTTTATTATTTGAGAGAGAGAGGAAAAAACATATATATAGAGAGAGAATATGTCTATGGTAGGGCCTCTAGCCATTATAAATGAACTTGTGCACCAGCATGTGCATCTGGCTTTATGTAGGTACTGGGGAATTGAACCTAGGTCTTTTGGCTTTCCAGGCAAGTGCCTTAACTGCTAAGCCATCTCTCCAGCCTTGGAAAAGATGATTTTGAGGGACTGTAATTATAGCCCTATGGAATATGTGGATTATATTGGAAAGAAATGACACCTTGACAATACTAAATCATCCTACCCATAAACATGAAGTTCTTCATTTGTATAATTATTGTTTGATAGATATCATCAGAATTTTATAGCTTCTCTCTCACACAACTTATTAGATTGTTAACTATGTATTTTTGTTTGGGAGATGCTAATTGTATTGTTTAAATTAAAAATTCTGTTCATTGCTGGCATATAGAAAATAATTGATTCCTGGATGTGAACCTTGTATTCCACAACCTTGGTATAACCCTACTTTAGTTGCAGAAATGCCTGTTTTATATTTTTTCAGTTAATTTGGGTTTTCTGTACAGCTGATAATGCCTTCTATGGAAAAGACAGTTTCATTTCTTTTCATACTGTGTATCTTTTGCTTACTTTTCTTGTCTTATTAGCTTTTATGTGCAAAGATATGATTCAATATTGGAATATGATTGAATTCATATATGTGTGTATGTATATGTACATACACATATACATGTATGTGAGCATTAGAATATTCAAATACTACCCGTGTTTTCAAACCTCAGGTTCTTATACATGATAGACAACCATTGAGTTACACTTCTGGCCCTCAGACAATCTAGGACTGGAGAGATGGCTTAGTGGTTAAGGTGCTTGCCCCTAGAGCCTAAGGACTCATGTTCAACTCCCCAGATCCCACATAAGCCAGATGCACAAGGTGATGCATGTGCAAGGTTGCAGTTGCACACAAGGTGGCACACATGTCTGGAGTTTGATTGCTGGAGGCCCCGGTGTACCAATTCTCTCTCTCTCTCTGTCTCTCTCTCTCTCTCTCTCTCTCTCTCTCTCTCTCTCTCTCATAAAACAATATAGGACTACATGGGTGGCTTAGCAGCTAAAGGCTCTTGCTTGCAAAGCAAGATACACAAAATGGCATATGCATCTGAAGTTCTTATGCAACAGAGAAGCCTTGGTGCGCTCATTCTCTCTTCCTTTTCTCTCAAATAAATATCAAACAAAGTCTACTTGAGAAATCTTCTAAAAGGATTACAACTTTTCCAAGATTACTCTATGCATCATAATAATAGTATTCCATGTCCTAATGTTTTCAATCTCTGTAAACTTGTGGGTGTCTTAATCCATTTATGAGATCCAGTTAGCCAAGGACAGGATTGGATCTGGTTTTCTTTGTCTGTTTGTTGTTCGTCTGCTCTGCTGTGTGCATCTGGCTAAAGCACTAACCAGCCCTAGTATCAGAATAGTGCTGAGCACCAGTGTGAGTATTAGTTACTATTAGCAATAGGATGTGTAATAGGATTCTAACTACACTTGTTGCAAGAAGTAGTGAACAAATAAATAGTAAGGGTTTCTTCTGGGCATCACAAAGTTTAATATGTGGTTTTAAAAACCATAAAACTATAACTACTTTATGTGGGAAGGTGTTGCAGTCCGGTTCGCATTGCTGGTAGAAATCACCCAACCAAGAGCAGCTTCTGGGAAAAAGAGGTTTTTTTTTGGCTTACAGGCTTGAGGGGAAGCTCCATGATGGCAGGGGAAAATGATGGCATGAGCAGAGGGTGGACATCACCCCCTGGCCAACATAAGATGTAACACACCAACAGGAGGGTGTGCCAAACACTGGGATGGGGAAACTGGCTATAAAGCCCATAAGCCCACCCCCAACAATACACTCCCTCCAGGAGGCATTAATTCCCAAATATCCATCAGCTGGGAACCTAGCATTCAGAATACCTAAGTTTATGGGGGACACCTGAATCAAACCACCACATTCCGCCCCTGGCCCCCATAAACTGATATCCATACATGATGTAAAATACAATGCATTCAGTCTGACTTTAAAAGTCCCCATAGTTTTTATCAATCTCAATGATGTTCATACATCCCCATAGTTCAAGATCTTTTAACTGAGCCATAATACCAAAATATAACCTCAAAAAACCCAGAATGGCACAGAATAAATATTCACACTGCAATAGATGGCATTGGGCACAGCAAAGAAACATTCAACCAATACAAGATTTAAAACAACCAGGGCAAACATCAAACTCTGTAGCTTCAAGTCCAGCAACTCTAACCAGTGACAAATCTTCAAGTCCGATAATTCTAACCAGCAACAAGTCTCTGGCATTCCAATTCCACCCCTCCAGCTAGGCTACTCACAGTCCTGGGAAACTTCACCGGGGCCGGCAGCTCCTCGGCAGCCATCTCATGGTCCTGGCATCTCCACTGGGTCTCCACTGCAAGCCACGGTTCATCCTCATGGCCCCATGGGGTCTCTATGCAGGCAACCAGCAAACCCGCTTCACACTGCCCATGGCCATTTCCAAAACACAAGACCGTGTTGCAAACTCAGTGACCCTCTTTCCAGCATTTCTTATACTCCAAATACCAGGTAGGGTGCCAATTTGTTAATCCAGGGGGGAATAAAGCAGACTTTGAAGAACAGGACTCCTTGAGCACTCAGGCCCCTTCAAAAGAGTCTACGTTCTTCTTGTTGCCCCAGCGCAGGTCAGCTAGCCCAGTCTCAAAGGTTGTAATCTCTCAGTTGCAGCTGAACGGGCAATAGTTCACCCAAAGATTTTTCTTTCTGTGCCATATCCCTCTGCACACACCAGTTCATTTCTACGCAAAGCAACCCTGCACAACTTCTCAGGACATGGGCACAAGAGCAAGCTTCTCACACAAACTGCTAGCCCAGTCCAGGCAAAGCTTTTTCTCACCCTCATAAACCAAACCTCACAGTCCATAGTTCTTATTGCATTCAGGTCTTGCAGCTCAGACCAGAACAGTCCATCAAGCTGTACTTACAGCACTGCAAGGCATCTCTTAGGCCAGGTTTCAACTCCTTCCACATTCCTCTTGAGAATCAGCTCCAAAAGGCCAAAGCCACACAGTGAGGTGTCTAGCAGCAATCCCACTCCTCGGTACCACTTTACTGTTGCAGTCCAGTTCGCATTGCTGGTAGAAATCACCCAACCAAGAGCAGCTTCTGGGAAAAAGAGGGTTTTTTTGGCTTACAGGCTTGAGGGGAAGCTCCATGATGGCAGGGGAAAACGATGGCATGAGCAGAGGGTGGACATCAACCCCTGGCCAACATAAGATGGACCACAGCAACAGGAGGGTGTGCCAAACACTGGGATGGGGAAACTGGCTATAAAGCCCATAAGCCCGCCCCAACAATACACTCCCTCCAGGAGGCATTAATTCCCAAATATCCATCAGCTGGGAACCTAGCATTCAGAACACCTAAGTTTATGGGGGACACCTGAATCAAACCACCACAGAAGGTAAAACTGGAGCCCAGTCTTTGAACCATAAAGTCCTATCCGTGGCACCTTCCTATGGCCCCTACTTAAGGGAAAGAACATTTTTTGGCAATATGAACTGTGATTTTCAGTCTCTTTGATTTTTATTTTTTAAAAAATCTTGGCAAAGTGTGACATGAATTTGAATTCTACAGAAAATGAATTAGGAGTTAAAATTAAATGTTTGACAGACCAGCATTTAAAAAGCAAAAACATTGTTTACTTGCTGAGGAAAAAAAATGTGGGTCTTATACATATCTTTTAAAATAGCAAACAAACACAGACAATGAATTGCAAGGCCCTATTGCTTCTTTTTCAACTGAGAATTTTATCATAGGGACGTCTTGCATATTGTTCATATTCCTATTGAACTCTTATGTTCATTCTTCTCCTCTCACCCTCATCCCCTCCAGGGGCCTGCTCAGCGGGGATATTGGTAATCTCTGCGGGGTTGTGAATACACAAATCTGTCTCTTGAAGACAGTGCCTCAGAATGTACCTCCCTGCCCTGTAGCTCTTACATTCTTCTCACCCCCTCTCCCTTTAACAGAAAAACTTTACTGTTCAAGATAGAATAAAAATTGAGCAGGGGAGATGGCATAGTAGTCACAGGAACTTGCATGAAAAACCTGCTGGCCTGGGTTCACTTCCCAAGGACCATGTAAAGCCAGATGCACAAAGTGCTGCATGTGTCTGGAATTTCTTAGTAGTGGCAGGAGGTACTGTAGTGCCCATTGTGTGTGTGTTTTCACACAATAAATAAACAAAAATATGTTTCAAACAGAATAAAAATTATCCTTCCTGAAATTTACCTGAAAGGAACCTGTGAAAGGATCCATGCTCCTCCCATCCTTTCTGCAAACAAGGTCTTCAGTGGTCATCTGAAGAGATATTGACTAGTACTGTGAGAAGGACTGACTGACCCAAGGGAGAAGAGGAGGAGGAGGGATAAAAGTAAGGGGAGGAGGAGTGAGCATGTGAAGAGGAGGACCACCGAGGACATGTGAGGAGGACTGACTTCATGTGAGGAGGAGTGCCGCCAGGTTGAGAAGGAGTTTCTTGGCTCTCCTTTCCTACCTTATACCAGAACAGCTCTCTTTAGTCTGGGTTACATACAGTTAAGAATCATTTGTCAAGCTGGAGAGAGGGTGCACTGGTTAAAGGAGCTTGCTTGCAAGGCCTGATGACCCAGGTTCGATTCCTAGTACCCACATAAAGCCAAATGCACAAAGTGGCACATACATCTGAAGTTCATGTGCAGTGGCAGGAAGTCTTGGCACGCTCATACTCACACACACCCTCTCTCTCTCAAATAAATATATTTAAAAGAGAATCATATCAACATTCCTATTTTATTTTATTTTAATGTGTGTGTGAGAGAGAAAAAGAGATGGAGAGAGGGAGAATTGGTGCGCCAGGGCTTCCAGCCACTATAGTCAAACTCTGGGAGGCAATGCCTCAGAATATACCTTCCTACGCTATAGCTCTTGCGTTCTTCCCACCTTGTGCTCAGATGGGACGTTGCACATGTGTCACTCTGTGCTTCTGGCTTAAGTTAGTTTTCTCAGGCAAGCTCCTTAACCGCTAAGCCATCTCTCCAGCCCTATCAACACTCTTTGGACCAAAGCAGTGCCAACAGAATTAGGATGGAAAGATCTAGAACCTTGGTGGTATGGAAATCACATACGAGATAAAAATGCTCAAACATGGACTGGCCTGCCCTGGCTAGTAATCCACCTGTCCATACAGCAGTTGTCCCTCAGTCCTTATGTATGGGAAATGGGAATCCTCCCTGCCTGGTCTCTGACCCTAGTGTCCTCAGTGTTTCTCTCGGAGCCCACTGTCATCCCCTCGCACCCTCGATGCCTTTAGATCAGACAGGAAGAAGAATGAGCACCTTTAATTTATATACGCCATGCTCTGTAGAGAGGAAGAGGGAATTCTCAAGTCCTCAGAATACATTCTCCACAGAGCGCACTTGCCTTGGGTAAGCTCAGGGCTCTTCTTAATTGTCATGCGCTTTTAATGTCCTTGTGTCAGCCTATGTTAATAAGACTACAATACTTCCTCCTCTTATGAGCTTCTGTTAGAGCTGATTAGGGGCAAATAGTTGAGTTTCCCAAAGGGCATGAGGCTTGAAATTGAGTTGAGAAAATGCTATTCCATTCACAAAGGAATTCTAATGAGATACATGAGATGTTGGATGAAGATTCCAGGACTCTTCACTCAAATAGTCTTTACTGAAAACACTGCTTCTCAAATGTGATTCTAATAGAGTGAAAACCAGAACTTCCTGTAATGATTTTTGTAATTGAAGAAACTGAGGTTTACAAAAAATAAAATAAAAACTGTTCAAGGTCACACTATCCTTCAGTACAAAGGCAAAAATTTACCCTTAGAATTGCTAAATAAAAAGAATTCCTTTCACTTAGAATGAAACTCACTGGCTAATGTTCAGCTAATGGACCTTTTAGGTTCTGTTAAGATTTATTTACAGTGGCCAGGGAGATGCCTCGATGCTAAGAGTTCTTGCTGTGCAGGCATGAGTGTCTTGAGCTCAGATCTCCAGAACCCACATACAGTCAGATGCACTAACATAGAGTGTCTGTAATCCAATCCTGGAGAAAGAAGGCAGAGATAAGAAAATGACCAGAAGCATCCATAAAGAACAGCAGAAACAGAAAGAGGGACCATGTTTCAAATGAGGTGGAAGGTGAGACCAACACCAAAAAACTACTCTGTCCTCCACGCATGCGAGTGCACACTCATGCCCATGAACACACACACACACACACACACACACACACACACACTCACTCCCCACAAAGGATTTATATAATGGCTTGTATCTTCTTTGAATTTACATACCTGTTTCAAGGCAACATTTCTTTTTAACTGAAAGACAGAAAAGTGCAATGGATATTTATATTTATTATTAATATATAACATCATTGAGTTAAGATTTATAAGGTCATGGTTTTACTCATGAAACTATTTCTTTCATAAAAGACAAGCTAGAGAGATGGCACAGTGGTTAAGGCACTTGCCTGAAAAGCCAAAAGACCCAGGTTTAATTCTCCTGTTCTCACATAAGCCAGATGCACAAGGTGGCACATGCATCTGGAGTTCATTTGCAGAGGCTGGAGGCCCTGGCATGCTCATTCTTTCCTCACTCTCTGCTTCTTTCTCTCTCTCTCTCTCAATAAATGAAAAATAAATAAAACACCTGAGGCCAGGCATGGATACACACACCTTTATTCCCAGCACATGGGACACAGAGGTAGGAGGATCACCACGAGTTCAAGGCCAGTCTGGGACTATATAGTGAATTCCAGGTCAGACACTACTTCACAAGACATCAATAGCAAAAATTATTAAATCATTGCTTTACTCTTTCTTAATGTGTTTTTTTTAGTAATTTATTTATTTATTTATTCATAAGAGAGAGATAGATAGATAAGATAGATGGATAGATAAACAGAAAACTTACATAGATTACATAGATATATAAATGATAGAGAAAGAGAATGGACACACTAGGGCCTTTATCAAATGAACTCCATATGTATGAGCCACCTTGTGTATCTGGCTTTCCGTGGGTACTAGGCCATCAAACCTAGGTCTTTAGGCTTTACAAGCAAGTGTCTTAACCACTAAGCTATCTCTCAAGCCCCTCTGAATGTGTTTTAAGAAAGGATAGCTAGAAAGATGGAAGACCAGAAGAGATGTGGACTTCATATGTTCTTGCAATAAACATCATACTTGCTTTTGGACATGCATTATATTAAGACCTTGGGTCATTTTTATCAATAATTTGTTCGTTTCCTTAGAACGCAGCAAGATCTTTACATGTACTCTGTTAAAGCAAAATAGAATATTGGAAAGCAAAGTCCTACTGCACTATGGCAAGTGACTCCTGGGCTTTGATACTGTGCAGTAAGCCTTGTGACCATGTTCTGCCTCTTGTTTGGTGAGCATTTGGGAAATTGTTCTGTAATCTATATCATCAAACTAAGAATCAAGAAGGAATTAGAGGGTTTGTGAGATGGCTTAGCAGTTAAGATGCATGCCTATGAAGCCTAAGGACCTAGGTTAGATTCCTACTACTCACAAAAAGCCAGATGCACAATGTTGCTCATGGATCTGGAATTTATTTGCAGTGGCTAGAGGCCCTTGCATGCCCATTCTCTCTCTCTCTCTCTCTCTCTAACTTCCTCTTCCTTTCTCCCTGTCTTTCTCTCTAAAATAAATAAAATATTTTTTTTAAAAGAAGGCATGAAAGAGCTGGGGAGAATACATAGCAGTTAAAAGCACTTTCTTGCAAAGCCTGCTGGCCTGGGTTCTATTCCCCAGTATCCATGTAAAGCCAGATGCACAAAGTGGTGCATGTGTCTGGAGTTCATTGGCAGTGGCAAGAGGCCCTGGTGCATCCATTCTTCCTTTCTCTCTCCCCCTCCCTCTCTCCCTCCCTCCTCTCTGCTTGGATTTTATTAAGATGATTAAATTATTTAATAATGTTATTAAAATGCGAATTCATCTTTGTATGATTACAAATAATAGTACCAAACACATGTCTGTTTTGGCTATTTATAGTTAGGAACTCCATATTGGTAGAATTAAATATGCTAATAGTGATTAATTCAGAATGAAAATACAAGAGACTAAGTGTGTTTCTGGAGGTAACTGTCATCAGCAACTCACTACCAAGCATTGAGATCCCTCCACTTATTCCATATCTTCCCCAAACCCATTTTATTTTTCCTCAGAGAGTGACTATTCCATTGTCCTATCCTGGATAGAATCACCAGCAACACACAGTTTGCGACATGGGATGATTGTCTGTGTGCTGTCCTAAGTCTTAAGTAAGGACAGCCGTTAATAGAGATAAGCACACCTTATCAGAAGTTCTCCCTCTCTTGGCTCCATCATGCCCAGTTCTTTATTGTTGGTGCTATGTCCCATCCCCATGGCAACATCCTCTTCATCTTTTCCTTGCTCTACCTCAGCAACAGCCCCTCTCTGTGATGGAATGCTCGGGGCCAGGAACATTTACTGAATACATAAATGTTTAAATGAAAGTATATAGAAACAAATCAAATGTTCAATCCAGAGGCATGACAGATAGCTTCACTCTGAGGAAAGGGAGAGCTAAGTGCAGCAGCCCTTCTGCTTAGAAGTTTCTAGAACAAGCCCCACAAGGTGCACACACAGCTATAAATAAACTTCAAAAGAAAGGAGGCCCTACAGTTCTCTTGTGAAAAGTTGGAGTAATTTTATGAACTTCACGCTTGATTTTCCTCTGAGCATTCCATGTGGCTGGAATCACTGAATCATTCTTGAAGTTCTTTTGTTGTTTTAACACATTAAATTAGCTCATTACAGCTGAATATGTAGTGGAAAATAGCATCTGTTTACACTGTAATAATATAAAAATTACTTACCAGTAACAGAATAAAGAGCAATTTGCAAAAGCTAATCATATTTATACACTTGTCTGCAAAAAGTAAATTGTTAATATATGCCCGAGGGGAAATCACTTGGTGGCTTCAGCAGTGAAAGCAATGAGATTTATAAGCATCACTTAGAAAGCTCCTGTATTTAACACCGTCATAAAAATACAAACGTTTGTGAATTTTTAAACATATTTTGACCCTGGCAAATTAAAATAACTTAAAAAATTCCAGTAACATCATAAAAAGACATATGTCCCATCCTTATTAATTAGTACTGAATATCAATTAGCAAAGTCAAATCTAATAATTTATTCAATAATTTAAAATTTAGCCCAGTGTAATGGTGCATGCATTTAATCCCAGCACTTGGGAGGCAGAGGTAGGAGGATTGCTTTTAGTCTAAGGCCAGTCTGAGAGTACATAGTGAATTCCAGGTCACTTTGGGCTAGAATGGTACCCTCCCTCGAAACCTCCCCACCAGAAAAATGTAATAATTGCTATTTAGAGAAAAAATTTTAAAAATATCTTTTCAGTGTTAATCAAAATACAATTGGAGAAACACAACATAAGTGGTTCATTATTTGTACCCTTGCCCCCAAAGCATTGAATATACCCTTAGCAAATTAATTTAGAAGTTGAAAATTAACATTTGAAAATATTGGATAAGGGCTGGAGAGATGGCTTAGCAGTTAAGGCACTTGCTTGCAAAACCTAAGCACCCAGGTTCGATTCCCCAGTACACACATAAAGCAGATGCACAAGGTGGCCCATCCATCTCAAGTTCATTTTCAGTGGCAAGATGTCCTGGACTGCCCATTCTCTCTCTCTCTCTGCTTGCAAATATATACTTTCATATATATTTACACACACACATATATATATATAATATACTTTAATGTATACATATACTTTCATTCATATATATATATGTATATACATATGAAAGAAAATATCAGATAAAACTAAGACGCATATTTTAGTTATGTTTTCACTAAGGTCTAGTTTGTTTCTTGGGTTGCAGGAAGCTGAGTGTGCCTAGTTTGTGACTGCTGCTGCTCCCGGGTCTCAGAAAATGATACTGAAAGTCCATTGCCTTGACATGCTGAAGACTTTCCACAGGAAGAATAGAGCTCAGAAGCAAAAGCTGGAGACATGATGGATCAGTGGTTAAGGCATTTGCCTGCAAATTCTAAGGACCCAGGTTCACTTCCCCAGTACTCACGTCAAGCCAGATGAGCATCTGGAAACTCTGGTGTACCCATTCTCTCTCTCTGTCATTTTCTCCTGCACACACACAAGTGTGTGCCCACGTGCGTGCACACGCCCCCCCCCCCCACATACATCTATATATTCCTTTTGAGCTTCTCCTATCCTTGCTTCTCCTACTCCCCAAGGCTGGCCATACACCTTAGAATCCCTCTATGGGAAATGAGTCCTAATACCAGAACCTCTCCCTACACCCGAGGCAGCCATTAAAATTACTGCCACATTCCCCTATGTCACAGCAGCTCATAAGAAACACCCTGTCCTGCTTTGTCTGGGAAATCATAAGGCTCTTATTCCAGAAGGACCCTGCCCCACACCCAAGAGGAAGGAATGCTGCAGAGGGAAGCCAAGCAAAGGCTGAACAGAACTACCTCGTTCTGTCATTCCCAGCCTCTCCTCATTAGACCGTGTCCTTTCTGGACAATATTTCTTCACGACATCTAAACATGAACGTGGAGTTTTCCCATGAGCATGAGCATCCTTCTGAAGGCTCTTATAACATATAAAATTATTTTAAAATATTTTAGTTATTTATATGAGATAGGCAATGGGTATACCAGGACCTCTTGCCATTGCAAACAAACTCTAGACACACGTTCCATTTGTGCATCTCACTCTATGTGGGTACTGAGGAGTTTAACCTGGGCAAACAGGCTTTGTAAGCAAGAGCCTTTAACTGCTGAGCCATCTTCCTGCCATGCAAACCTTTTGATTATATAAGATATCATTTTGAGTTTGGCTTGGTGGTGCACGGCTTTAATCCCAGCACTCGGGAGGCAGAGGTAGGAGGATGGCCATGAGTTCGAGGTCACCCTGAGACTCCATAGTGAATTCCAGGTCAGCCTGGGCTATAGTGAGACCCTACCTCAATCCACCCCCCCAAAAAAGATATCATTTTGGGGCTGTGCCTGCCTCTCAAGAATATCAGTTTTTCTTTCTTCTTGTTAGTGTGTCAGCCTTGGTATCTGTCACGGATGAGCAAAGGTTTAAAACTTTTTCACTCTTTCAACATTTTCATGTTATATTTATAAAAATTTTTAAATCATGATTTAACAAATAGATCATTTCCCTTTTGATCCTAAGAGACAGAAAGAAACTGTATGCTTGCCAATAAGATCAGATGGTATTATATATTTTCTTCATGTACTTATCAGCAAGAGAGAGGGAATTTTATGTGTAGCTAATCTTTAAATTTGCTTATTATTATGTTTTTTGGTTGCTAGGATGAGATCTATTCAGCAAGTGCAGTCTTACTCAGATGTGTTAATAATATTCATTAAGTCATCCCTCTCCCTCACACTCAGTCAGCCTTTCATTATGTCCCCATCCTGCCTTCCTGCTTTTGACCTGCCTTTAAATAAGGTTCCTGTTAAAGGCTAATTCCATCCGATGTGTTTTAACTCCGAGAAAGCAGTCAGCGCTAACTGGGGTGATGCCTGGTTGTGGACTTCTACCGGTCTTTCGGATGCCCGTACTCTTCTTCTGGTGATAGATCCTTAGTCATTTGAAATTATCCTCCATGGGCTAGAGAGATGCTTAGCAGTTAAGGCAATTGCCTGTGAAACCTAAGGACCTAGGTTCAATTCT
Source organism: Jaculus jaculus (assembly GCF_020740685.1). Lineage (NCBI taxonomy): Eukaryota > Metazoa > Chordata > Mammalia > Rodentia > Dipodidae > Jaculus > Jaculus jaculus. The sequence continues at coordinate 52,285,915 of NC_059117.1, forward strand.
CTGGTGCCCTCGTAAGCCAGATACACAAGGTGGCACATGCGTCTGAAGTGTGTTTGCAATGGCTAGAGGCCCTGGCACATCCATTCTCTATCTGCCTCTTTCTCTCTGTCTGTCTAATTAATAAATTTAAAAAGTAATAAATTGAAATTGGCCTCCAGAGACCAAACGAGAAGCTACCATATCCTATTTCTCAGTGAGACTTGCATTCCTCCTTCCTGCTTTACTTCCTTCAGTGTAAGGTTGGGAAAAAGAAGGATTCACTCTGGGGAAATGTGAAGACCTTAAGCACTTCAAGCAGACTTTCATGTTTGTATTTTTTTAATTAAATATTTTTTTTTATTTACCTGCATGCAGAGAGAGAGAGAGAGAGAGAGAGAGAGAGAGAGAGAGAGAGGAAGAGACAGAGAGTGAGAGTCCTTTATATGGGTACTGGGGAATCAAACCCAGGCCATCAGGCTTTGCGAGCAAGCACCTTTAACCATTAAACCACCTCTTCAGCCACAAGACTTTCTTCATTGTTTAAGGCTAAGTGCTAAAGTCTACATCAGCTCCGTACAGGATTTCTAAGTAGGTTCCTTTCCCAGACACTGTTAGCTGGAGTCTCAGTTCATTCATTTAAATGCCGCCTCTGACAGAGGATTGTGTTTCAATGTTTAAACAGGAAAAAAAAAAATCTTTAATTTGTCTTACACATGGCATTTCTCAGGGACTTCAGTTACCATCTGTTGCTGATTAATTCCCCAATTTAGCTGCAGCCTAGACTCCATCTGTAATCTCCAGACCACATACTACCGCAATTATGTCTGGTGCCCAGTAACTATGCAGTGAATTCTTTGTCAATAAATGAACAGCAAAAAAAATGGATATGAGTGGACTCTACCTATAAGAATATAGGCTTTTGAAGTTATATATGACATGATATTGTCCTTCATATTTTTATTCTTTTTAAAAATATTTTTATTTTTTATTTTTTTTAATTTTTTATTTATTTATTTGAGAGCGACAGACACAGAGAGAAAGACAGATAGAGGGAGAGAGAGAGAATGGGCGCGCCAGGGCTTCCAGCCTCTGCAAACGAACTCCAGATGCGTGCGCCCCCTTGTGCATCTGGCTAACGTGGGACCTGGGGAACCGAGCCTCGAACCGGGGTCCTTAGGCTTCACAGGCAAGCGCTTAATCGCTAAGCCATCTCTCCAGCCCTATTTTTATTTTTTTATTTGCAAGCAGAGAGAGATAAAAGAGAGAGAGAGAGAGAGAGAGAGGAGGGAGAATGGGTGTGTCAGAAGGGCCTTCAGCCACTGCATACAAACTCCAAATGCATGCGCCAGTGTGCATCTGGCTTTACGTGGGTACTGGGGATTTGAACCTGAGTTGTTTGGCTTTGAAGGCAAGTACCTTAACCACTGAGCAATCTCTCTACCTTCACTTTTTTTTAAAGTCAAATGTTTATTTTTTGTCCCTCATATTTTTCTATTGTACCCAAAGGATTTCAGAGACATTTACAGTGTTTTAACAGTGACAGTATATCTGGGCTGAAATGCAGACTATTATTCCATCGGTACATTTTATAGAGCACTCTTTGGAACAGGGAACAGTTCTCAGATTTTTAAACTGTACAGGTTAGAATGCTCTAAAACTGGAGAGTGTGGCCCTTTCACAATTTGTGGGCAAGCGAGAGGTTAGTCTTTCTACCTAAAGTTTTGGTTTCAGCAAATATAGGTGATCCGTGATGTGCATGTACTACCAAAGTTTGAGTTCCCAAGTACGGAAATTTTCCATGTGTTTTTGAAAGAATTTGCTCTTTTACTATTTATTTATTTATTTATGGTCTTTCAAGGTGGGGTCTTGCTCTAGCCCAGGCTCACCTGTAATTCACTATGTAATCTCAGGGTGGCCTCAAACTCATAGTGATCCTCCTACCTCTGCCTCCCCAGTGCTGAGACTAAAAGCATGCACCACCACCCTTCAAATGCAGACTCATCATTGGAATTATTCATTATATTTCCTGGGAAAAAATACTGTTAGTTATTCATTAAACAATTTGAAACATAAACTACCTCTGTATTATTCCTTTGCTATGTTCCATGCAAAGAGAGTGCCATAAATAGCACAATTTGTGGTCAACGATAAGCTTCCTCCTGGAGAAAAAATAACAGTTTGTGTGTGTGCCAGATGCTCTCCCTGCATTAAGTGCCATAAAAAAGATCCCTGAAGTGTGTTCAGCAGATAGGGCAAAGTGCCAAGGAACAGCAGAGAATTAAGTTGAACCCTGCTCACACACAAAATCCATCGAGACGCCAGATGCATATTTCCATTTTAAAAATCAAAATGGGAAATTAATTCAGCGTGCATTCAATAGGCAAATACTTCAAGATGGATGGATGATCCCTGGGACAGACTGGTGGGTAGGGTGAGGTCTTTCTGCCTCTGTGTTGGGATGTGGGGTGTAGATGGAGGGAACACTCTTCACCTTTCTGTTGTTTGTGGCACAAGTCACGTAACGTGTGTGCAGGAAGGCAAAAGCACGTATGTAACCAGGCACAAGCGGGCCGTCAGGTTCGGGACAAGCATCGGGGGTTGGAAAAGACTCCTTCTCACAGTCTCTTTCCTTTGAGAATGAAAAGGAGGCCTGTTGATTATTTATCTCCAGTGCAAGTGATTGTTCTGGTATAGAACAGACCAATATGGAGGGTTGGCTAGAAGACAGTCTGGACCTAGTTAGAGCAAACCTCTTCACATCATTTCAGGATATAGGGCTTTCTCAGGCTGGCGAGGTGGCTGAATGGCTAAGGTGCTTGCCCGCAAAGCCTAAGGACCCAAGGTCAATTCCCCAGTACCCACATAAGCCAGATGCACAAGGTGGCACAGAGGTTTGGGGTTCATTTGCAGTGGCTGGAGGCTGTGGTGTGCCCATTTCTCTCTCTCTCTCTCTCTCTCTCTCTCTAACAAATAAATAAAAAAATATTTTTTTACAACAGCTTCTCTCCTGCTGATACCAACACAGCTTGACCCTCAGCCATAATTAGAGTCAACGTCCTAATTCGGCACACTTTGTAAGTGGTTTGTAGCAAGCACACAGTGAGCAAAGCTCTGAGGCATGCAGGCATCATCCCAGTGCTTCTTGCACTCATCAAATGCTTAGACAAATTGGTTTCTTTCAGTTTCTTCCTTTCTGTATAAACCTGAAACTGGCCTTGACGCCTCTAAAGTTAACATTCTTACCCGGCTACATTTCACAAAGGGCTGAGGAAGTTTAAGCAGAGAGAGTGTCCCTTTAATCTGATTTGACATTGGGGGCCAAGCCTAGTGCTGTCCCTGGACCTAGTTTGGTGTGGGTCCCCATCTCCAGCAGCAGGGATGAGGTAGATTTCTCAGATGAACTCCTTTTGCTCAGGGAAGCACTCCTTGGGTTCCCCTTAGATATTTGAAAATACTAACGACTTAACATTTAGCCATCACGAAGTTTACAGATGAACTAAGCAGACCAAAAGATAAATGACCCCATTAAAGAATTCTTCCCACCTGGGTTAAGTGTTTAGTGGTGAGGTTTTGTTTCCTGCTTATAAGAATTTCCTCCTATCGCTAAGAAAATAAGCATCCTTCCTTTTTTTTTACAGTTCATTTATGCATTTAGATTTATGTATTTTCCCCTAAGTAGTGGCAGCATATGAAAAGTGCTCTCCTGGGCTGGAGAGACGGCTTAGCGGTTAAGCGCTTGCCTGTGAAGCCTAAGGACCCTGGTTCGAGGCTCGGTTCCCCAGGACCCACGTTAGCCAGATGCACAAGGGGGCGCACACGTCTGGAGTTCATTTGCAGTGGTTGGAAGCCCTCGCGTGTCCATTCTCTCTCTTTCTGCCTCTTTCTCTCTCTGTTTGTCACTCTCAAATAAACTTAAAAAAAGAAAAGAAAAGTGCTCTCCTTTTCTGGTATTACTTTTTTTTTTTTTTTTTTTTTCTGTCCTGGTCATTTCTGTATTGAACAGAAGACATGAACACTTTTAAAGAAATGCATCTCTCACTGGCGCTCACTCAACACATTTAGCTGAACCGTGTTTTGTTTTCATGCCTTTGCTTCAGCAGGTGTGCTGTCTGCATTCCAGCTGTAAAATCAGGAGATGCGGGAACTGATGGCTGCTGTGTAGGGAGCATGTGTGTAAGGCTATAAACAGTGACCTCACCAGGCTTGGCGGCGCAAGCCCACACCTTTAATCCCAGCCCTCTCGGGAGGCAGAGGTAGGAGGAGCTCTGAGAGTTCGAGGCCAACCCAAGACTACATAGTAAATTCCATGTCAGTCTGGGCTACAGGGAAACCTTACCTTGAAATCCATATATACATATCTTGTGTCTTTTTTTCCTCGAGCCTAAGAAAATCTATGTTCATAGAGGGCAAGGGACCTTGAGAACAATAAACTTAATCTATCTCTAAATTTCTCCTTCAGATATTTCATTAAAGAAGGCTAAAGCCTGGTTCCACTGGCTTTTGTTTGTCTGCTATTCAAGGACTCTCTCCAGAGACAGGGAATGACAACCAAGTAAGCCTGGGCGTGACTTACTCTAACTCCCATTGCTGTAGGCACAACAGGGTTCTAGAAACTTCCTTGTTAAAGTAAGGCTTAAAGTTTGTGACACAGGGCTTAGTATTTTATTATTAATATATTTATTTATGTTCAAGCACAGAGAGAAGAGACAGAATGGGCACACTAGAGCCTTCAGCAATTGCAAATGAACTCCAGATACATGTGCCACTTTGTGCATCTGGCTTTATGTGGGTACTGGGGACTCAACTCTGGTTGTTAGGCTTTTCAGACAAATGCCCTAATTGCTGAGCCATCTTTCCAGCCCTTGAATATGATGCTTTTGTGTAGGTAGTGTTAGGCACTGTGAGGTCATGGATATCCAGGCCATTTTGTGTCTGGAAGAGCACATTCTAAGGAGTCCTGCCCTTCCTTTGGCTCTTACATTCTTTCTGCTACTTCTTCCGCCATAAAACTCTTAACATTGGAAGGTGTGATAGAGATATTTCATTGCTGAGCACTCCTCTGTCACTTCTTCTCAGAACCATGGTGCCTTCTGAGTCATCCCAAGGTTCACTGCCATCTGAAAAGAGAAGGTTCTGTAACCAAAAGTGAGAGTAGTATTAATATATGGGTATGAACATTAAGAGAAGTGCTTACTGGGCACTTTGGTGAGCATAGTATATACATTTAGCCAAACACCAGCAGACATTACACCCCTAGGGCTCATGACTACCCCTGTAGTAGGTTTTCAGTATCAGAGATGTATTCCCTCCTATGGAGCGGGCCTCCAGCCAAATTAGAGGGCAGTTGGTTTCCCCCATAACAGATGTGCCACTGTTGCACCCATTGGCTCATTTGGCCTGGATGGCCAAATATAAGGATTGCAGTGTCCACTGTTGAGTATCTTCACTGGAGATGTCTCTCTCTCCCATTGAATTGTACACAGCATAGCTTTTTCCAGCTTTCTGTCAGCTGGTCTACATTGAGGAGGTTTCAGCTCAGTTTATAGGAATTGTTCTTTTTGTTTGCTTAGTGTGTTTCTACTGTCTGTTTTTCTTTTCTTGTGTTTTTGTTTGCGTGTTTGAGACAATATCTGTCCTATCCCAAAGTAGCATTATACTTGCTATGTAGCCAAGACCATGAGCTCCTGGTCCCCTTGCCTTCTCCTCTCCAGTACCGAGATTGTAAATATGTGCTGTGAAGCCCAGTTCAAAGCCCAACAGAATTTGTTTCTCTCACTTATTTTTTAACTTTTTTTTTTTTTTAGTGCTAGTGCTTAGGGCCTTATACATGCTAGGCAGGCATTCCACTACAAACATTCTGTCCTCATTTTGTTCTTAATTGTTTTAATTTTTTGTTTATTTATAAGGAGAGAGAAAGAAAGTGGGCACACGAGGGCCTCTAGCCACTGCAAAGTAACTCCAGATGCATGTGTCACCATGTGTATCTTGATTGCATCAGTACTGGGCTTTCAAACCCAGGTTGTAAGGCTTTGTAGGCAAGTATCTTAACTGCTGAGCCATCTCTCCAACCCTTGTTCTTTCTTTCTTTCTTTCTATATTTTTTTGTAATTAACAAAAATTGTTCATTTTTTTGAGAGTGACAGACAGAGAGAAAGAGGCAGAGAGAGAGAGAGAGAAGTGGGCGCGCCAGGGCTCCTAGCCACTGCAAATGAATGCCAGACACGTGAGCCCCCTTGTGCATCTAGTTAATGAGGGTCCTGGGGAACAGAGCCTTGAACCGGGGTCCATAGGCTTCACAGGGAAGCGCTTAACCACTAAGCCATCTCTCCAGCCCTTGTTCTTTATTTTTTTTCCTCTTTTTCTTTTCTTTTTTTTTATTTTTTAATTTTTATTAACATTTTCCATGATTATAAAATATATCCCATGGTAATTCCCTACCTCCCCACCCCCACACTTTCCCATTTGAAATTCCATTCTCCATCATATTACCTCCCCATTACAATCATTGTAATTACATATATACAATATCAACCTATTAAGTATCCTTACCTCTTCCTTTCTCTACCCTTTATGTCTCCTTTTTAACTTACTGGCCTCTGCTACTAAGTATTTTCATTCTCACGCAGAAGCCCAGTCATCTGTAGCTAGGATCCACTTATGAGAGAGAACATGTGGCGCTTGGCTTTCTGGGTCTGGGTTACCTCACTTAGTATAATACTTTCCAGGTCCATCCATTTTTCTGCAAATGTCATAACTTCATTTTTCTTTACTGCTGAGAAGAACTCCATTGTATAAATGTGCCACATCTTCATTATCCACTCATCTGTTGATGGACATCTAGGCTGGTTCCATTTCCCAGGTATTATAAATTGAGCAGCAATAAACATGGTTGAGCACGTACTTCTAAGGAAATGAGATGAGTCCTTTGGATATATGCCTAGGAGTGCTATAGCTGGGTCATATGGTAGATCAATCTCTAGCTGTTTTAGGAACCTCCACACTGTTTTCCACAATGGCTGGACCAGATTGCATTCCCACCAGCAGTGCAGAAGGGTTCCTTTTTTTCCACATCCCCGCCAACATTTATGATCATTTGTTTTCATGATGGTGGCCAATCTGACAGGAGTGAGATGGAATCTCAATGTAGTTTTAATCTGCATTTCCCTGATGACTAGTGACGTAGAACATTTTTTTAGATGTTTATCTGCCATTCGTATTTCTTCCTTTGAGAACTCTCAATTTACCTCCATAGCCCATTTTTGATTGGCTTGTTTGATTATTATTTAAATTTATTATTATTTAATATTATTATTTAAATTTGAGTTCTTTGTATATCCTAGATATTAATCCTATATCAGATATATAGCTGGCGAAGATTTTTTCCCATTCTGTAGGTTGCCTCTTTGCTTTCTGCACAGTGTCCTTTGTGGTGCAAAATCTTTGTAATTTCATTAGGTCCCAGTGGTTAATCTGTGGTTTTATTGCCTAAGCAATTGGGGTTGTATTCAGAAAGTCTTTGCCAAGACCAATATGTTGAAGGGTTTCCCCTACTTTTTCCTCTAGCAGTTTCAGAGTTTCCGGTCTGATGTTAAGGTCTTCAATCCATTTGGACTTAATTCTTGTGCATGGCGAGAGAGAAGAATCTATTTTCATCCTTCTGCAGATATTTATCCAGTTTTCAAAACACCATTTGCTGAAGAGGCTGTCTCTTCTCCAATGAGTATTTTTGGCATTTTTATCGAATATCAGGTGGCTATAGCTACGTGGGCTTACATCTGGATCCTCTATTCTGTTCCACTGATCTACATGTCTGTTTTTGTGCCAGTACCATGCTGTTTTTGTTACTATGGCTCTGTGGTATAGGTTAAAATCAGGTATGGTGATACCACCAGCCTCTTTTTGTTGCTCAGTATTATTTTAGATATTCGAGGTTTTTTGTGATTCCAAATGAATTTTTGGATTGTTTTTTCTATTTCCATGAAGAAAGCCTTTGGAATTTTGATAGGGATTGCATTAAATGTGTAGATTGCTTTAGGTAAGATTGCCATTTTCACAATATTGATTCTTCCAATCCAGGAACAAGGGATGTTTCTCCACTTTCTAGTGTCTTCTGGAATTTCTTGCTTGAGTGTTTTAAAGTTCTCATTGTAGAGATTCTTTCCTTCCTTGGTTACGTTTATTCCAAGGTACTTTATTTTTTTTGATGCAATTGTGAATGGGAGTGATTTTCTGATTTCATCCTCTGTGTGTTTGTTGTTAGCATATATGAAGGCTACTGATTTCTGTGTATTTATATTGTATCCTGCTACATTGCTGTAGGTTTTGATCAGCTCTAACAGCTTGCTAGTAGAGTCTTTAGGGTCCTTTATGTATAGAATCATGTCATCTGCAAATAATGATAACTTGATTTCTTCCTTTCCAATTTGTATCACTTTTATGTGTGTCTCTTGCCTTATTGCTATGGCTAAGACTTCCAAAACTACATTAAATAAAAGTACGGACAGTGGACACCCTTGTCTTGTTCCTGATTTTAGTGGAAAAGCTTCTAGTTTTTCCCCATTTAGTAATATGTTGGCTGTAGGCTTATCATAAATAGCCTTTATTATATTGAGATATGTTCCTTCTATTCCAATTCTCTGTAGGACTTTTATCATGAAGGGATGTTGGATTTTGTCAAATGCTTTCTCTGCATCTAATGAGATGATCATGTGATTTTTGTCCTTCAACCCGTTTATGTAATGTATTACATTTATAGATTTGCATATGTTGAACCATCCCTGCATCTCTGGGATAAAGTCTACTTGGTCAGGGTGAATGATCTTTTTGATATATTCTTGTATTCTGTTTGCCAATATTTTGTTGAGAATTTTTGCATCTATGTTCGTGAGGGAGATTGGTCTGTAATTTTCTTTTTTTGTTCCATCTTTGCCTGGTTTTGGTATCAGGGTGATGCTGGCCTCATAGAAGGAGTTTGGTAGAATTCCTTCTTTTTCTATTTCCTGGAAAAGCTTAAGAAGCAATGGTGTTAGCTCTTCCTTAAAAGTCTGGTAAAATTCAGCAGTGAATCCGTCCGGGCCTGGGCTTTTTTAGTTGGGAGATTACTGATAACTGTTCGGATCTCCATGTTTGCTATAGGTCTATTTAAGCGATTCATCTCATTTTGATTTAATTTAGGTAGGTCATATAGATCAAGGAAATCATCCATTTCTTTCAGATTTTCATACTTTGTGGAGTATATGCTTTTATAATATGTCCCTATGATTTTTTGAATTTCTCTGGAATCTGTTGTGATGTTACCTTGTTCATCTCTGATTTTATTAATTTGTGTCTCTTCTCTCTTTCTTTTGGTCAGATTTGCTAAGGGTTTATCAATCTTGTTTATCCTTTCAAAGAACCAACTCTTTGTTTCATTAATTCTTTGGATTGTTCTTTTTGTTTCTATTTCATTAATTTCTGCCCTAATCTTTATTATTTCTTCCCATCTACTGATTTTTGGTTTGCCTTGTTCTTCTTTTTCCTTAAGGCTTTAAGGCGAAGCATTAGGTCGTTTACTTGCGATCTTTCTAATTTCTTAATATAGGCACTTAAGGCTATAAATTTACCTCTTAGAACTGCCTTCATTGTGTCCCAGAGATTTTGGTATGTTGTGTTCTCATTATCATTTGACTCTATAAATTTTTTGATTTCCTTTTTGATTTCTTCATTGACCCATTCATCATTTAGTAGTGTATTGTTTAGTTTCCATGATTTTGTGTATGCTCTGTAGCCTTTCTTGCTACTGATTTATAGTTTAATTCCATTGTGGTCAGATAGAATGCAAGGAATTATTTCAATTTTCCTGAATTTTTTAAGATTTGCTTTGTGTCCTAATATATGGTCTATTTTAGAGAATGTTCCATGTGCTGCTGAAAAGAATGTATATTCTACAGCCTTTGGATGAAATGTCCTGTATATATCTGTTAAGTCCATTCCTTCTATGACCTCATTTAGTCCAGATGCCTCTTTGTTTATTCTTTCCCGGGATGACCTGTCAATTGATGAGAGTGGGGTGTTAAAGTCACCCACCACCACTGTGTTTGACGTTATCTGTGACCTTAGTTCTAATAGTGTTTGTTTGACGAATTTGGGAGCCCCCATGTTAGGTACATATATGTTTAGGATTGTAATGTCCTCCTGTTGGAGTGTGCCCTTAATCAATATAAAGTGACCTTCATTATCTTTCTTGAGTAACGTCGGACTAAAGTCTACCCTGTCTGATATTAGGATAGCAACCCATGCTTGTTTTCTAAGCCCATTTGCTTGAAACACCATCTTCCAACCTTCCACCCTAAGATAATGTCTATCCTTTGTAGAAAGGTGAGTTTCATGGAGACAACAAATTGTAGGATCCTGCTTTTTAACCCAGTCTGCAAATCTATGTCTTTTCGTTGGGGCATTGAGGCCGTTGATATTAAGAGATATTATTCAAAGGTGTGTATTTTTGTTTGCCATTTTTTTTTGTGTGTGTGTGTTTCTGGTTCTACCTGCACTCTCTTCTGTTAACTAGTATTTGAATATTGCTTGTTTTTTCTAGGTTCCTTATATATGTGCTCTTCCTTTTCTTCAGCATGGAGGATTCTATCAATTATTTTCTGTAGAGCTGTTTTTGTCTTCAAATACTCCTTTAACCTGCTTTTGTCATGGAATGTCTTTATTTCTCCATCTATTTGAATGGATAACTTTGCAGGATAAAGTAACCTTGGTTGAAAGTTGTTATCTTTCAGAACTTGGAATATATCACTCCCAGCCCTTCTGGCTTTAAAAGTTGTGTTGAGGGGCTGGAGAGATGGTTTAGTGGTTAAGCACTCGCCTGTGATGCCTAAGGACCCCGGTTCGAGGCTCGGTTCCCCAGGTCCCACGTTAGCCAGATGCACAAGGGGGCGCACGCATCTGGAGTTCATTTGCAGAGGCTGGAAGCCCTGGCGTGCCCATTCTCTCCCTCTCCCTCTATCTGTTCTTTCTCTCTGTGTCTGTTGCTCTCAAATAAATAAATAAAAATTGAAGAAGAAAAAAAAAAGTTTGTGTTGAATAATCTGCTGTAATCCTGATGGGCTTGCTTTTGTAGGTAGCTTGATTTTTCTCTCTAACTGCTTTCAATATTTTGTCTTTGGTGTGTGTGTTTGGAAGTATAATATGGTGAGGAGAGGTTCTTTCTGGGTTTTGTCTGGCTGGGGTTCTAAAGGCTTCCTGTATCTGCATTGGCACCTCTTTCCCAATTTGGGGGAAATTTTCTTCTATGATTTTGTTGAAGATGCCTACTATGCCTCTGGAGTGGAGTTCTTCTCCTTCTACTATGCCCTGAATTCTTATATTGGATCTTTTCATAGTGTCCCGAATATCTTGAAATTCCCACTCATACTTTTCTATAAGTTTGTCTTTTTCTTTGTTGGACTGCATTAGGTCTGCCACCTGGTCTTCTAGCTTAGATATTCTGTCCTCTCCCTCATCCATCCTACTGGTGAGATTTTCTATAGAGTCTTTTATTTCATTAACTGTGTTCTTCATTGCTAGTAATTCTGACTGGTTTTTCTTTATTATTTCTATTTCCTTATTTATGTCTTGTATTGCCTTCTTTATTTCATGAAATCGGTGTCCTCCATCTTCTTTGATTCCTTTGATTTCCTCTTTAAGTTCCTCTTGACTCCTTTGCTTTGTTCTCTGACTTCTTTGAACATATTTACAATCATTCTTTTGAACTCTTTCTCAGGCATTTCCTCTAATTCTTTCTCACTGGAGGACATTTCTGATGCATTAATACTTTTAGGTGGGCTTATATCGTCTTGCTTTTTAGTGTTTATTGTGTTATAATGTATATATTTTTGCATCTTGGATTAAGTTAATGCTTGGATTTTCTAGCTAGCTGTGTATTCTTAGCTGTATCAATTGATTTGATGTTATATATTTTCAGGGTAGGAGCTTAAGGTGTTAGGTGTGGCTCTTAAGACTCTCAGAGTATCTACAAAGATGTTCTTAGGGGTTGAGTTTCCCTGCTATAGGAGTATTCAAGCAGGCTGAGTGGAATAAAATACAGGTAGATTCTAAAATTTAACTAAACACTCTACACATTCAATCAAAAACAGCCCCATGTATGTATGCAAGAGTAGTTATTATAATGACCAGATCCTCTATCAACAAAGAGGTTAAGATTTCTGGTCTGTTGAGGGATCCAAGTCAGCTTGCGACCAAGTGAGACCCTTCCCTGGTGCAATCCCAGTTACCTTGGATGCTTTTGGTCTCAGTCAAGTTGCTGCCTGGGCCGTCGGGCTGCTGTTCTGATTTCTGGAGCTGGGAACTTGCTTTTCCTGCGGGGCAAACCGAGCCTGGCAAGTGTGGCCCTGCAGATCAGCACCCCTGCTACTGGAACTGCTGCTGCTCAAGCTGCCCCTGCTGGGACTGTAGCCACTGCTGCTGAAGGTGTTGCTGTTGGACCCACCGCTGCTGCTGCCTCTGCTGCTGCTGTAGCTGCCACTGCTGGAGTCACCACTGCTGCTGAAGCTACTGCTGCTGTGTCCACTGCTGCTGCTCCCCCTGAAGCTGCTGCTGCCGAGTCTGCTGCTGCTGTCACTCCTGGGTGTGCTGCTGCTGGGGCCGCTGTTACCGGTGCTGGAGCCACTGATGTTGCTGCCGAATTCTGCTCCTGCTTGGGTCCCGCTGTTGGCATGGCTGGGTCCCGGGCTACTGTTCTGTTCACCGGAGCTGGGCTCAGGCGGTGGGGGAGGAGAGGGAGTCACAGCTGCTCCGGTTCTCTTGCTGCTCCACGTGTTCTTCTGCCTCGTGGTCTGCTCCTCCGTTGCTCGCTGCCGCTCTCCCTTCACGTTTTCTGAGTTGCAGAGAGCGCAGTTTGAGGGGAAGTGCCTGCACCTGGCTTCTCCTGTGGCTGGATCCGAGTCTAGCGGCTTTCTGGTGCACCGCGGCCGCGGCAGTTGGCCGAGCTGCCGGAGCTGCTTTTCCCACCTGTGCAGGCTCTGGATGCTCTGGAACTCTCCTACTTCTCCGCTGCCACTTCAATTTCCTATACACCTCACTTTTTAGTAAAAGTGTGTATTTTGCTGAGGTTTTTTGGTCTTTTTTCCCCCCTAGGCGGCTTTGGCGTGGTACCTACGCCGCCATCTTAACCGGAAGTCCCCTTGTTCTTTATTTTTGAGTCAGCATCCCACTAAGTTGACGAGGCTAGCCTTGAGCTCTCAATAGCCTCTTGACTGAACCTCTCACATAGCTGAGATGACAGAGCACACACCAGGCCCAGCTAGGACTGGTTCTTAAGGAAAGAATCATATATATTATACAAACACACACACACACACACACACATTTGTTATTTATTTATTTATTTGACAGAGAAAGAGGGAGAGAGAGAGAGAATGGGCACTCCAAGGCCTCTAGCCACTACAAGTGAACTCCAGACACGTGTGCCCCCTTGAGCATCTGGCTAACGTGGGTCCTGGGGTATCAAACTTGGGTCCTTTGGCTTTGCAGGCAAACACCTTAACCACTAAGCCATCCCTTCAGCCAGGAAAGAATCTTTTGATAATAGTTCTTGGGTAATGTGCACTGCACATACATGGGCATAAAATTGTCTAATCTTCGTGTGACTTTTGCTTTGATCTTTAAAACTTTGTACTGTGACTGGGTGGTACTGACTTTGCCTTTTGAAGATCTAATCATCCATTCAAGTCTGTGAGCTAAATGGGCAGACTAATGGGAGAGAAGGCAGATTGATTCATTATGTGCATGTGTTCTCTCTGCACATGACATGTGAGACCACCCAAGGGGTAAGTTCATGTGCTACAAAAGAAATAGGGGCTTGAGATTTCTGGAAGGAACTAGTGATAGGATATGAGATAGTAAGGGAGTAATTGCAGAGTAAACAAAAATCTTATTTATTTATTTGCAAACAGAGAGATAGAGAATGGGTGCACCAGGGCTTCTAGCCAATGCAGATGAACTCCAGAAACATGTGCCACCTTATGCATCTGGGCTTTATGTGGGCACTAGGAAATCAAAACTGGATCACTGGGCTAGAGATATGGCTTAACAGTTAAGGCCTTGCTGGCAGAGCCTAAGGACCTAGGTTCGATTCCCCATTACCCACATAAGGTAGGTGCACATGGTTGTGCATGCATCTGGAGTTTGTTTTCAGTGGCTTGAGGCCCTGGCACACCCATTCTCTCTCTCTTAAATAAATAAATAAATAAATGAAAAGAAATCTTAAAATCTGGATCATTAGGGTTTCCAGGCAAGTACCTTAACCACTGAGCAATCTTTCCAGCCTGTCTTATTTTTTTATTGGCAATTTTCATGCATGATCATCATCTTCTACCATTACCATCTTTTACTCCCCACCTCTTACCCCTTTCCACTGAATCCATTCTTCCTTTTGATAATCGGACTTGTATTGTGATGGCTTTTTCTTCAGAAAATATTTATGCATGTCTTGAAACCCTCAGAAGAATACGTAATATCCCAAAATATTCCTAAAATATGTTGTGGGCAATGCTGACCTCTAGACTCCTCTCCTGTGACGGGTTGATCCCCCTTCTTATTGGACTCTGGGGGAGGAGCCTAGTGACACCTGCACTGACTGGTGGGGCATGCTTTAGTCAGATACTGGAAACAGAGCCCTGCCTGAGTACAGTGCAGGGCAGGGTGCAAGAAAGTACCTGGTGTGGCTGTAGCTAAATCTCATGGGGTCAGGGAGGCCTCAGTTCTGAGACTGCTGTAACAGAAAGTACGGTGACGGTTATTGCAGTGACTGAAGTACCCAGCACTGCCTCATGCAGCAACAAAGTAGTCAGCATCAGTTAATGCTATAACTGGAAGTACTTAGCATTAGTCACTACCAAAAAGGAAAGTACTCAGCATCATGTCAAAGTACCATTCTTCCCGTGCTGTTTTCTGAGCCCCCACAGTACTGTTCCTGGACAAAATTCTCTTCCCATTCAGATGACAAAGTCTCAAAACCTTCATATGAACAAGATCACACAAGAGCTTATAGCACACTGATTTCTGAGGTCCCCTATTACAAGGGTCTGTGTGTTGTCTGCGGAATGAATTCAGAGCAAACACAGAGCTCTGAGCACAAAGCAAGCAGAGGTTATTAGAGTGAACTGAGGCACTCCCCAGGATCTGAGGGGCCCATGGCCAAAGGGACCAGGTGGCCTTTGTGGAGGAAGGCAAGCTCTCAAGGTAAGGACTAACAATGGCCACAGAAACCATTGCACCACCTTAATTTTTAGGCTTAGGCTTCATACTATTAAAGTTGTTGGAAGAGACAGGGACATTTTCTTGTTCAGATGACTGGCAGACTGATTGTGGATTCTCTCTTAAGGAAGGCAGCCTTTGTGAGATAGTCATCTTATGATCTTTTGGGCATTTCGGAATATCTTATCTGAACCTAAGATCATCAATGTGATTTGGATCCTATTCTTTTGAACAGAAATCAGAGACCTTCCTTTGAGTTTCTGGTTTTATAAGTCACAGTTATGTGGGAGATATAGACCTTCAGTGGACTTCAAGCTGCCCATGTCACACACAGCACCCCTTCCCCTTCCGGTAGTTTCTGATCCAGAAAATATAGCAATGGAAATTGTAAATTTTCTGTTTTAACTATCTAATAAGCTGAGCTGAGATGATAATGCTATTGGTGTTGGGCCAATTCTTTGAGAACCAGTGCTCTCTATGAATTATATTTTCCTAAAGTTTACATTTTCATTTTGTTTTGTTTTTGAGATAGGGACTCAACATAGCCCAGGCTGACTTGGAATTCACTCTCCAGTCTCAAGCTAGCCTCAAACTCACAGCAATCTTCCTACCTCTGCCTCCTAAGTGCTGGAATTAAAGGCATTTGCCACCATACCAGACCATTTTCCTAAATTTTAATATGTGATAAAATTATATGCTATCTCAAACTGACAAAGACCAAGTGTGCTCCTGAAAAAAAAATTAATTGATTATCAGATGTGTATTTTTACATGAAAGTTTCCTAGGTTTTAAGAAGCATACTAAGAGCAGAGGTTGGAGAGATGGCTTAGCGGTTAAGGTGCTTGCCTGCAAAGCCTAAGGATCCAGGTTCACTTCCTCAGTTCCCACGGAAGCCAGGTGCACATGGTGGTACATGCTCCTACAGCTCAGTTGTAGTAGCCAAAGGCCCGACTGTGTCCATTTTCTGTCTCTCTCTTTCTTTCTCTCTCAAATAAGTAAATAAAAATAAAATACTTTTATTGACAACTTCTATAATTATAGACAATAAACCATGGTAATTCTCTCCTCCCCCCCATTTCCTCTTCACAACTCCACTCTCTTATCAGTCTCTTTTTTATTTTGATGTCATCATCTTTTCCTCCTATTATTAGGGTCTTGTATAGGTAGTGTGAAGCACTGAGAGGTCATGGAGATCCAGGCCATTTTGTGTCTAGAAGAGTGCACTGTAAGGAGAGCTACCCTTCCTTTGGCTCTTACATTCTTTCCGCCACCTCTTCCACAATGGACCCTGAGCCGTGGAAGGTTCTGAGTCATCCCAGAGGTTACTGCTGTCTGAAAAGATGAGTTTCTCCATCCGTAAGTGAGAGTAGCATTAATATATGGGTAGGAATATTAAGAAAAGTGCTTACTAGGCAGTTTGGTGAGCACAGTATATACATTTAGCAGCAGATGTCATACCCCTAGGGCTCATTACTTTCCCCATCATTGGTTTCCAGTGTCAGGCATGTATTCCTTCTCGTGAATTGGGCCTCAAGTCCAGTTAGAGAGCTATTGGTTTCCTTCATAACAGATGTGCCACTATTGCACCTATTGGCTCATTTGGCCTGGCTGGCCAAATTTAAGGTTTGCAATGTACAGTGTTGTTTATCTCTACTGGTAATATATTTTCTCACTCTCTCTCTCTCTCATGGAACTGCAAGCAGAATAGCTTTTCCCAGCTTTCTGTCTGCTGGTCTATACAGAAGAGGTTTACAGCTCAGCTCCAGCAGGATTTCTCAGTGACCTTGCAGTCTGAGTGTGTGGCATCTTTAGCAGTAGAGTCTTCTCATCTATTTTTGGTAGAATCCAAGAGCCTCATCAATGTCCTATAATGTTTTGAGGCCACCAGAGACATCCCTGGCCAGCAACTCACTGGAAGGTATCCAATCCCTGACACTGAAAATTTTCTAGTAACAATCTATGGCTTCTGGGTGTGCCATCATGTGCCATAGTAAGTTTCCATATGAATTATTCATATCCTCTTATATTTTGATTAGCCCTCCCCCATCCCTTCCTTTAATCAGTCTCTTCCCCTGACCTCACTTAGGCCCTTCTGTCCCCAGTAATCTGTTCTTCTACTTACAAATACATAATACCATCCTATTAAGTCCCTTCTGCCTCCCTTTCTATTCCCTTTCTATCTCCTTTCCAGCTTACTAGCCTCTGCTGTTGAGTTTTATTCCTACTTATATAGAAGTCTAATTATTTGTAGCTAGGATCCACATCTGAGAGAGAACATGTGATGTTCGGCTTTCTGGGCCTGGGTTACTTCACTAAGAATAATTCTTTCCAGATCTATCCACTTTCCTGCAAATTTCATAATTTCATTTTCTTTTCCACTGAATAGAACTCCATTGTATAAATGTACATATCTTCATTATCCACTCAGAAGTTGAGGGACATCTAGGCTGTTTTCCTTTCCTAGCTGTTCTAAATAGAGAGGCAATAAACTTGGTTGAGCAAGTATCTCTAAGGTAGTAAGATGAGTTCTTAGGATATATGTCTAGGAGTGATATAGCTGGGTCATATGGTATATATTTTTAGCTGTCTCAGCAACCTTCACAATGATTTCCACAATGGCTGGACCAGATTGCATTCCCACCAACAGTGTTGAAGGGTTCCTCTTTTTCCACATTCTCGCTAGCATTTATTGTCATTTGTTTTCTTGATGATAGCTATTCAGACAGGAGTGAGATGGAATCTCACAGTAGTTTTAATTTGCAGTTCCCTGATGGCTAAGGATGTAGAACATGTTTTTTTAGATGTTTATATACCATCTGTATTTCTTCTTTTGAGAACTCTATTTAATTCCATAGCCCATTTTTTATTTGGGATTTTTGATTTCTTATTATTTAGTGATTTTATTTTTTTTTAGTTCTTTGTATATCCTGGATATTAGTCCTCTGTCAGATGTATAGCTGACAAAGATTTTTTTCCCATTCTGTAGGTTGCCTCTTTGCTCTATTCAGAGTGTCCTTTGCTGTACTAAAGCTTTGTAATTTTTTGAGGTAACAGTGGTTGATTAGTGGTTTTATTCCCTGAGCAACTAGGGAAAATATTTTTTTAAATGCAGAGCAAAAGGATATGATGAATTGGTGGTAATGGTATGAAATCATACATCAATATTAAATTTCCATTGAATTTCATAGTAGACTAGTAATGCATAAAAGTGTCTTCTACTCAGACAAGTAAAATAAATATTCATGTGTGTTTCAAAATGATAGAAAAAACCCTCTCTTAAATGTTAACCACTTAAAAATTATTTTTTATGTACTCTGGAATCTTAGTTATATACAGAAAGAAGACCAGATTATATTAGAATGTGAAGACGGAAAAGTCTGAGTGGACGCTATGACTAGAATGTGGCACAGGCATCAAGAAAGAACCCATCCTGTTATGCAGGAATGTGTGTGCCTACTTAATATGCGCTTACATATCGGGGTGACACTTACCAGACATCATGGTGCCCTGAGCTAACTCAAGAGTCTTTTCATGCCAGACGTGGTGGTGCACGCCTTTAGTCCCAGCACTTAGGGGGAAAATGGAGGAAGATTGCTATGAGTTCTATGCCAGCCTGAGACTACATAGTGAATTCTGGGTCAGCCTGGGCTAGATCAAGGCCCTACCTCAAAAAAACAAATGAGAGAGTCTTGCCGTGATTTTAAGACCCAGTGCCCTTATACTTCAGATGAGTTGTTGAAGCCCAGTTCTATTATGCTCATTTCTAGGTGCACTTTGATTCTGTTTTAATTATAAAATACTGAATTTTGAAATGCAACATGTTCTGAGTGCACTGGCTTGCTTAACCTAGAAATAAAACATGCCTATTCGCTTGTCTTTGGCGTCCCCAGATTCCTGTTCAGGACTTAACACAGGCGCTGATAAGTTCTCAGACATGACCTCAGAGAGAGTGGTGTGGTCCCAGATGTTGGTGGAACTGTCCTACTCCTCTCTGTCCAGAGTGAGGCTAAGTCCCACTGAATCTTTTAAAAATCCCTTGGTAGGATTCTTTGTAAAAAATGTGTTTATTATTTACTTATTTGAGAGAGAAAGTTGCAAAACTGAACTCCAGATGCATGGGCCATCTTGTGGCCTTTGTGGATACTGGGGAATCAAACCTGGGTTCTTAGGTTTCTAGGCAAACACTTTACCCGCTAAGCCATCACTGCAGCCCCATTAGTAGGATTCTTACTTAAGCTTCATTTTTGTTTATAGTTACCAAAAGAGTACATAGAAAGGGCTGAGAAGTCCACCCATTCCCTCGACTAGCATAAATGTACGGGAGGCCGGCTGAGGTTTCTATTTCACACAGGTGCTCCAAGGTTAACCAAGGAGCTATGACCTCTGTGCATAGACGAGAAAACTCTATGTCAGAATAGCCCAAGAATGCTTCAGAAATTCTATGACTGAGGCTAGAGAGATGGCTTAGTGGTTAAAGACACTTGCTTGAAAAGCCTAATGGCCCAGGTTCAATTCCCCAATACCCACAAAAAGACAGATGCAAAGTGGCACAGGCATCGGGAGTTCAGCTGCAGTGGCTAGAAGCCTGGTGTGCCATTCTCCCTCTCTCTCTGTCTCTCTCTCTCTCTCCCTCCCTCTATGTTTGCAAATAATTAAATAACTATTTTTTAACAAAGTCTATGATCATGAGAGAAAGAGTTGCAACTTTGAAATATTGCATGGGCTGTAGGTCTAAATAATTGCCAAATCTATATCCTTCCCCGGACCTCGATACGTACACACTCGGCAACCCTAATTACACTGGTCTCTGCTGCTGCTCAAACCCACTAGGCTCCACATTCCCGAAGTCACCACTTCCTGGCCTTGAGTAGCACTTTAAGTCTATGTGATTTCCTTTTCAAAATGGGGGAGCCTTCGTTATCTCTCTTGAAAGACCAGATAATATGTAAGTAAATGAATTATCAGAGTGCTTCAAGGCTTTCGTTGACTGAAAAAGCAGGTCTGCATATTGCTTGTCTTGTTTTCCATTTCAAGATGTCTCAGAGTTCTCAAGTGGGACCCCACCAACATCTCTGGACTGTGGCACTGTCCCCCGTCATTTGCTGAGCTGAGAGTCACTGAACAGACTGGCTCCCCTGTATTTGTGCAGAGAAGGATTTTTAAAATATTTATTTATTTATTTATTTATGAGAGGGAGGGAGGTGAAGAAGAAGATGACGAGGCAGAGGCAGATAGAAAGGGAGAATGGGTGTTCCAAAGTCTCAGGCCACTGCAAACAAACTCGAGATGCATGCACCACCTTGTGCATCTGGCCTATGTGGGCTACTGGGGAATTGATCCTGGGTCCTTAGTCTTTGCAGGCAAGTGCTGTAAGTGCTGAGCCATCTCTCCATCCCTGGAGAAGGGGTTCTTGAATCTTTGTATAATTTGCTTGCTTTTTTGTTGAGGGAGTAAGTTTCATAAATTCAAAACTAGTGGCATGCACTCAGTGTACAGTATACTAAAACAGAGGCTCCTCTAATGTAACTGAAAAGGTAGACTTGGTATAGATCTTGACAATGTGTGTTTTGGGTCTAGGCAATGGTGGCTACAAAACCTGAAATTTCGGCGTGGAGGGAGCTGAATAAGGAGGAGTTGGAGAACAGGGGCAGCTGGGGCTAGAGTGAGACCCTGTCCCAGTGACAAGAAAAGATGTATTTTAGATATACAAGTGAATGTAGCATAATCAATTAAAACCTAATCATTTTACTTATATCTATATATTTTTTTCAAGGTAGAGTCTTACTGTAGCCCAAAAGGACCTGGTGCATATTCTGAAGTCCCAGGCTAGCTTCAAATTCACATTGATCCTCCTACCTCTGCCTCCGAGTACTAGAATTAAAGGCATGGCCTGGCATATATATGTGTGTATGTGTGTGTATATATATATAAATTTAAATATATATTAAGAACATTCACGTCTATATCCAGATGAGTGGTACTGGCAGAGACAAGAACAGATCCTTTAGAGCACTAGCCGACAGAAATGGCCAGCTACCATGTGCACTTCATGGAACATGGCTTGTGATTCACCAAGGACAAGGCCAGAGCACTGGGTGAATGAAAAAGGGGAGCTACGAAGGAAAAGATGGCAGAGATGTGTCCGTCAAAATGCCTTGCCCCACCATCTAGACTCAGAGTAGTCCAATCTGTCACTGTTTTTTTGCAATGAACAATAACGTCGCTAAACATCCTCTTTGAGCTCATGTTGTGTCTTTGGTGTTCTGTGTTGTTGAAGGTGTGCACATGGTGCATGAGTGTACTCTCTCTGTTCAAGCTGTTTCTAAGAGATATTTTCCTTGTCTGGTGTTCTTTCAATAAGGGTACCTGGTCCTTTGAGAACATCTTGTCAGAATGATGCAATGAAGGCATGGAATATTACACGTGTTACCCAAGCATATTACAACACAAGCCCTACCTACTGCCACAGTGCAGAGGAAGCAGGAGTATTGCTTCTTATGAGCAAAGTGGAACGCTGAGTTGGAACAATCAATGGGAAGTAATAGTTAGTCATATAGAAACAGTACTCCATTGAGATTTTTTTTTTTCAAGGAGACCTTTTGAAAAATTATAACTTGAGAAATCTTGGAGCATAAGAATCTCCCTCTGTACCCACACACCATCTCACCTCTGCCAGCAATGAGCTTTATCTTCTGAATGACATTTACAAATACATTTCTTCAAACATGACATTCTATCTCAGTGCGTGTGTCTCTTGTACCACCCTAAAGGCCAGGTTTAAACACAAAGTATGGTGGCCGTGGTAGTTCATGCCTATAGTCCCAGCAGTCAGAAGCCTGTGTATACTAGATAGCCACATATTGCTGGGATGAACTTCTAAAACAGGCAGTTTATGGGAGGAATGGCATTTATTTGAAGCTTACAGATCCAGGGGAAGTCCCATAATGTGAAAAAGAGAAAACCCACCACCAGAAGCAAGAGCAAAAACGCTGGCAGCCAAGTCTCAGGGAACCCTGGCAGGACTCGGGCACTTTGCAGATCTGAGGTTGGAATTCAGATCCATCTTAGGGCTGGACTCTAGGATCGGCCCAGTGACTCCTCCTCCAGCCAGGCAGTTGGAGATCTAAATGACATGCTTTAAAAACTCCTGAATGTGTTGGGGGACATCCATTTGAACCATCACACTGGGTCACAAAAGTCTCAAGTTCTAGGCCCGCCTGTCTTATGTAGCTATGTAGAGAGCCTCAACAACCCTCTCTTTTCCAAAATGAAATAACTTTGAAAAGAAATCTTAGAAGCCACAGGTAAAAGAATTATGCCCATCCATTAGCTACTTCAAAAGGAAAAACAGAACATGGGATCTGCAATTTGGCACCCCAGATTCATGTGTTGAGAGGTCAACTGCGCACTTGTCACAGCCCCACTGGTAGGAAGCAGGAGACAGAAAGGATCAGGGACAGGCCCATCTCGTGCATGGCTCCATTTGAACACAAATTCTCCAATTTGCTTTGAGTTCTCTGTCTTCACAGTGCCCTCGGCCCGATTCTGCATGAGCCTTTCCTGTACACACTTGTTGGGGACTCTGTATTATAATAAGTCACCACATAGAAAGAGGTGTGAGCTGAGAACGTGAGAGTCTCAGTTCTCTAGTGCGCTTGTTTCTCTGAGCAAGCCCAGCGTCTTTGGTGGCAGAATTAAAAGGCAACACGGGTGTAAATTCTTATTATTTTTTACTCCACAAATAAAACCTTGATATCTTAGTATTTAGCTTAATTTCTCCTAAGAGAAGTGACTGGATGTTTCTTCATGCTTCGTAAGGCTTTTAAATATTTTATTGTTATTTATTTGAGAGAGACAGAGAGAGAAATAATGGGTGTGCCAGGGCATCCAGCCACTGCAGACAAACTCCAGACATGCCACCTTGGGTATCTGGCTTAAGTGGGGAATCAAACCTGGGTCCTTAGGTTTCTCAGGCAAGCACCTTAATTGCTAAGCCACCTCTTCAGCCCTTCCGAAGGCTGCTGGAACGTGATTTCCTCTGCTTTCCAGCATCGTTCCAAAGGAAGAATCTCAGTACATGGCCTCAACCAGCCTTGGCTGGGATGGTACCTGTTATTGAAAGGGAGTCTGTATTTGCAGTCATACCGAGAATGCCAGTTGAGAAATGAGCCTGATTCCGTGGTTCATTTGTTCTCCTTTGTAGAGCCAGGCTGCTGCCCACTATAAAGGCACGAAACACGCCAAGAAGCTCAAAGCGCTGGAAGCCATGAAAAATAAGCAGAAATGTGCCACTGCCAAGGAGACCCCAAAGGCCACCTTCACCTCCATCACTACCAATACCATCAATACCAGCTCTGACAAAACAGGTTAAATGATGATGTTTCTTGTGAACGTTCTGGTCGTTTGTTCTGGGGCCTCCCACCTCCTTTGTCTAACCCTGTGTCTGTTTTACAATGTGCCTGGCACACGGAGCTCACCCTTAGAGCCGTCTTCCCGTGTAGTGGTAACTGTCTCCTCCTGTCTTTCCAACACCTTCAGAAAATCAATAGCTCTATTGCATATTTTGCATTCTGAACCAGTCCTGTGGCTGTTTAGAGGAACCTGGGGATCAGAAAGTCATGGGGAGCCATGCCCCCTAACCCTGTATGAGAAATAGGCATGTTTCAGCTTGTATCTTTAGCATCTGTACAGCATACTTTACTTAGGACTGCATGCCAGATTCGATGTCACCGTGAGAACACAGCTGAGGATGTGTGCTCAAGGAGCAGGGAAGAGCCCAGCCAGAGCTGTATTGCTGAGGCTTTATTCTCATAAATTTGAAACACTGCATCGTTTTAAGCTGCAGCTGTGTGATTTGGGGTTTGTGGCTGTGGGTGACCTTCAGTCTACATACACAGGTAAGTGTTAGTGTTGTCAACGATTCCTTGACACAATTGTCATAGTGGGTAATGGCCTCTGAATAGTCTGAGGTGTGGGCAGGGGCAGAGCTGTTACAACATCTGACCAGCATATCCACAGCTGGGAAGCCAGTGGGGTTTTCCTCAGCTTAATCAGATTATTGACCCTCATATGAGTTTTCATGAAGGGTTGAGAAGATGGTTCACTGCGTGAGCACATGATTGCCCAGGAGGGCCACAACCACCCTGAATTCGATTCCCCAGAACTCACATAAACAGTTGCCACACATGTCGACAACCACAGTCCCGTGAGGCAGTGCCTGGAGGATTGGTGGTGCTCACAAAGTCAGCCGGTCGGACCGAGAAATGGGAGCTGCTCCATGTTCATGGAAGCAAGGCGGGTGAGCAAGCAAGGAGGGTTCTGATGCTCTGCTCTGGCCTCTGTTCCCATTGCATATGGGACCATGTGCATCTGTGTATGACACATTCATACAGTCTGTGTACAAATGCCACACACCACACCTTGCATGCACACATGATTTTACATAAAAGGTGATCCTGTGTGATTCGTGAATATACCTATAATAAATTGCTTTCTAAAACACAGGAACTGGGCTAAAGAGACGCCTTCATAATTAAGGTTCTTGCTGGCAAAGCCAAAGGACCCATGTTTGATTCCCGAGTACTCACATAAAGCCAGATGCACAAGGTGGCACATGTGTCTGGAGTTTGTTTGCAGTGGCTGGAGGCCCTGGCATGCCCATTCTCTTTCTATCTGACTCTCTCTCTCTTTCATAAATAAATAAATGAAACAGATGAACTGGGCTGAAGAGATGGCTTAGTGGTTAAGGTGCTCTGGCAAAGACAAAGGACCCAGGTTTGATTCCCCAGTACCTATGCACAAGGTGGAACATGCACCTGGAGTTCATGTGCAGTAGCTGGAGGCTGTAGCATGCCCATTCTTTCTCTCTATCTGGCTCTTTCTCATTTTCAAGAAAGAAAGGAGGGAGGGAGGGAGGAAGGAAGGAAAGAAGAAAGATTAAAACACAGGAACTGGTACAGCTGGTTGTCTTCCAGCCATGTGTGAGGAAACTCAGATGTTCACATTTTGGCTGATGGGACTCTCTTAATTAAAAGTATTTTGTGAGCTGGAGAGATGGCTTAGTGGTTAAGCGCTTGCCTGTGAAGCCTAAGGACCCTGGTTCAAGGCTCCATTCCCCAGGACCCACATAAGCCAGATGCACAAGGGGGTGCACGCGTCTGGAGTTCGTTTGCAGTGGCTGGAGGCCCTGGTGCGCCCCTTCTCTCTGTCTCTACCTGCCTCTTTATCTCTCTGTCACTTTTGAATAAATAAGTAAAAATAATTTCAAAAATTTTTCAAAAGTATTTTGTTATGTCACATAAAGTACAGAATGCTAAAGAGTAGGGCAGATTAACACTAGTGTGCACAGTCATATCCACTCATTACATTCACATTGCTCCAAGGATGGGGGAGGTGCTTGCTCTTGTGTGAATCCAAAAGGGAAACTGGCTTTCCACACTGCCCTTGGTGTTCCATACATAGGTTTATTGGGTAGATAAGTCTCCTTCCTTTCCTAGGAACCCTGGGTGCACCTCAAGGCTGAGGCTGGATGCATCTGTTAGCTTTGTGCTCACAACCTGCCCACTATGTTGTGGGTTCTAAGTAAAATGTCCACTGGATGACAGAAGCCTGTCTCCCTCCACTGCTGCTTCTTTGGTATATCCAAGTTTTTTACTCTGCTTTTTAAGAGGGGTGGAGGGGAGGTCTTCATATTCATTTCTTGTATCTAGCACAAGATCTGGGTTTTGCCATTCCATTTATGTAGGTGCAAAAATGATAGGAAAAGCCTTTGTCTTTCCTTTCATAATTAAGCACTCACTGATTTATTCTGGTGCCTGTAGGGTGATGTAGGGTAATGAACAGGTGAGTATAATATTTGCTTTCAGATATAGTGGCAGAGATGGGGTCCCCTCCCCACAAAGCCACTTATCACTGAGAAATGCAAAAACTCTTTTTTAAAAAATTTTTTTAAATTATTTATTTATTTATTTGAGAGTGGCAGACACAGAGAGAAAGACAGATAGAGGGAGAGAGAGGGAATGGGCGCGCCAGGGCTTCCAGCCTCTGCAAACGAACTCCAGATGCATGCGCCCCCTTGTGAATCTGGCTAACGCGGGACCTGGGGAACCGAGCCTCGAACCGGGGTCCTTAGGCTTCCCAGGCAAACGCTTAACCGCTAAGCCATCTCTCCAGCCCACAAAAACTCTTTTGTTAACTTTATGTTATTTATTTGTGAGGGACAGAGGGAGAGAAGGGGCAGAGAGAGAATGGCACACCAGGGCCTCCAGCCATTGTAAATGAACTCCAGATGTATGTACACCTTGTGCATCTGGCTTATGTGGGTCCTGGGGAATTGAACCTGGGTCCTTTGTCTTTGCAGACAAATGCCTTAATTGCTAAGCCATCTCTCCAGCCCCAATAACACTTTTAAAATATTTTTTTATTTAATTGCAAGGAGAGATGGGGGAGACATGGGGGTGCCTCCAGCCACTGCAAATGAACTCCAGAGGCTTGTGACATCTTTGTATATATGCCTTTGCATGAGTACTGGGGATTTCAACCTGGGTTGTTGGGTTTTTCAGGCAGGTGTCTTAACCACTGAGCAATCTATCCAGCCCTCAAAAAGTTTTAATACAAATAAGATTGTAGCAAGGTAGAATGAAGAGGTGAGTTCAGTATAATTGGTTATAGCACCATTTTATTAATTAGCCCCCTCCAATTTTCTAAATCCTTCATAGTTTTTAAATCAAAACTATCTATTTGGATTAACTTGTATCTTTCTCAAAATGTAAAAACAAAACCTTCCTGTATTAAAGTGGACATTATTGGAATACATTTCCTTATTGTGCATAGCACTATGAGCTTGGATTAGAAAAAGCTTCCATCCATGTTATTCCCACTACAGAACTAAGTTGTGGCCATGACCTCCACATGTCACCTTGAAGACTAGAATGTGGCAGTCACAGAGCTCCCATTCTTTTAATAGTTGTGTGGAGACAAATTCTGGATAGGGCTCTGACAAAGACTCTTCACAAAATAGACAAGCCAGAATTGCTCAGTAAAAGTATCAGTGGAAAGGGCATTGCGATAGGAAGTAAGGCATTCTATAGCAGTTGCCCTCTCAGAGCCGGGACCAAAGACCTGACAGGAAGCAGCTTATGGAAGGAAAGGTTTTACTTCTGGCTTATAGTTTCAAGGAGAACCTTCATCATGGTGGTGAAAGCATCACAGGAAAAAGAGTTGTGCATCACATCTTAATATATCAGCAGGGAGGAAGGAAGGAAGAGTGAGTTCTGAACCTGGGCTGGACTTATAAGCCTCAAGGCCCAGCCCCTGGTGATACTCCTTCTTTGGCACTGACCACCTCCCACAGGCGGGGCCAGCTGGGGACTAAGTACAAGGCTCCATCACAAGCACATGCAGCCATGTGGGGGAGGGGCTTTACAGCCAGCCATCACATTCCAGCCCTGACCTCCAAAAACTCATGGCCATCTCATGATACAAACTGCATTCAGTCCAACTTTTAAAATCCCCTAGTTCCTACCAGTCCCAACACCATGCAAAATGCAAAATCACATCTCAGACTAAAGACAACTTCTTAGCTATGAGCCCTATAAAATCAAAGGACAAGCTACATATTTCTAAGACATAATGGCTAGGAGTAAATATTTCCATTCCCAAAGCGAGAAATGGGATTATAGCAAGGAAAGATAGATCAGTGGCCTGCGGGGTACACATCCAATATTGAAACACTATCTCAGAAAGTAAACTAAACAAAGAAGGAATAAAGAAAGAACAGTTCAAAGAAATTCAGGTTGCATTCAAAAATGTAACTAAGCCAGGTGTGGTGGCACACGCCTTTAATCCCAGCCCTTGGAAGGCTGAGGTAGGAGGCTCACTGTGAGTTCAAGGCCTGCATAAGACTACATAGTGAATTCCAGGTCAGCATGGGCTAGAGTGAGACCCCACCTCAAAAACACAAAAATTAAAAAAAAAAAAATGTGACTAAGATTGGGTACTACTTGCATGAGGTTATAAATTCAGGCTTGTTTGATGAGATTCTTTGTAATAGCGTCACCTGAGCTCTCTTCATTTCTGAGGAAGCTCATTCATTCTGTGCGTCGCATTGGGAAGGCACAGGCGGCAGTCGTCCCTAGGCCTAGGCTTTTGTGATGCTGGGGACTTGCCACTCACATGCCAGCTGTGCCTTTTCTTTCCCCATGAGTTAAACAGAAAGGCCAGGGTATGGACATGACTACTGGCTTGTGTGGACAATTCTACGCCAATGCAGATAAATGGTAGCAAGGTAGAACAACGAGGTGAATTTGATGTAATGGGTTAGAGCACCATTAGTAATTGAAAGGAAAAAGGGGGCTCGAGAAATGGCTTAGCGGTTAAGTGCTTGCCTGTGAAGCCCAATGACCCCGGTTCAAGACTCGATGCTCCAAGACCACATTAGCACAAGGGGGCGCATGCATCTGTAGTTCATTTGCAGTTGCCAGAGGCCCTGGTGTGCCCGTTCTGTCTCTCTGTCTATCTGCCTCTTTCTCTCTCTCTGTCTGTTGCTTTCAAATAAATAAAAATAAACAAAAAAATTTTAAAAAAGGAAAAAGGATCATAAATCACCTAGTCCTTCAAGCTTATTTTTTTAAAAACTTATTTACATATTTGAGAGACAGTGAATAGCTAGCTGTACCAGGGTCTCCAGCCACTGCACACGAACTCCAGACACATATGCCTCCTTGAACCTCTGGCTTATGTGGGTACCAGGGAATCAAGCCTGGGTCCTTTGGCTTTGCAGGGAAGTGCCTTAATTGCTATGGCATCTTACCAGCCCTTTCATGTGTTCCTTGAGCATTACTTATTATTTTGATGATATGTGGTAAAAGCCATACAAGCCATACACACACACACACACACACACACACACACACACACACACACACACATGGTTTTTGAGATAGAATCTCCCTCATTGCCCAGGCTAACCTGGAATTCACTATGTAGTGTTATGCTGTCCTCAAACTCACAGTGATTCTCCCACCTCTGCCTCCTGAGGGCTGGGATTAAAGGCCAAGTGGTTCCTTAGAGAGGGCATTTATTCTAAAGTTGGGGCAGTCGAATCTGTGTTGTTGTTTGTGAAGTGAGGCGTAGTAAAGCTTTAGACTTTCACCCTTTAGTTGATGGTTCTGATGTACAACAATGGTTCCCATTAAGCCAAGGCATTCTGGGATACTTGTCATCAAATTTCAGAATCCACGTTTTGTTCAAAGTCATCAAATGTAACTAGACAATTACTTCTTGTTTTGTTTTGGCTATCATGGCTTCCTAGTTGCACCAGTACAGAACACTGGGTAGTCGTAAAGGTCCTTCAGGGACCATCAGCAGTTAATTAGCCACTGAGCTCATAGTTTACTGAGGCATCTCATTGGTAAGGTCTGAGAACACCTTCTCCTAGCTTTCTGGCATAATTCTCCCTACCAACTTTTAGTGAATTGCAACTATATTCATCAGATTAAGCTACTAAATCACAATTCAACTTTATAACTTTTCACTCTCCTAACTCAGTAATCACCTTGCATCCATTTCCCAGAGTTCTTTTCTTTCTTTCTTTCTTTCTTCTTTCTTTCTTTCTTTCTTTCTTTCTTTCTTTCTTTCTTTCTTTCTTTCTTTCTTTCTTTCTTTCTTTCTTTCTTTCTTTCTTTCTTTCTTTCTTTCTTTCTTTCTTTCTCTTTCTTTTTTTCCAGTTCAGAACTTGCTCTAGCCCAGGCTAACCTGGATCTCACTCTGTAGTCCTAGGCTGACCTCAAACTGACAGTAATCCTCCTACTTCTGCCCCCACTCCCACTCCTGCATCTTGTTCTTTCAGTTAAATATAAAATGCAATCCCCTATGCCTGCTCATCCAACTCAAAGGTGCCAAGAGCAAAATACTTGCAATTCTATCGTTGGGAAGATCTGTGACTGGAAAGGATTACCTTCTAATTGCTGAGACAAAGGATGTGACCAGAAGCAGTGTAGGAGAGAGTTTACTTCGGTTTACTGTTCCGGAGGACAGAGTCTATCATGTTAGGGTAGGCATGGCAAGAGCGGGAAGCTGGTATCATGTTGTCACATCAGCAGGGGGAAGCAGGGAAAGCGATAACAGCCAACAGCAGGGCACTCTTCTGACACGTCCCATGCGAACCACTTTCACGCCCACGGTGAAACACTTGCACAGCAGCAGCCTTCCCTGAGTACTGAGGCCTGGGGGTTCCAGAAGAGCCACAGCTCTTCAGTCCACGTACGAAGGGCAATGGGTTCCAATGCCATCAAAAGATGCCAGTGACCAGGTAGATGAATTCACCAGCAAGAACTGCTGAGAGAAGGCACTGCCCACTCTAGAGGGCAAAGGTTGATCTTGCTCAGTTAATCCTTCCAGGAAATAGCCTCACAGACCCAGCCAGGGGCATTTCTGTTCTTGACCTTATCAAACTGACAATTCAAACTAACCACCACAGGGCCTTAGAAGATGATATCCAAAGTAAAGATGATGGCCCAAGACTGGCATAAGTATAATGGGAGCCAAGCCTCACATCCACACTAAGGACATTTTTTTCCTCTTGCATATTACTTGCCAGTCTATGGGTACACATCAGGCCCCATGAAATACTATGCTAGGAGCCCATCTTATTTTTCTTTAGGATTTAGGAGCTTTAAAGGAGGTTAAAATATAGTTTTTTGGAAAAACTAATCTCAGGGTCACTTAGAAAATAGGCAAGGTGTTTTCAGTGGAGGGTGAATTTAAATTAGCATTCATGCATTTCTGTTTTCAGAAAGAACAAAGGATGGGTTTGCTTTCCTTTCTATCTTTATTTTCAAGGAGAGAGAGAGAGAGAGAGAGAGAGAGAGAGAGAGAGAGAGAGAATGAGAACAAGTGGGCACACCAGGGCCTCTTGCCACTACCAACAAACTCCAGATGCATGTACCAGCTTTTTCTTTTTTCTGCATCTAGCTTCACATGGACACTGGGGATTTGAACCAAGGCCATCAGGCTTTGCAGCAAGCACCTTTGGTCCCTGAGCCATCTTTCAAGTCTTAAGCTTGCTTTTCTTTCTTTCATCTTTTTTATTTATTTACTTATTTATTCATTTTTTTGGTTTTTTGAGGTAGGGTTTCACTCTAGTCCAGGCTGACCTGGAATTTACTATGGAGTCTCAGGGTGGCCTTGAACTCATGGTGATCCTCCTACCTCTGCCTCCCGAGTGCTGGGCTGGGATTAAAGGTATGCACCACCACGCCTGGCTTTTTTGTTGTTTTGTTTTGGAGGTATGGTCTCACTCTAGCCCAAGCTGATCTGGATTTCATACTCTGTAGTTCTATGCTGGCCTCAAACTCATAGCAATCCTCCTACCTCTGCCTCTCCAATGCTGTGATTAAAGACATGCACTACCACTTTTGGCCCCAAGTTTGCTTTTCTTAATTTTAGCCTCAAATATCCTTAATATTGAAGATAATAAAAGACAACCTCAGCTTGACTTGAGAAAGCTATCTATCTCTTACTCAAGCACCTTATGTTGGCCTGTGTGATGCAGTATAAGTAATGCACCCATGTACTACATACAGATTTCTCGATAAGCATGAATCTTTCTGTAATGCCTATTCCTGAAGAATTGGATGGTGCCGTGTCTTCAAAAGCAGCAACTGGTTTGTCTGAGAAGAGACACATGTTCTTTCACAGATTATAAGCCTGTAACTCTGTTGAAATAGAAAGTTACCCAAAAGTACACTTTCTCTAGCCTTAGTGGTGTGATAACAGAAGTGTACCAGTGCCCCTCCCAGCACATGAGGAATAGTATAGCTCCTGACATCTTTCTTTTCCTACCCACTCTCCAAGCAAAGCCTTCATGGGGCATTCCCCTCCATGATACAAGATCCCATTGCATGTAAGTCCCTCTAGGAGTTTAATTATGCTTGACATATCACACATGCTTCCAATGAGTTTTCTTTTCTCTGCACAGCTCAAGATTGATTAAAGGGGCTGGAGGGATGGCTTAGCAGTTAAGGTGCTTGCCTTCAAAGCCTGTGGACCTAGGTTCCATTTCCTAGTGCCCAAGTAAGCCAGATGTGTTGGGCCTTGAGAGGCCTGAATGTGAGGTCTAGTGGAACTTCCTGAGCCTAACTGCCCTGCCCAGCTAGGCCTCTGGCCTGCAACTTCCACACAGGAAATTAGAATTCCTGCCCATGGGCACTTAGAACTCAGCAGGGGGCCAATGGCCTCTGGCCTGCCGCTTCCGCGCAGGAAGGTAGAGTCCCCCCACCCTCCCACCCCCAACCCTGGTACATCCATTCTCTCTCTCTCTTTCACATCTCTGAAATAAATAAATAAATAATAAAAATAAAAGTAAATATTACAACTGGTCAAAGAAAGAAAGAGATTTCATCAAGCATTCCTTTGTCAAAATATTTATTTAGATGGGGCTGGAGAGATGCCTCAGTGATTAAGACAGTGCCTGCAAAGCCTAACAACTGAGTTTCAGTTTCCCTTTACCCATGGAAAGCTAGATGCACAGTGGCACATGCATCTGGAGTTCATTGGCAGTCGCAAGAGGCCCTGTCGTGCCCATTCTCCTCTCCTTTCCTCTCCTCTCCTCTCCTCTCCTCTCCTCTCCTCTCCTCTCCTCTCCTCTCCTCTCCTCTCCTCTCCTCTCCTCTCCTCTCTTCTCCTCTCCTCCTTCTCCCCTCCCCATCTCTCTCTGCTTGGAAATAAATTAATATTTTTAGAAGATATGTTAGAAGTGCCAGGAGAGCCAGCTAGTAGAAGCTCTTAAAGGAAATTGTGGAAAAACAGAAGAGAAATTCAGTACAAGGAGGGAAAACAGCTAACACTTATTTGAATTTGAATATTATGGCTCTGGGATCATTGTGTGTGAATCAATAGTGACAAATTGCACTTTAAGGGTGACATGAAAATAACAGAACTTTATTTTTATTCTGTTCTTTTATGTACTCAAGAAGACCAAGATAAATGGTGTGTGTGTGTGTGTGTGTGTGTGTGTGTGTGTATGTATGTATATATATATATATATATATATATATATATATATATTTTTTTTTTTGGTGGGTTGACCTAGATGCATCCCATAAAACCAGTCCTGGATTGTGGGTGAATTGCACAGTGCATTGCTCAGCTGCACTGGACTTGGTGTGAAGAACGAGTGAGGATGCTTTGTGATGTAAGGTGTATAAGACAGGAGGGGATTGAGTCCAAAATCATAAGCCGTGCACAGTTGTCAGTCAGTATATAAATAGCTGGATCCTGACGTGCATGTGCACACATGAAGGGATAGAACTCCTCCCCTTTGTCCTCAGAGGGTTTGCTGATTGGCAGCAGGCAGATTAGTAGAAGAGGTGTCCAAATGTATCGTATGCTCTGGGATCCACATGACAGGAAAGTGACTGGTCCAGGCCTCAGTGGCATCTGGAAGCTTCTTTACCCTTTTCACAGGTAACAGAAGAGATGGGATGTACGCAACTTGGGGAGAAGGGGAGTCAGTAGTTGTGGGGAAGGTTGAATGCTGCCTCAGAAGGGGACAGCCTGAGGCAGGTCCTTCAGGCATGGCCTTGGTCTCCAGTTGCCATCACTGTGACTAGACATACTTGCCCCTGGTTAATGTTTCCAGGGTTGAGAAGATGTGGTTCCATTTTGAATATGTGTCCTAGGCGGAGAAGAGAGTTGAGGATCCAACTCCTCCCCACACTGGTTTTCCAGGCTGCATCAGTTTTACGTCTTAACATACCAAAGGAGCCTTGCTTGTTCTGGGCGTGTGGTTTCCTAAACCTCTTCACAGCAAATGCTCGTGTGCTCATGTAGGTGCCGTGTACTTACGTGACTGTCTTTTCCTCACATCTCAATTCTATAAAGTAAATGATAACCCAAGGACCTCACTCATCTCTAGGAGATACCAGACTTCTGGCTGAAATTAAAAAATTAAAGATGGGCAGGCAGGCATAGTGGCAGGGTGTTTAATACCTCTGCCCTTGGGAGGCAGAGCTAGTAGGAGGATTGCTGTGAATTCAAGCCCAGCCTTGGACTACATAATGAATTTCCAGTTGGCCTGGGCTACAGTAAGACCCCAACCTGAAACAAATAAGTAAATAAAGCTGCCAATAGCTTTATCGACTTATCATACTTATGGAAACATCTGCATCTGTGTTTGTCCATAGAAATTTTTTTTCCCAATAATATGCCACTTTTGAGTAGGCATAAACTTGTATGATGAAACATTTCAACTGTAAAATAGAAATTATAAATATAACAAAGGGTTGAACCATGATGAAATATGACAGAATGGTACATGAACACCTGTAGAAGTCATGTGGCCACACAGAGGACATGGTCTGCAGAGTGGGAAATCCAAAAGGCTGACACTTAATAGGAACAGAAATGAAATATGAAGCAGAATGTTTTTGTGCATGTGTGCATTTGTGTGAATGTTTGCCTGTATGAATTGCCTCTACCCTTTGCTCATAATTTCTGTCCACTGTCTACATCTTTTCTCATCTCTAGCCACCCAAAAGCACTCAAGGATTGGGAACAATGTATATACTCACTTTAAAAAAATATTTTACTTATTTATTCATTTATTTGAGGGGGGGGCAGATAGAAGGAGGATGCCAGGTCCTCCAGCCAGTGCCAATGAACTCCATGTGCCTGTGCCACCTTGTGCATCTGGCTTACGTGGGTACAGAAAAATCAAACATGGGTCCTTAGGCTTTGGAGGCAAGTACCTTAACCATTAAGCCATCTCTCCAGCCCTGTACTCAGTTTTGTTTAGAGCAATCAGTCCATGCAGTGCAGATGAATGTGTTTCCACGTATGTTTCTGTGTATATGAGCACATGCAGGTGTGCCCATCCTCCCTCTCCTACGCAGTTGATCCCACTTCCAGGCGTCTATGTGAATTCAGTCCCAGCATGCACCAAAATAATTCATCTTCTTCTTTGATCACTCCATGAAAATTTTAACCTCTATCCCATACATCTTGAGCCTAACAACTGGCACCGTTTGACATTTAAAGATAACTAAGAGGCCAGAAAGATGGCTTAGCAGGTAAAGTGGCTTGCCAGCAAAGCCAAAGAACCCAGGTTCGATTCCCCAGTACCCACTTAAGCCAGATGCACAAGGTGGCACATGTTTCTGGAGTTTGATTGCAGCGGTTTAGGCCATAGTACACCCACTCTATCTGCCTCTTTCTCTCTCTCACTCTCTCAAATAAATAAATAAAATATCTAAAAGTACCAATAAATAATAGTGCATTACATTTTAGAAAGATTACTCCAAGAATTCAATTAGCAGTAAAAACAACACATTTCAAATATATAGCAATGATTTTAATGCATATAGTCAATAAGTTTTACTAGCTAAACTGTACATTTGACTACTTTGTAATATAAATCGAAGTTATTAACCAGCATAACTAGGAATTTGAATGTATAACCACTGGGCTGAGCACTTCCTAGAGACAGCTTAAAATTAAGCTGCTATTTTAATTATCATAATTGCATTTAGATTCATCATGAAATTGCTGTGCCTCTTCGGTTTCTAATGAGAACTAAGAACATTTTAAAAGTCTCTATTGAGTCATACTGACGATGCCTCACATTTTCAAGTTGTGACATTGGAGTTGAGGTAAATTTGAGGGTTGTGGTGGTTTGATTCTGGTGTCCCCCATAAACTTAGGTATTCTGAAGGCTGGGTTCCCAGCTGATGGAGAATTGGGAATTGATGCCTCCTGGAGGGAGTGCATAGTTGGAGTCGAGCTTATGGGTGTTACAGCTAGCTCCCCATTGCCAGTGTTTGGCCCACTCTGCTGTTGCTATGGTCCACCTTATGTTGGTCAGGGGGTGATGTCCACCCTCTGCTTATGCCATCATTTCCCGCTGCCATCATGGAGCTTCCCCTTGAGCCTGTAAGCCAAAATAAACCTCTTTTTCCCACAAGCTGCTCTTAGTTGGGTGACTTCTACCAGTAATGAGAACCTGACTGCAACAAGGGTAAATCCATAGGGCAAGGTGGGTGTCACTCAAGAAGGTCACAGCAATCTCCATTTGGCCTCGCTTTTGTTAAGACTGTCACAGGGAAAAGGACCTCCTCTCCCCAGAGAGGTCACAAACAATAGATCAAAGGACGATTACACCAAAACCAGTCTGATGAGCCTAAGTGTATATTGGTGTTACTCCAGCAGCGGCAGCCGCGTGGTGGAAAGCCCAGTCAGCATAGGTGAGCTCCGGCTCCAGCTCTGGCAGCAGCATCTCTGGAGCACACTGCTCCACGGGAGAGTCTCCTCACTCCTCACAACTAGTGTTACCTCTTTACATAGCCTTAGGGTGGGCTCTTGCAACCTTCCCAGACTTGGTCAGACTTGCTGGTTTCCTGAGTCTCTGCAATTCCTTCAGGTTCTAGCTAACATGTCCTTGGGCTGTGGTTGGATGTGACCTTCAAGATTCAGGTCTCCCAGGCCCGACTTCCTGAATCCCCAGAACCTACTTCCTCTCGACAATTGGGAAGAGTCTGGTGTACCGCAGACCACACTGGGAGCAGGCCACGTTGGGACTTGGGGATGGGGCACCTTCAGTTCACTCTGGGTCACAGCTTGCATCCCTCATCGTCAGTCTCACTTGTAGTGCCCGCATGAATTCCAAGGTGAAGGTCAGGTTGCAAAAATGTGCAGTGCAACGAAGCTGACCCAACTGGACATGACTTTATATCTTTCCCAACTTTTCGTTTCTCTGACAGCAAAACTAAGTGTAACCAGGCCTGGAGAGAGGGCTCAAGGGCTCAGAAGTTAAGGCACTTACCTGCAATTCCCCAGTGCTCCTGTAAAGGCAGATGCACAGAGTTGTATCTGGAGTTCGGCTGTCGTGGCTACAGGCCCTGGCATGCCCATTATCTCTCTTGCTTTCTATGCTTGTAAATGATAAAATTTTTTAATTAAAAAATACTAAATAAAACCAAGAAGAGTTTGCGTCTAAAGCTTCTGTCCTGCCCTTGACCTAAGTGCTGAAAGGCCTGAGGCTTGAACCCAAGACCCTCAAAGACTCTGGGACATCTGCCCTTTTATCACCCTGTTTATCTATACTCATCCTTGCACAGCTGTCTGTGCAATATGCAAGATACTGCAGTCATGAGCACTAAGACAAATCCACATTAGGAATTCCACTTTTAGACCATCTTTAATCTGGCTAGGAAAGCACAACATAAATACAGTTTCATTCAAGGTAGAAAGAGTGTTGTTAGGAGAAAGTGTGAGTATAATGCCATTGAAGTGTAAAGCAATCGAGGTGGCCCTTTCAGACTAGGGTTGTGATAGGTTGTAATAGGTGGCACCAGCCTGTGAGGCCTTTATTCTGGAGAATGATCAGAAGAAACATAAGTTTCAAGGTCTCCTTGAGCCATAGCATATTGAAGGGCTGCTTAGACCCCATCTGAATTGCCGAAGTCCACGCTGTGCTTGCCCAGCACGCTCGGGGTCCTAAGCTTGACCCCCAGTTCTGTGTCGAGGGGTCAGAGATGTCACAGGCAGTTGGTGTCGGGGAGGTATGATTTCCAAAACAGCTAAATTGCTGCTTCCTTTCATCAGAGCTTAGTGAGACTTCAGTGTTTGCTGCACATTGGATGCAGCTCTGGCCCTGTAGTAACTCGTGATAGTGGATGGATTGAAAACTTTCAGAAGGATTTTCTAAGATGGTTTAAAAAGTTCTATGCTAGGGCTGGAGAGATGGTCAGTGGTTATGACCCTTGCCTGCAAAGCCTAATGACTGGGGTTTGATTCTCCAGTACCCACATAAATCCAGTAAAAGTGGGGTATGCATCTGAAGTTCATTTGCAGTGGCTAGAGGCCTGGTGTGCCCATTCTCTCTTTTACCTATGGATATATATACACATATATATGTATATATTTAAAGTTCTATGACAGGACTAGAAATATGGCTCATCAATTAAGATGCTTGCCTCCAAAACCTAATGACCCAGGGTTTGATTCCTCAGTACCCATGTAACTCCAGATGAACAAAGTAGCGCATGCAACTGGAGTTCATTTGCAGTGGCTGGTGTTCCTGACACACACTCATTCTCTGTCTCTCTCTCTCTTTCCCTCTCTCTTTCTGTAGATCAATAAATAAGTAAATAAAAGTTCTGTGCTAGAAGCTGGTGAATGGTATGGAACTACCCAATTCCTAAAAGTAAACATTCTTAAATTTATTAGTAAAAGAACTTGATTACAGTCAATAGACATGGAGCTGGGATTTGAACTGATGTCTGATCTCTCCCAGAGTCACTACTCTGGCTACTTCCTATGAGGTTACTTGGGGCAGTTGATTCCTCTCATTTACACAAACCTCCAACACCTCTAAGGGAGTTATTATAAATGCTTGTCTTCTTGCATATCAGACCTTGGACCTGTTAAAGGAGTCTAGGTTGGTGTCTGGCCATGATTTATGGTCTTTAAATGAACAAATAAAACAAAACCTACTAAGAGTATTTCTAAGTTACTAACTTCCTAATTTTTAAGTACTTACATTGAAGAAGTCTCTGAGTATACAAAATGCGACAGGAATCATTTATTTCTTTATAATAGAAACATTGTTTTAATCTATCATTTACCAAATAGAAAGGAGAACATGGTGGTGATGGTG
The DNA here is from genome assembly GCF_020740685.1 of Jaculus jaculus. NCBI lineage: Eukaryota > Metazoa > Chordata > Mammalia > Rodentia > Dipodidae > Jaculus > Jaculus jaculus. The sequence goes on from NC_059117.1 coordinate 52,324,787, forward strand.
AATCAATATTCTGGTTAGTTCCAGTTATAAAATGGTATAGGTTTCCTGTTCTAGGCATAAGGAAGTATTCAGCAGCCATAACGTTGAACAGTCCTTTTAAAAAGTTTTGATAAGGGCTAGAGAGATGGCTTAATGGTTAAGGCACTTGCTTGCAAAGCCTAAGAACCCAGGTTCAATTCCCCAGTACCCACTTAAGCCAGATGAACAAGGTGGCTCATGTGTCTGGAGTTTGTAATGGCTGGAGACCCTGGCATGCCCATTGTCTCTCTCCCTCTCTCACACATACTCTCCTTCTCTCTGCCTCTTTCTTTCTGTCAAATAAATAAGTAAATTAATAAAATATTTAAAAGAGTATTTTATATATTTATTTGAGAGACAGAGAGAAAGAGTGAATATTGGTGTGCGCGGGACCCCTGCCACTGCAAAGAACTCCAGACACACGTGCCACTTTGTGCATCTGGCATTGTGTGGGTACTGGGGAATTAAACCCAGGCTGTCAGGCTTTGTAAGCCTTTAACCACTGAACCATCTCTCCAATCCAATAACATTACTTGTAGTGTGCAAAATTAAATTTAAAATTTTGCATAGCTGGACTAGGTTAGGAAATGGGAAAAATAGTTTGTGGGAAGTAGATAATAAGGGCTAAGGGACATAGCTCAGTGCATAAAAGTGCTTGCTGCACAAGCAGGGAGGCCTGAGCTTGATCCCCAGCACCCATGTAATAAAATCCAGGTGGTGCTGAAGAGATGGCAGAGTGGTTAAGACACTTGCCTGCAAAGCCTATCAACCCAGGTGTTTTTTTGGGGGGGAGGGGTATAGGGTCTTGCTCTAGTCCAGGCTGACCTGGAATTCACTATGTAGTCACAGAGTGGCCTTGAACTCACAGCGATCCTTCTACCTCTGCCTCTTGCCTGTGATTTAAGGTGTACGCCACTACACCTGGCTTTTTGTTTTGTTATTTTTTGAGATAGTCAACCCAGGTTTGATTTTCCAGTACCCACATAAAGCCAGATGCACAAAGTAGTTCATGCATCTGGGGTTCGTGCTTCCATCCTCTCTGTCTCTTCACTCTATGTCTCTCTGCATATATATATATATGTATGTATATATGTGCAAATAAGCAGTCCAGGTGTGTCCATGCATGCTTACAGCCCTCCTCCTGTGAGGAGCAGAGCCAGGGTAAGCAAGGAATGGTAGCTCAGGCTTCAGGGAGAGATGATCCTGGTGGAAATGCAGAAGAGAGTTGGCAGAGAATAGCAGATGTTCTCCTCTGGCCTCTTCACTTGTGTGTATGGTGTACACATCTGCACACATCTGTGCACATGCCATACGTGCACCACAGCGCACATACGCCACACGTGCCACTCATACACATACACACAAGTCAAAACAGACTCAGTAAGAAAAGTCCTGTATTCATCGATTCGAGGTTTGACAGTTTCCTTTTGTGTTTTCTGCAAGCGGCCAGGTAACGATGCTCTAGCCTGTTACAGCTCTCCCTTCTAGTGCTGCTGGGCAGAGCAGCCATTGGCAGTGTGTTTTAAACTCACAGATGTGGCTGTGTTCCAATAAAACTTTATTATTGACAGAAGCAAAGGCCAGATTTGGCTCATGTTCCCGGCTTGCTGAAGCTCTAGTGTAGAGATCCAAATCTTCAGCCACAATTGTCTGTATGCAAAACAAACCTATCCGGATTTTGAGTAGAAACATGTTTATTACCAGTGTCTCTCATGACGCTGGTGGGGGCTGAAGTGGAAGGGGAGTGGGATTCAGCATACTCTGGGCAGCCCAGGCCCTCAGCCCCAACTGCCTGTCACGGCACCTGTGGTGACCACTCACATGGCCTGGACCTTTTCACCGTGTGGCACCTGGGCGACAAAACACAGCAAGGCTGAAGTTGAGTTGAGTTTCTTTCTATGACCCACTCTGTCACAGCACCATCATGAAGTCATTCACTGTCCTCTTTTGATTGAGTTGGGGCAACAAGGTGGTTCACAAAGCTTCAGGGGCCCGCATCCCACCGCACCCCAGGGCCAGGCAGGGTGGTGGCAGGCACCAGCATGGGCACACAAACCGCTGCCAAAAAGAGCCTGCCTTGACAATGAGTGACTCTGAATCCAGACCAAAGCCACTGACTGAAGCAGAAAACGGTCACTGGAATGACTACTTCAGCTGGCCTGTTTGACATCATGCATCCAAAATAGATGGAAACAGCCCATCGGGGGGATTAAAAGAGAAAGAAGAAAGTCTTTAAAACTCCATTCCACTCTTCTGCCATTTTTGTGCTCAATAAGCCATCCCCCGCATTAGAACCCTCGGAAGAGCACTTGGAAGCAAACACCTTGATGGGAGGGTCCCGAGACAGCCGCTGGGCCAGTCCCATCTCTCTTCCCTCCACCAGACCTTCTCTGTCTGGGAAGCAAATGTGCCTATTTTTTGCTCCACTGACTTAATGAGCCCCAGGAAAGTTGACAATGTCATCATAGAAGTTCTATCTAAGCAGAACACCTCGACTCTCTCTCTGTTTTCAGGCTTTCTTGGGACTCCCGGGCCCTGAAGACTTAGGGCTTTGTAACACCCCAGCAGCTTCGGGTGCAGCACCCGTCTCCCCAGTGTGTGCACTCCTGCCCTTCCATCAGCTGCAAGAAAAAAAAATCACCTTATTATGTAGTGGCATTTTAATAGGTTTCAGTCCATTAAAAGCAAAGGAGCGTTAAGTGGCGCTGCTCCGCCTTTAGCTGTGACTTTCATCGGGTTATTAATAGTCTGGCTGCAAGCGCTCTGGGTACATACCCAGCATTAGGCTGACTTGCACAGCAACAGCCTTGTCCTTTGGGAACAAAAATCCATTTCTAGTTTCTACCTTCAGGTAATGCTTTCGGTCTATTGTGGAGAGATTAAACAAATAAAGGCCAAAATTTCCTTCTAGAGAGTTGAAGTGGACCGAATCTATTCATGCTCTAAAACCCCTGGTGGAAGGAAATAGGCTAGACTCCCCAGAAGCATAAGTCTACTCCAGTTGCAACTTCCTTAATGTCATTTCCACCCTGTTTCTACAGAGCTGTGGCATTGGAAGGCTGAGAGCCACCATATCTGGATAGAGTCATTAGAATTCTTGTGGAGAGTTCTAGAACAAGATGAGAGGTCTTGCTTTGTGGTGATATGGTAGCCGAGTCTACTGTAGATCTGTGGCTCCATGTGGGCCCCAGAGAAGCTAAGACCATCCCAGCTTCCTCGGGAACTGACCTGCCTTCGCCTTTGCATGTCTCCCTTTTGCCTTGACTTCCAGGAATATTAAAAGTAGTATTAATGCACAGGTTTTTTTTTTTTTAAATTTTTACTTTTCTGAGAGAGAAAGCAGCAGATAGAAAGAGAGAGAGAGAATGGGCTCACTAGGGATTTCAGCCACTACAAAAAAATTCCAGGCACCTGCATCACCTTGTGGATCTGGCTTTATGTGGGTAATGGCAAATCAAACCCACGTCCTTAGAATTTGCAGGCAAGCGCCTTAACCTCTGAGCCATCTTTCCAGCCCTTATGAGCAATTTTAATCCTCCTAGAGGTTGATGGAAAGAAAGAGGAAGTGGTAGATCAAGAGCCAGGTGGGGATGGGCACGGAGAGATGGCTTAGCAGTTAAGGCACTTACCTGGAAAACCAAAGAACCCAGATTCAATTTCCCAAGACCCATGTAAGCCAGATGCATAATGTGGTGCATGCATCTGGAGTTCATTTGCAATGGCTGGAGGCCCTGTTGTGCCCATTCTCCCCCAACTTTTCACTCTCTCTGCTTCTTTCTCTCACAAATAAATAAATAAAAATAAAATATTAAGACCCACATGGGAAAGGGAAATATAAAGTTACTCTTCTTTTATGTACTTCATAGGATCATGCACAGGAGAGATTGTGATGATATCAACATGAAATTCAATATTAAAATGCAATACTCTCATCCAGTAAAACATGGTGGGAACTCTACAGGAAGAGTGGCTGAAATTTAGCAAATGAAGAAATCACATTTCTGTTCCACATTACATTGTGATCCTAACAGTGGTATGACTGGCGTAGCATCGCATGTGTTTACTATGACAAGAGCTCTCTGACTGACTTAACTTGCAACTACTCTTCATAGATGCTGTTCTGTTCTCATCAGATGTCCTGGCATCGAATGGGGTTTTGCTTTCACACTCTTTGGTAGAAAAGTCTGTTTATACCCGTGGGTACATTTGAGCATCATAAAAGTGATGCTCATGCTAGCTTACGATGGAGCTGGCATGATTCTTTTCTTTCTCAAGGAATGTTGGGTTTCCCTTTAGCCTTGACCTCCAAGAAGATTCAAGTAAATCTTCAATACTAAGGAACAGAAAGTTGAAGCGCATTTCCAGGGCGAGGACTGAGAAGCCAGGGTTGAATGGAGAGAGTTGAGCTCCAGGGATTTAATCCTGAGCACAGGGCATGTTGACTCATTTGTGCAGGCTGTGACTGTATTTTCAGGAAGGATATTTGATTCTTTCTCTTCAGTCACGTGGCGTCCATTTTGTCACTGTTATACACATATGTATGTGAGAGTGTGGGCCTGTGTACACATGTGATTGCATCTACGGGTGTCATTACATTGGCATGCCTCAGAACAGCAGAGACTTGACAAGGGTAAAGATGAATGTTGTTGCATGTAGTGCCCGCACGCTAGCTGAGATTTGCGGTTTTCATTGGACATACTACTTACCAAATCTGTTATTCCTTTCTGTCTCCAGATGCCTTTTGTGTTTACATCTGAGTGTGAAATGAATTCTAGCCAATGTGTTTCTTGGCTCAGTGACAGATTATGGACTGCTTTGTTTTAAAAGATTTTAAAAAATAGCATGCAGGAACAGCAGCAACTGGAAGGCCACCACATCTGGGAAAAAAATGACAAGAGTGGGGAGCTGGGGAGATTGCTCAGTGGTTAAAGCACTTGGCTACAAAGCCCAAGCACCCAGGATCTATTTCTTAGCACCCCCTAAAGCCAGATGCCTTGGATAGCACATGCATCTGGAGTGTGTTTGCCGGAACTAGGGACCCTAGCATGGCGAATCTCCTCTCCTTGCAAATATATATATATATATATATTTGGCTCTTTTATTTTTATTTTTATTTTTATTTTTTTTAATTTAATTTATTAGTTTTCTTTTCAGTAAATACAGGCAGTTTGGTACCATTGTTTACGCTCATCTGTGATCTACCCCCTCCCATTGGACCCTCCTTGTTGCTGTAAATGGGTCGAGCATTGTGGAGTTAACCCCCAGTTACTGGTATGATAAATGTCTCTGCAAATCATGCCCCAACATGTGACTCTGACATTCTTTCCTCCCCCTCTTCCGCAAAATTTCCCTGAGCCAGGTTGGGTTCATTTTTGGTCTGCTTCAGTGCTGAGGTGTTGGGGGCCAATAAATATATTTTTATGAAAAGAAGGGACAGAAGGTAAAGAGAGAGAGAGAAATGAAGAGAGGGGGTAAAGGAAGATAGATTAGACAGAGAGATATATGGATAGATGACGGATGGATGGATGGGTGGGTGGAAGGATGGATGGATGGATGGATGGATGGATGGCAGGTACTTGTCCCAACCAGGTATGAGTCAGGTCTCAGGTGCCCTCAAATACCTGTGTTGGTCCACGCAGGAGCCTCCTTGCCTTTGTTTTGCATAGTCTGAAATATACAAGAAGGCTATTTAGTAAAAGATACAGAAGACCTCATTAGTTTCCATGCCAATGACTTCCTTAAATAAACTTTTGTTTATTTATTTGAAAGAGAGAGACAGAGACAGAGAATGGGCATAAAATGGTAGCTCTTGGAATTATAAATGAACTCCAGACACATGCACAGCTTTGTGTATCTGGCTTTACATGAGTACTGTGGAATTGAACACAGGCTGACAAAGTTTGCAAGTCAGTGCTTTTAATCAGTGGGCAATCTCCTCAGCCCATAATAACCTACTTAAAAATATTTTTAAGAAAGGCTATAGAGCATACACAAAATCATGGAAACTAAGCAATACACTACTAAATGATGAATGGGTCAATGAAGAAATCAAAAAGGAAATCAAAAAATTTATAGAGTCAAATGATAATGAGAACACAACATACCAAAATCTCTGGGACACAATGAAGGCAGTTCTAAGAGGTAAATTTATAGCCTTAAGTGCCTATATTAAGAAATTAGAAAGGTCGCAAGTAAACGACCTAATGCTCCACCTTAAAGCCTTGGAAAAAGAAGAACAAGGCAAACCAAAAATCAGTAGACGGGAAGAAATAATAAAGACTAGGGCAGAAATTAATGAAATAGAAACAAAAAGAACAATCCAAAAATTAATGAAACAAAGAGTTGGTTCTTTGAAAGGATAAACAAGATTGATAAACTCTTAGCAAATCTGACCAAAAGAAAGAGAGAAGAGACACAAATTAATAAAATCAGAGATGAACAAGGTAACATCACAACAGATTCCAGAGAAATTCAAAAAATCATAGGGACATACTATAAAAGCATATACTCCACAAAGTATGAAAATCTGAAAGAAATGGATGATTTCCTTGATCTATATGACCTACCTAAATTAAATCAAAATGAGATGAATCACTTAAATAGACCTATAACAAACATGGAGATCCGAACAGTTATCAATAATCTCCCAACTAAAAAAAGCCCAGGCCCGGACGGATTCACTGCTGAATTTTACCAGACTTTTAAGGAAGAGCTAACACCATTGCTTCTTAAGCTTTTCCAGGAAATAGAAAAAGAAGGAATTCTACCAAACTCCTTCTATGAGGCCAGCATCACCCTGATACCAAAACCAGGCAAAGATAGAACAAAAAAAGAAAATTACAGACCAATCTCCCTCATGAACATAGATGCAAAAATTCTCAACAAAATATTGGCAAACAGAATACAAGAGTATATCAAAAAGATCATTCACCCTGACCAAGTAGACTTTATCCCAGAAATGCAGGGATGGTTCAACATATGCAAATCTATAAATGTAATACATTACATAAACGGGTTGAAGGACAAAAATCACATGATCATCTCATTAGATGCAGAGAAAGCATTTGACAAAATCCAACATCCCTTCATGATAAAAGTCCTACAGAGAATTGGAACAGAAGGAACATATCTCAATATAATAAAGGCTATTTATGATAAGCCTACAGCCAACATATTACTAAATGGGGAAAAACTGGAAGCTTTCCCACTAAAATCAGGAACAAGACAAGGGTGTCCACTGTCCCCACTTTTATTTAATATAGTTTTGGAAGTCTTAGCCATAGCAATAAAGCAAGAGACATACATAAAAGGAATACAAATTGGAAAGGAAGAAATCAAGTTATCATTATTTGCAGATGACATGATTCTATACATAAAGGACCCTAAAGACTCTACTAGCAAGCTGTTAGAGCTGATCAAAACCTACAACAATGTAGCAGGATACAAATTAAATACACAGAAATCAGTAGCCTTCATATATGCTAACAACAAACACACAGAGGATGAAATCAGAGAATCACTCCCATTCACAATTGCATCAAAAAAAAAAAAATAAAGTACCTTGGAATAAACCTAACCAAGGAAGTAAAGAATCTATACAATGAGAACTTTAAAACACTCAAGCGAGAAATTCCAGAAGACACTAGAAAGTGGAGAAACATCCCTTGTTCCTGGATTGGAAGAATCAATATTGTGAAAATGGCAATCTTACCTAAAGCAATCTACACATTTAATGCAATCCCTATCAAAATTCCAAAGGCTTTCTTCATGGAAATAGAGAAAACAATCCAAAAATTCATTTGGAATCACAAAAAACCTCGAATATCTAAAATAATACTGAGCAACAAAAAAGAGGCTGGTGGTATCACCATACCTGATTTTAACCTATACCACAGAGCCATAGTAACAAAAACAGCATGGTACTGGCACAAAAACAGACATGTAGATCAGTGGAACAGAATAGAGGATCCAGATGTAAGCCCAAGTAGCTATAGCCACCTGATATTCGATAAAAATGCCAAAAATACTCATTGGAGAAGAGACAGCCTCTTCAACAAATGGTGTTTTGAAAACTGGATATATATCTGCAGAAGGATGAAAATAGATTCTTCTCTCTCGCCATGCACAAGAATTAAGTCCAAATGGATTAAAGACCTTAACATCAGACCAGAAACTCTGAAACTGCTAGAGGAAAAAGTAGGGGAAACCCTTCAACATATTGGTCTTGGCAAAGACTTTCTGAATACAACCCCAATTGCTTAGGCAATAAAACCACAGATTAACCACCGGGACCTAATGAAATTACAAAGATTTTGCACTGCAAAGGACACTGTGAAAAAAGCAAAGAGGCAACCTACAGAATGGGAAAAAATCTTCGCCAGCTATATATCTGATAGAGGATTAATATCTAGGATATACAAAGAACTCAAAAAGTTAAATAATAAGGAATCAAACAAGCCAATCAAAAAATGGGCTATGGAGGTAAATTGAGAGTTCTCAAAGGAAGAAATACGAATGGCATATAAGCATCTAAAAAAAAGTTCTACGTCACTAGTCATCAGGGAAATGCAGATTAAAACTACATTGAGATTCCATCTCACTGCTGTCAGATTGGCCATCATGAAAACAAATGATCATAAATTTTGGCGGGGATGTGGAAAAAAAAGAATCCTTCTGCACTGCTGGTGGGAATGCAATCTGGTCCAGCCATTGTGGAAAACAGTGTGGAGGTTCCTAAAACAGCTAGAGATTGATCTACCATATGACCCAGCTATAGCACTCCTAGGCATATATCCAAAGGACTCATCTCATTTCCTTAGAAGTACGTGCTCAACCATGTTTATTGCTGCTCAATTTATAATAGCTGGGAAATGGATCCAGCCTAGATGTCCCTCAACAGATGAGTGGATAATGAAGATGTGGCACATTTATACAATGGAGTTCTACTCAGCAGTAAAGAAAAATGAAGTTATGAAATTTGCAGAAAAATGGATGGACCTGGAAAGTATTATACTAAGTGAGGTAACCCAGGCCCAGAAAGCCAAGCGCCACATGTTCTCTCTCATATGTGGATCCCAGCTACAGATGACTGGGCTTCTGCGTGAGAATGAAAATACTTAGTAGCAGAGGCCAGTAAGTTAAAAAGGAGACATAAAGTGTAGAGAAAGGAAGGGAGGAGGATACTTAATAGGTTGATATTGTATATATGTAATTACAATGATTGTAATGGGGAGGTAATATGATGGAGAATTAATTTCAAATGGGAAAGTGTGGGGGTGGGGAAGGAGGGAATTACCATGGGATATATTTTATAATCATGGAAAATGTTAATAAAAATTTAAAAAAAATTATTTTTTGTAAGCAGAGAGAGATAGAGAGAAGAGAAACAGACAGAGAGAATGGGCCTGCCAGTGCCTCCTTGCACTGTAAACAAACATCAGACACACGTGCCGCTTTAAGTATATTGCTTTATATAGATACTGTGAATCAAAACAAGGTTGTTAGGCTTTGCAGGCAAGCACCTTACCTCCTGAACCATCTCTCTAGTCCAATTACCTACATTTTAATGTTGTATTTCAAATGTTCCTATCATGCTGGTAAATACTTTATTTCATAGTTTTGTCTAGTTTCTGCCACTTCAGTAAGAAGTTCCTTAAGAAGAGAAATACATCTGTCTTCTTCATGGCTAATTTCCTCATGCATTGCATAGTCTTGGCTCACAGTATATATAAACTTTGACGTAGACATCAAACAAATGCGTGAACAAGTAAATCAATGAATGATCACGGGTACATGTTACACATGCTGCAAATGTTGTTCTGACTTGTAAGAATTTAATACAAACTTGTGATTATTTTTGGAGAATGATTTGGAATGAATTCCAGCTCTGGCTTGTGGAATATGTGTCCTAAATATCTCTCCCCCAAAAAAGAAAAACTCTCCAAATACCCATATCTTCTACAGTATTTTGTTTGTTTTGCTATTGTTTTTGTTTGTTTGTTTTTCCAGGTAGAGTCTCTCTGTAGCCAAGGCTGACCTGGAATTCAGTATGTAGTCTCAGACTGGCCTTGAACTCACAGTGATCTTCCTATCTCTGCGTCCCAAGTGCTGGGATTAAAGGCATGTGCCACCACACCTAGCTTTCTGCATTTTAACCTCTTGATATTTGAGCTTGCCTGGTGGTTCCAGATTGTTGCTTTTTACTGCCTGGCAGAGAGGAAATCCAGTCAGGATATTTGCTGTCACAGACCCACAGATGACTAGAATAAGCGTTTGTAGCCTTGCTTGTTGGTGAGGACATTGATCATCTTTTGATAACATGTCATCGTGTTCAGAGCAACGGACAGCCTGTACTCTGGAATCGGGAAGCGCGGCTGTGGCATGAGTGATGGGAGCCTTTACCAGGTGTCATCATCAAGTGTGAGTCTGAAACGTGTGTGCTGGAGAGACTTGTACTTGCATTGATGGCACTTGGCTCTGATTCTTTATAGGTAGCTATAAATTAATGCACCTGTGGCACCTCATATATATGCACGACCAGTCCTGGTCATCAGGCAGATTAGCTTCATTATACCTGGATCTTCCCTCTACTCTGGATTTCTGACTCTCTGGATAGATTCTTTCAATTTCTCATCTAAGCCAGTTTCCAGAGACCAGTGGTTTCTAAATCGGCAGCTATAAAAACAGACAGCTGTCCACTCACTCATCACCAGAGAAGGTTTCTGTGGCAGGTAGGAGTTTTAGGACCTATATAAAACCAAAATGTAAATTCTCCAATATAGACAAAAAGTGCAGGCCAAGAGATAAATGAGGTGGCTGTAGGATAAGCTAAGGATGACATATGGTATAGAAAATAAAGGTGAGATTTGGTTGGGTGTGGTGGTGCACACCTTTGATTGCAGCACTCAGGAAGCAGAGGAAGGAGGACTGCCATAGTTTGAGGCCAGCCTGAGAGTACATAGTGAATTCCAGGTCAGCCTGAGCTATAGTAAGACCCTACCTCGAAGAACTTAAGGGGGGAAAAAGATGAGATTTGGACCATACTTGAGGTTGCTAATATCTACTTTCCTTTTAAATTTTCTTTGTCAGTGACTAATTGGTAGAGAGAATAATCATGACACAGGTGAGGAATCTGTGCCAAGTCATGTGGCTCCTACCAAGCAGCCTGACATGGCCGAAAGCTGTTATTATTACTTAGTGTGGTTTTTGCATCAATGTCATATAATACTGAGATAGAAATGGGCTAGCCTACTTCTTTAAGATCCTTACAAATATAAAAAACATAAGCAGATATTATTGGGGACAATTAAAACATCATTCTTCCTGTAAGATATGGACTGAAATGGGGGTGCAGCCAAAACATGTAAGGAATTCTGGGAACTCTGGCATCCCACAGAAATGGTCATTGCTGAGGACAGCTGTGTGGCTGCCGCCTTCAGGAGAATGAGTTCTTGCTTTTTGTGGCTGCCCGGGTAGTTCTTGAATAATGACCATTTCCTGTTTGGGGAACCATGTATAAGTCCTGTGGATGGGGATTTTAAAAAAATTATTTTATTTTATTTTTATTTGTTTGCTGGAGAGAGAGAGAGATAGGGAGAAACAGAATGGGCATGTCAGGGCCTCCAGCCACTGCACAGGAACTCCAGACATGTGTGTGCACCACCTTGTGCATCTGGCTTTACATGGGTACTGAGAAATCAAACTTGGGTCCTTGGGCTTTATACGCAAGTGCCTTAACTGCTAAACCATCTCTCTAGCCTGAATTTTTTTGAAAGAAGGGATACCTCTGAGCTAGCTGGTCATGCCATCACCATGAACCAGAAACTCTCTCATGTGGATAAAGCCTTGGCATGTTGTTTAGGCAGGGAAATAAATGTCATTGTGGGTGCTGTAGAGGTGGTTCCTGATGCCAGAGATTAAGTATGTTCACGTTGCCATATTCCAGCTGCTTGTTACAATGATAGAGGCTGGACAGGATCCACTGAGCAATTATTAGAAGAATGTAGCGTGGGAGGCAATGAAGGAAAAAACTGGAAATGACAAGGTAACTCAGCACTTGAGACTCCCCATTTTCATATTTTGCTGGGTCTGGTTTGTTTTTCTGTATGGTGTTAAATTATGTTGTCTTGTTTTTGTTTTTTATTTTATTTCATTTTTTATCATGAATTGATATTTTCTTTTTTAATATTTATTTATTTGCAAGCAGAGAGAGATAGAGAGACAGAATGGGCGTGCCAGGGCCTCCCGTCCCTGTAAACAAACTCCAGATGCATGTGCTACTTTGTGCACCTGGCTTTTCCTGTGTACTGGGGTATCAAACTCATGTCATTAGGTTTTGCAGGCAAGTGCCTCAAACTCTAAGCCATCTCTTTCAGACCTTATTTTTGTGATTTAAAGTTTTATTTAGCTATGAGCTCATTTTTACTCATCACATGAAATGAACATTTAGAATAAATAGAAAATTCGTATTCAGGGTAAATAGTTAGTTACTTCATTTGCATCCACGGTGACTGATAGCATACGGGTGCACAATCCATCCTTCCACGACACAGTTAGGAAATGGTCCCGTGTAGGAGTGTGAGCCCGCACTAACAGGAACACAGAAGCGCGGTCTGAGGACATGTTCGCAGAGGCGAAGGACGTGCACCGTGCAGGCCTGAGACTGCTGTGGAGAACACCTGGGAAGGGAAGGAGGAAGGACCCGGCACGGCAGGGCCAGGGTCAGGCTGCCATGCCCACAACTCTGCAGGCGGAGGACCCTACCTTCCTAATGCAGCAGACAGCTTCAGGTTCGCTGAGATGAGCTTTCAGACCAGGAACGGTTATGGAGGAAGGGATTTATTGAAGCTTACAGATCCAGGGGAAGTTCCATAATGGCAGAAGAAGCTGGCCTGCCTTCACAGGTCCAGACACAGCCAAAAGCCACACAGCACAGCACACTTCAGGAACTCCAGCTAGGCACATTTTACACATCTTTAGATTGAAATCCCAAACCCAGCACCACACCTTAAGGCTGGACCCTAAGCTGCCTCTAGCCAGGTGGCTGCAGATCCAAACTACAAGCTAATAAAACACTGAATATATTGGGGGCCATCTTTTCAAACTACCATACCTTAGGAAGGCACAACTCTCCTTACATATTGACTAACCCTAATATCATTGAAAGATCTATTTATTTCTTACCTGACAAGTGTTATTACACAATTCTGTTGTAGGTACTTTCCATATTCAAACTACTATGTCATGTCTCTATCTTAATTGGGCTCTAAGAATAACCCTGAAGACATGACCCATAAAGGAAAAAAAAAGTTGATAAATAGGATGTGGTCAGATTTTAAAGCTTTGGATCCATGAAACACAAGTCTCTTGCTAGGAGAAAATATGTTCCAGTCATGTATCTGACAAACATACCTCATCCAGGGCTAGTGCCCATGTAAAACCAGATGGCCAAGGAGGCACATGCATCTGGAATTCATTTGCAATGGCTGGAGTCCAGTATGCCCATTCTCACTCCCTCTCTCTCTCTCTCCCTCTCTCTCTCTCTCCCTCTCTCTCATAAATAAATAACATGGTGTCACATTTCATCTGTAGTTGGTTTGCAGTAGCTGGAAGCCTGGTATTCCCATTCTCTCTCTTTCTCCCTCTGTCTAATGAAAAAAGATACCACATCTACAGTTTATGGAGAACATTATAAACCCACAATAACAAAACAGATAATCTCATTTGCAAATAGGCAAAATGCTCAGGCAGACATTTACAGGAAGAGGGCATATGGTTAGTGAGCACATGGAAAGGTATTTGGGGAAACTAGCTACTGGGAAAATGCACATTTAAGCCAAGAGAAGATGCTAGTACCCATTTATTAGGATGGCTGAAATAAAATAAACAACAGATAGTGGCAACACTAGGTGCTAAGGAGACGGTGTAAAAACAAAATTTTTCACATTGCGAGGGAAATGAGAACTAATACAGATACAGAAGAAAAGAGGTCAACCATTTCCTATAAAGGTAAACGTATACTTTATGTATGACCTAGCTATCCTTTTCTTATGAAGTGTTTTATTGGCACATGCTAATTGTAGATGAGGATGATTGCACAAAGATCACTTCTTTCAAGCATGATATGTACTCTGTCCATACCTGTCCTCACACATACACTCTACTCCCTCTTCCCCTTGCCTTCTCCTCCTCATCTCCTTACTTTTCCCAAATGCTATGATTACAGGCATAATCCTTACCTGACTAAATTTATTACCTTTTCTTCTGTTTTCAGTTCAAATATATGGGTCCTTCATATCTATTATGGACCACTGTCTCTGCATATAACTATTTCAATATTGGGCAGTGACATTAATAAATATGCACGTATATACATATGCATATATATGCACATATATAATATCTTTGCAGCATGGAGTTCTAAGCTCTGGTGTCCGCAGATTTTATTTCCATTTTTAAAAACAGACCAAACAGAATAACTTGTGTTTAAATAGCAACAATTACCATAGGTTCTGCATACGTTAATACTGTCTGAGTACATTATGAACCATTTGTCATAGCTAATGCATTTCTGTCAAATCAAGTAATATTAGAAAGGGCTTTTGTAATGAATATTAATGTAAAAGACAGCCATAAGTGAAGCAAATTATAGAGGCAGGTAAATGTAGAATTAGCAGCAATTGCAAAATAGCCTTTCATTACAAATTAAATTCTTCTTATGATGTTAATAAAAATGTAAGGTCCTCGATAGTCACTTGAAGCCTGCTGCATGAACACTTACGGGCTTTGGAAATAGTTTCCTTGTGTTCTACATCAAGGGTTTCCAGTAAGTTTGTCATACAAAGTAACATTTACATGTCATAAGTTTTTTAACCCCTTCCCTTGAATAAATTTTCTTTTAAAGAGGTATACTCTTTTATGGAGATCATTTATATTAAGTTCAAAGATACTTCCAGATGCCTAAGTTTAGAGAGTAAATCAACTAAATAGAGCACTTGTGTTCATTGAAGCTAGAAGCTGTATAAATAAGAGGTCATCAACACATTATTACATGTGTTAGTTACACACGCTAAAATCATGGAACAGATATGGGAAGAAAAATTCCCACAAAGGCTCAGAAAGCAAAGAAAATTTCTCAAGTGGTATTTGTGATGAAATTTTGCAGACACATATATATTCCCTGCCCAAATGTCAGATATCAAATGAACCTAATTTACAATTCTAAAACCGTCTAATATTTTTAAAGGAAAAGTACATTTTCATTTTTGTAATTTTTATTTTATTTATTTATTTCAGAGAGAAAGAGTCAGATATAGAGAAAAAGAATGTGTATACCAGGTCTTCAATCCCTGCAAGCAAATTCTAGATGCATGTGCCACCTTGTGCACTTGGCTTACGTGGGTACTGGGGAATAGAATCTGGGTCTTTAGATTTTGCAGGCAAGCATGTTAACTGCTAAGCCATCTCTCCAGCCCTCTAAAGTTTTTAGTAGAGAAAATGTCATACATTTTGGACTATCAGTTCAAATATAAAATTATTAATTTGATTCCTTATGCTTTTATGTGAAATAGTTAATATATTTGTAAAATATATCTAATCAATATATATGCATATTTATACTTTATTCTGTCATGTGTTTCTTTTAAAAAATATTTTATTTTTATTTATTTGAGAGGGAGAGAGAGAAGGAGACAGACAGAGAGAAAGAGGATGGGCATGCCAGGGCATCTAGCCACTGCAAACAAACTGCAGATGCATGTGCCACCTTGGACATCTAGCTTACGTGGGTCCTGAGAAATTGAACCTGTGTCCTTTGGCTTTGCAGGGAAGCGTCTTAACTGCTATGCCATCTCTCTAGCCCTTTCATGTGTTTCTTGAACTTAGTATTTTGATGATATGTAGTAAAAGCCAAATATACACAATGCATTTTATTAGTTCAACTTTTAATAATTTTAATACATGTACATAATGTGCTTTGATCAGTACTTTCTTTTGTCCCCTTTCCCTTTCTACCTTCCACTGAACATGTTCTTCTTTCTAACTAGCCCCTCTTTTGTTTTGATGTCAGTTATGTTTTGCCCTCTTCCGTCGTCCGTGGTGATGCGCTGTTGTGAAGGTCTTGTCAGGCAATGACAGCGGGGTGCGGACAGTGACCGCCGTGTCCAGAAGAGAGCATTCCAAAGCCCTCGGCCCCATCCTGCGGCTCTTACATTCTTTCTTTCTTTTTTTCTTACATTCTTTCATCCACATCTTTCAGAATGTTCTGTGAGCTGTGGAGAGCATGATCAAAATGTCTCATTTTGTGCTGAAAACTCAGCCAACTGTTCTCTCTTCTCAATACTTTGATGAGTTTCAAGTCTCCCCAGTGGTCACTACCATCTGCAGAAAGAGCCCACTCTGACTCAAAGACTTACATACACTGCCGAAGATTTATATGACAAGGAAGCGGTACACATGTGTGTTACATACCTAATAAGTTGAAAGGGCCATTAGTATTTGAAAACAAAACTGTCATTAATTAACATGTTCAGTTATTTATCTGAGCATCACAAACAGATTGGAAAGAGATACCTTCTGACATAGTATTGTAGACTGTCTAGATATTTCAGAGTCAAATTCTCAGTCCAATCACATGGTTTAGTGTAAATACCAATTCAAGAGCCATTTCTGGGTCAACCGAATAAAACACACAGGGACCATCCTTGCTAACCAATTTTGTCATCGCCTTGTCTCCTTGGCTTCCCTAGCCATTTGCACAGCAGTGTGTTTCACTCTGCAAATATTTACATGCAAGAAACAAAACTTTATATGGAAGAAAATTTAGGTGTATAATAAACCCAACCCACATTTTTCCATGTTTTCCATTTTCTATGTCAACAGCTCGAGCAAAAGGACTTCACCAACTATGCCAACATAGTCAGTCACAATTAAAGCATGAAACTACTCAAAAACACACACCCAGGAGATATGTAGCCATTAGTATGAAGTTTGTTGTGTGAACACAGCTACAGCTGGCTTTTAGGCAGCGCGGATCCTGAGAACAGAAAGTCTTATAAAAGGTTTTCTTTTGTAATTGTTTTATTAGAAAATACCCTATATATTTTAAAATGTCTAAAGTATTTGTTCAGTTTCCACTCTTGGGATTTAGAATAAGTGCAAATCTCTATGACCTCAAAAGTGATATGGGAGAACTGTCAAACATAAGGATGCTTGAATGTCAGTGAAGGGAATAAAGACAGGATGAATTCTGTGTGTCAGGTGATAATTGACCTAGAGTCTCCTGCAGACAATATTTTTGACCTTTGAAGAGTGAGTTAACTCCCTCGGGATCTCCTATGACTCTTATGTGAAGATGGAATATGAAGAGTACATTTACCAAACTGATTTCTTAGACCTGTGTCCAAAGTCCAGAGGTGGTGTTAGGTACAGGAAAGACTGAGCAGGGCAGACACACTATCTTTGACTCATAGCCACTGCAGGTGTGTGATTTTCGGTCATTTGCTTTGATATGGTGGCTAGGAGAATCTCCTCAGTATGTGGGTATATGTGTGCTAGGTTTTCCTGGCTAGGCCACGGGCAGTGGTAAGCAGAATGAGACAGTTGAAAGGTTAGACCACTCCCAGAACAAGATGGGTTAGGTTGAGAGCTATGAGTGCCAGATATCAGGCCTTCTCTGGGGAAATAGATGCAATTTCTGAGCAATGGCCAACTTGAATGGGGATTTACTCTTGTTCCTGGTACAAAATTTAACTATCTGATACTTATGATATATCATATACTTATATCAATATGGTACTAACTACTATTAACTTAAAAAGGGGTTATTTGGGCCTGAAGAGATGGCTTAGCGGTTAAGGTGCTTGTTTGCAAAGCCTAATGACCCAGGTTTGACTCTCCAGTACCCACATAAAGCCAGATGCTCAAAGTGGCACATGTGTCTGGAGTTTGTTTGCAGTGGCAGGAGGTCTTGGCATACCTATGTTCACTCTTTTTCTGCTGTTCTATTTCTCTCTGTCTCTCTCCCTCTCTCAAATAAATAAATAAAAGTATTTTTAAAGGGGATTATTGGGAAAAAATGGAAGAGTGTCTAAGTTGGGTTGATTAACCAGTAGCTGATTAATAATCTACAAATAGTTTTGTCAGGGCCTCAATGAAAGGGAATAACAAAGCCAATCTGGACAGTGTGGTCAAAGACCCGGAAACAAGAATGTCTGATCATACTACAGACACTGAAAGTAAATATACAACTCAAGGCTCAAGAGTGGGGTTTAGAATCTACCAAAACTTTAGTAGGCTAGAAAAAACTGATTACATATTCAGGTCTGAAGAAATGTCTTAGCAGTTAAGGAACTTGCCTACAAAGCTAATGACTCAGGTTCAATTCCTCAGTACCAACATGAAGCCAGGTGCAAAAAGTAGTGCATGCATCTGGAGTTTGTTTGCAGCTGCTGAAGGCCCTGGCATAGCCATGCTTTCTCTGTTCTCTTTATCTCTCTCTGCTTACAAATAAATATGGAAAAATATTGCATTTTTGAGATGGGGAGGTTGCTCAGTGGTTAAAGACACTTGCTTGCAAAACCTGTTGGCCCAAAGTTTGATTCTTCATGTAAAGCCAGACGCACAAAGTTGCATGTGCATCCTGGAGTTCATTCGCAGTGGTAGGTCCGGTATGTGGATGCTTTCTGTTTCAAAAGAAGGAAGGAGGTGGGGAGGTAATAGGATGGAGAATGGAATTTCAAAGGGGAAAGTGTGGGGGGAGAGGGAGGATATTACCATGGAATTTTTTTTTATAATCATGGAAAATGTTAATAAAAATTAAATAAATGAATAAAAAAAAGAAGGAAGGAGGGAAGGAGGGAGAAAGATGAGGGAGGGGGAAAGTTAAAAATAAGTAATTTTTTGTTGGTGTTTTGAGGTAGGATTTTCCTCTAGTCCTGTCTGATCTAGAATTCACTATGTAGTCTCAGGGTGGCCTCGAACTCAGGGTGATCCTCCTACCTCTGCCTCCCAAGTGCTGGGATTAAAGGCGCGTACCACCAAGTCCTGCTTAAATAATATTTTTTAAAGATTACATTTTCATTTAGGTAGGGTAAGGAAAAAACAATTTTTTTAATTTTTTATTTATTTATTTGAGAGCAACAGACACAGAGAGAAAGACAGATAGTGGGAGAGAGAGAGAATGGGCGCGCCAGGGCCTCCAGCCACTGCAAACGAACTCCAGATGCGTGCGCCCCCTTGTGCATCTGGCTAACGTGGGACCTGGGGAACCGAGCCTTGAACCGGGGTCCTTAGGCTTCACAGGCGAGCGCTCAACCGCTAAGCCATCTCTCCAGCCCAGGAAAAAACAATTTTGAGAGCCAAATTGTAGAGTTAAGGCCACAAGGAGCCACCTCAGTATTGGGAAGACATGTCTCAATGAGAAAATAGCACACTCTACCCTTTTTGAACGTTATTTTTCATGAAAAGAAGGAATAAAGAAACCAAAGTGACTCAATTCCTCATTGCACACCCAGGAACTATGTGAAAAGACCCCGCTCATTGCCAGGACCTGTGTGAGATCAATGTGGAAACAAGAGCTCTAGTTCCACAGCCCCGGGCAGGGATGCTGGGCCGGTCCATCAGACCAGGGGAGGCAGGGCAAGAACAGAGCCACTGTGGGGCTCTGCAGGGTGTGGCAAGCAGGTGGGGTGCCAGAGCCACCGCAAGCCATTGGAGGGTTGTAAGGAGAATTCATGTCTTCCCAGTTTGGAAAAGATTTCCTGTGCATGTGTGGCACACAGAGAGGATTACAAGTAAGGAGTGGGGGCTGGGTAGTTGCTCAGTGGTTGAAGGCACTTGCTGCCAGCCCCGGTTCAACAATCCAGTACCTACATAAAGCCAGATGCACAGAGTGACACCTGCATCTGGAGTTCACCTGCAGTGGCAGGGGACCCTGGTGCACCCATAGTTATGTTATCTCTTCTCCTCCCAAATAAACCAATAAAATATTTTTGAAAAAGAATTGAGCTGTGCATGGTGGTGCCTGCCTTTAACTCCAGCACTCAGGAGACCAAGGTAAGAGGGTTGCTTTGAGTTTGAGATCAGCCTGAGACTGCATAGTGAATTCCAGGTCAGCCTGGGCTAGAGTGACAACCTACCTCAAAATACCAAAAAAAAAAAAAAAAGGAAATGACATACAGAGTAAATTGTAGATCACTGTGGTAAACTGAGGTCTTAGCCATGTGCATGGTCTGATTAATTGGAAGCCTCTAATTGGATGAAAGTTGCTGGTTATGATTCGCTGAGACAACTCAACAACTTATTATAAGAATATATTAATACTGGGGCTGGAGAGATGACTCAGTAGTTAAGGCACTTGCCTGCAAAGCCTACCGACCAGGGTCTGATTCCCAAGTACCCACATAAAGACAGATACAAAAGGTGGCACATGCATCTGGAGTTTGTTTGCAGCAGCTAAAGGACCTTGTAAGCCTATTCACTCTCTCTCTCTCTCTCTCTCTCTCTCTCTCTCTCTTTGTTTATAAATAAATAAATAATTTTTGAAAGAATATATTAATGCTTCGTTGTAATTTACTTCCTTGAAGTAACTTCAAGCCCAAATTAATTCAGTAGTATATAAAGGAAGGTTTGATTTACTGGAGATGAACCTCAGGAGATTGAGAACACAGGGGTTCCTTGAATGTGTGGAAACAGTTACAAGGGTCATGAATTCCGACATGCATTTAATCACATGGTCTTTGGAGACACTGTAAGACCTTGCTGCATTTTTGGGTCTGATCTCAAGCCTCCATATCCCTTCCATTTCTATTTGACTGGTTTCTAGCTTTCTCTTAATCTTAAGCTATTACAGTTAACTTCTCATTGCTGGGACAAAGCACCCAAGCAAAAGCAGCTGATGGGAGGAAAGGTATTATTTTGGCTTATGTTCTCCAAGGGAATTGCCGTGACGGCAGGGGAAAGCATGGCACGAGCAGAGAGTGGACATCACCTCTGCCACACAGGTGGACAGCAGCAGCAGGAGAGGGAGCCAAACTCTAGCAAGGGGAAGCTGACTATACATACCCCTAAGCCTGTGCATAGCAACGCACTTCCTCCAGCAAGTCTCCACCTCCCAAATGGCCATTAATTGGGGACCAAACTTTCAGAACACAAGTTTATGTGGAACCCCTGAGTCGAACCACCACATTAGCTCTTCAACAATAATGGTTCTTTGTCATTCCTTTTATTTTTCTTTTGTATAACTATAAATTTTATAGCATAATTCTGTAAGAATGTTAACATAAAATTAAACAGCCCTTCTTTCATTATATTGTTCCTTTAGCAATACTGTTTCAAAATAAACATGAGAAAATACTGACTGGGGATGAAATACAGGTGTAGCCTTGGGATTTTCCATCTCTAGCTTCAGAAAGCAAAAACAGAAAACAAAACCAAGCGATGGAAAGAAAGGAAAATAAGAAAGGCTAGTGAGTAATAATATCATTTTTAAAATTTTCAAAAGACATCGAGCCTCAGAATTCAAAGAAGGCTATGACATGAGATCAAGTTTAATGACACAGGTCACATTGTGTTGAACATATTTGAGATGAAGATGCTGCTAGCCATTCCTCACATAAACACAAAATCCCTAAGTTAAGCAAAGTTAATTTGCAAGTGTTCTAAACCCATGTTTGTGATGAAATGGGGGGAAAGTAATTATTATATTTGGTTCCAATGGGGGAACAATGTAAACAGCAAGCAGTAATGGATTTCCTTTGACTTTCTCAGACGTTAGTGCTCAAAGATACCCCGAAACGCCCTGTGATATAATCAGAACACAGTCATTTTTCTAGTTGTATCAAATCTGGAGAGTCTTAAGGGAAATGTTCTTACCCTACTGCAGGCTGTTTTAAATTAGAAAAAATATCTGATTATAATAAAACTACTTTGATGTTTCCACTTGAGGGGTGAAGTGTTTCTCTCTGTACTCTGTCTTCTGGGAATTTTTGATTATTTGAAGATTTCATAGAATAGATTATTTAATGGAAGTTTCTAAAAAAAAAAAAAACTGAAAGATTGATGTCCTGTTCCTGCCCTCATGCGTAAGCCCATCAGAACTCCTTGGGGTTCTGTGTTAGGGTCTCCCTGTGATGTCATATGACAAAGGCTCTGAGCTTCGGTCCATAGAAACAGTGCCCTGTGTGATTAGATCCAACCAATGACCAGAAGAAGAGAGAAAGGGGACTTTAGCCTTGAATGCGGGAGAACTGGAGAATAACCCTGGATGACGGAGAAGTGAGTATTATTTAGGGCAAAATGGTAGCACTTTACCAGACACATCTGTTTTCTTATTTAAAATGAGGTTGGGTGCTGCAGATATGACTCAGGGGTTAAGGCACTTAACTCCAGAGCTTAATAATCCAGGTTCAATTCCCTTGTAATTACCTATGTAAGCCCGATACACAAAGTGGCACATGCATCTGAAGTTTGTTTTCAGTGACTGGAGGCCCTGACATGCCCATTTTCTCGCACTCTCTATCTCTCTCAATCTCTCTGTTTGTAAATTAAAAAAGTAAATAATATAAATAAAATATTTTCTCTAAAACATGAGGTCAGGCTGGAGAGATGGCTCAATGGTTAAGGTGCTTGCCTGCAAAGCCTAAGGACCCAGGTTTGGCTCCCCAGTACCCACGTAAAGCCAGATGCACAAAGTGGCACATGCCTCTAGAGCTTGTTTACAGTGGCTAGAGGTCCTGGGACACCCATTTTCTCTTCTGTCGGTCTCTGTGCTTGCAAATAAATAAAAATAAGGTTAGCACACTAAGCCATCAAACTCTAAATAGAGTACAATGATTTCACGAGTGGACCACTAAGAGTTTCTATAACCCTTAAGAATTTGATACAAGGTATGAATGGGGAGTCTCACTGCCTCCTTTTGTGTGTTGTTAGAACAGAGTTGATCCATTGTGTTGAAATGTAATTACATGTACTCCATGGGTATAAAGGTATATTTGTGCCTGGAGATGGTTGAAGATTAGACAGGGTCATGGAAAATTGGTTGTGTTTTCACCTCCACAGTCAACCCTAGGGGAACTTGTGCTTAAAGGAACAGTTTTCAGAGGGTGAATCTGTCTCCTATAGAGCCTAAGAATAAGGACATGAGGGGAAAAGAGCAGAGCCTAATGAAATAGCATAAACCACTTTTCTTTTTTGCTTTCTCAGAGAACATTAGATACCTATCTTTTAAAAAATAATATTTTCTTTATTAATTTGCAAGCAGAGAGAGTCAGAGGAAAGAGAAACAGAAAGAGAGAGAGAATGGGCACAGCAGAACCTCTTGCCACTCAAGTGAACTCCAGACACATATGCCACTTTGTGCATTTGGCTTTATGTGGGTACTGGGAAATCTAACCCAGGCCATTAGGCTTTGCAGGCCTTAACCTTAATTGCTAAGTTATCTCTCTAGCTTGGTACCTATCATTATTCATATGCCCTCTCCTTTTATTATATATTTTCAAGTGTTATTTTTGAGTGCTTCATTCAAGACACAATACTTTAAGGTTCTAGAAAGGCTTATTTATAAATTAACACTGTATTTTCTTTCCTTTTTTTTTTGTATTTTTGTTTCTTGAGTTAGGGTCTCACTCTAGCCCAGGCTGACCTGGAATTCACTATGTAGTCTCAGGGTGGCCTCAAGCTCACAGTGATCTTCCTACCTCTGCCTCCCAAGTGCTGGGATTAAAGGTATGCACCATCATACCTGGCTTTAACATTATATTTTCTTAGTCTTTATTTTACTCAGAGTTTTCTTAAATAACTGAAGACAGTGTAGACACAATATACCCACTCCCATAAGATTTTAGAGCAAGAGTAGATATTTGAGCTGAGAATTCTAATTTAAGGCCACTGCCTATTCCCTTGAAAACAAAAAGAAGACTAGAGTAATTGCTCCATGGTTAAGGTACTTGCCTGAAAAGTCTAATGACCCAAGTTCAATTTCCTCAGTGCCTATGTACAGCCAGATGCACAAGTTGGCACATGCATCTCAAATGCCTTTACAGTGGCTGGAGGCGTGGGTGCATCATACTCTGTTTCCTCTCTCTGCTAGTAAAAAATAAGTACGTATTTTTTAAAACACAAAAGAAAGAAAAATACAGTGTGTGAAGTATACCCTCTCCCTAATTATGCAATGAAGTTCTTTCAAAGGATAAAAAAGAAACAAGGGTTATAATTGCCTAATATGACATGCAGCGAGTAAAATGCTTGAGAGAAGCTGTTCTACCTCGCAGGTGTGACTTCCATTTGAACCAACATAAATTGAGCGACTTCCATTAGCCACTCAGTTCAGGTTGCTCTTCCTCAACACTCCTTCCGTAATGCTCCTGCTTTGTGAAGCACTTTAGAAGTAACAAGAGGCGGCTTCATGCCTCCAATGTTAAATTCTACACCACAAAATGATTATTGACTTTTCTTTTTCTCTTTAAGCCTCCTCTGTATAGTTGTTTAAATACTTAAAATGCTATTGTAATCATTTCTTCTTGAGCTCTAAGTGGTTGTGCCTATGCCAAATAAGTTACAAAACTAAAAGAAGATAAAGTCTATTGAAAACTTTTCTAAAATAAATGAACTTCCCATCATGTTGAATAGTCATTACAAAGAGGAAAAAAACAACATTTGAACATAAATGGAATGACTTATGAGAAAAAATAAGCTGAGCATGGTGGTGTACACCTTTAATTCCAGTACTTGGGTGGCAGAGGTAGAAGGATTATCAGCCTGGTCTAGGATGTGGACCCTACCCCAAAAAACAAACAAACAACCAACAATAATAATTGTACAGCCTCATGATCTGGGTTTGATTCCACAGTACTCATGTAAAGCCAGATGCACAAAGTGGTGCATGCCTCTGGAGTTCATTTGCAGTGGCTGGAGGCCCTGGCATGCCAATTCTCTCTACCTCTCTCTGTCTCTCTGTTTGCAAATAAATAAATAAAAATAATTTTAATACTCAAACTAAACTTCATCAAGGGAGAGATGGCTCAGCACTTAAAGGCACTTGCTTGCAAAACTTGATGGTCTGGGTTTAATCCCCAATACCCATGTGAAGCCAGATGCACAAAGATGTGCATGTGTCTGGAGTTTGTTTGCAGTAGCAGGAGGCCCTGGGGTGCCCATGTTCATGTTCTCTTTCTGCTTCTTTTTCTCTAGCTGTCTCTCAAATACCTAAAATATAAATGAATAAATAAATAAATTATTTAAAAAAACTTGTACCAGAATGTAAGCCTACATCTGTTCTGTTGTCTGGTGTGTGTTCAGGATCTGACTATTATTAATGAGGAACAAAGCCCATGTGGTTTTATACTCCTCTCACTTCTTAATTTCCATGGAAGAAAGGGTTTTCAAATGACAAAACGGTGTGTTCACACTGTACCCCAAAGAGAGAGCAGCATATGCTCTAGAATGTGCAAGAGAGGTTGGGGCCAGGCAGGCTGAAGGGGCAGCTTGCTGGAGCGGTCCTGGCGGTATCGGCCCTGGCCTCTTCCCAGCACTGCCGAGACTTTTCCAAGTTCCTGAGACAAAAGTTATTTTGTGTCTTTTCTGACTGTAGCTGTTATTAAGAGCTTATAAGATGCCATGGGTCTGAAACATATTGAATGTTATGTTAAAACTGACTCTATACAAGCTGGAAGACAGAGTAGGATTTATCTCTGAAACATTATTCATGGTGCATGCAAACTTAACGATATTTTGGGAACTGGTGAATACCAAAAATAAGGATTTGGAATGGAGAGATACCTCAGTGGTTAAGGTACTTACCTGCAATCCTAAGGAGTGAGGTTCAATTCCCCAGTACCCATCTAAAGCCAGGTGCACAAGGTGCAGCATGCATGTGAAGTTTGTTTGCAGTGGCTAGAGGCTCTGGTGTGCCATTCTCTCTCTCTTCTTCACTCACTCCCTGGGTTTGCAAACAGATAAATAAATTTAAAAAAATTTTAAATAAGAGGTTTTGGTTTTTTTTGCCAGTCTTAAACATGTCATGACTGTATCCTGACAATGAGAAAATTGAGGTTAGCAAACATACTAATATCAGCTCCTTTCCTACACTAGATGGTTAATGTCAATGATACCTTTTTGTGTAGTTCCCTGGTACTTTTTTTTTTAATTTTTTTTGTTTATTTTTATTTATTTGAGAGTGACACAGAGAGAAAGAGGCAGATAGGTAAAGAGAGAGAGAGAGAGAATGGGCGCGCCAAGGCCTCCAGCCACTGCAAAGGAACTCCAGACGCGTGCGCCCCCTTGTGCATCTGGCTAACGTGGGTCCTGGAGAATTGAGCCTCGAACCGGGATCCTTCGGCTTCACAGGCAATCGCTTAACCGCTAAGCCATCTCTCCAGCCCTCCCTGGTACTTTATAATATCATGATTTTGCCCCAGTGATCATTGGAGGTTCATCTGGGCACCACCCTTTCGATGATGCAGAAATTCTGCTTATAAAAATCCATTGTAGGCAAGAGCGCATCCAGCATGCCGGATCTGCCCTTCGGGCGTGGGGTGGGTTTGGAAAGGGGGACTTTCCTATCCCTGTGTGTCAGTCAGCTCCACGTAGCTGAGATGAACTTTCAACCCAGATGCAGTTGTGTGGGAGAAAGGTTTATTTGAAACTTAGAGATCCAGGAGAAGTTCCATTGATGGCAGAAGATGCTGGCCTCCTCTCACAGATCCAAGCAGAAAGAGACACAAGCAAACAGCCATCACCTCAAATAAGCATGCAGAACTGGTGGCAAGCCGGAAACTGCAGCAGCAGAGAGAGAGACCCCGGCAGAAGTGATGCACTCTGCCTACCTTAGGCTAGAAGTCAGATCCACTCTCAGTGAACCTCCTCCAGGCAGGCAGCTAGAAACAAACTTTTAAAAAATATATTTTATTTTTATTTGAGAGAGGGAGAGAGAGAGAGAGAGAGAGAGAGAGAATGGGTGTGCCAGGGCCTCCAGCCACTGCAAATGAACGCCAGACATGTGCACCCCCTTGTGCAACTGGCTAATGTGGGTCCTGGGGAATTGAAACAGGGTCCTTTGGCTTTGCAGGAAAACACCTTACCCGCTAAGCCCATGGAAACAAACTTTTTAAAAAAACACTTCAGTCTTTTGGGAGACATATTCAGACTACCATACTATGCAACGGGAACATTGTCTGTAGTGAGACATCACCAACTAAAGTGTAGAATTTAAAATACCAGCAAATTCATTTCTGATCAAGGACGGACTAAATGAAATCTGGCATTTTGTCTAAAGGGATGAAAAGAATGTCACAGTATCTTTACCAAAAACCTGATATTTCTTATAAGTTGTAACAGACTTCTAAACTAGAACAGAGCTAGTCTATTCTACATATTTTGTAACAGAAGTAGAAACATATCAATGAAAAACGTCTATAAGGATGTCCACAGTGGCTTTATACATAAAAACAAAATTGACAAGGAACTTGAATATCTGTCACCAGGTAAATTCAAGTATGTTCACAAAGTAGAATGTTATTCTGTAATGTAAAAGGTACAAACTGATTAAAAACCAATAATGCTTAAAAATCCCTAAATTAAGCAAGAACACCAGTAATAAAAGCACATTAGTACTACGTTCTAGAAAAGGCAAAATTAAGGTATGATGATTGTGATATTTGATTCAGGTGTCCCCCATAAACTTAGGTGTGCTGAATGCTAGGTTCCCAGCTGATGGAGATTTGGGAATTAATTCCTTATGGGAGGCAGTGTATTGTTGGGGGTGGGCTTATGGGTTTTATAGCCAGTTACCCCTTGCTAGTATTTGGCACACTCTCCTGTTGCCTTACGTCCACCTTATATTGGCCAGGTGGTAATGTACACTCTCTGCACATGCCACCATTTTCCCTGCCATCATGGAACTTTCCCTCGAATCTGTAAGCCAAAATAAATCCTTTTTTTTTTTTTCCCCAAAAGCTGCTCTTGGTCAGGTGATTTCTGCCAGCAATGCAAACCTGACTGCCACAACGATAGCTGATGATAATTGAGTTGCATGGGTGAAATAGAATTCTAGGGTGGTGGGAGGTTCAACATCTTCTAAAATATTTTATTTATTTATTTATGGGGGGGGGATAGAGAGAATAGGCATGTCAACATCCCTAGCCAATGCAAACAAACTCCAGATGCATGTACCACCTTGTGCATATGGCCTTACATAGGTATTAGGGAATTGAACCTGGGTCCTTAGGCTTTTCAGGCAAGCATCTTAACCTCTGAGTCATCTCTCCAGCCAAGATTCTGTATCTTGATACAGATGAACAGTGCACAGATGTGCTTAAATTCATGGTACTGTCTGTTTAAAATCCACCGTGTTTTTAAGACAAGACTGCACTATGTAGCTGTGGTGGTTTGAATGTAGAATGTCCCCCATAGAGTCATATATCTTAATACCTTACTCTCCTCTTAGTGGTACTGTTCTAGAAGGTTATGGGACCTGTAAGAGGTGGTGCCTTCTGGAGGAAGTGTGTTGTTGGGTCAGGCCGTGAGGTTTTGTAGTCCAGCCCCACTTCTCTCTCTCCCGAGCTTCCTCCTCACTGACATGACAGTGTGACCTTGGCTTCTTAGTCCTGTCATGCTTTCTCAGAGCCATGATGAAACTTTCCCTTGAAACTGTAAGCTAGGGATGAAGAGATGGCTTAGGGATTAGGGTGCTTACCTAAATCTTAAGGACCTGAGTTCAAATTCCTGGTACCCATGTAAAGCAGATGCACAAGGTGGCACATGCATTTGGAGTTTGTTTTCAGTGGCTAGAGGCCCTGACACACCCATTCTCTCCCTCTCTCTCTCTCTCTCTCTCTCTCTCTCTCTCTCTCTCTCTCTTTCTCATTCTCCCTCTCTCTTTCTCTCCCTCCCTCCCTCCCTCCCTCCCTCTTTCTCTCTTGCTCTATCTCAAAATGAGTGTATTAAAAATTAAAAACAAAATTGTAAACCAAGTTAAATCCTTTTACTTCCATAATATGTTTTTGGCCAGGGATTTTAGTCCCAGCAATGAGAAATTAAATGATACAGTAGCCTAGACTGGCTTCAAATTCCCAATCATCCTCCCTCAGTTTCTTTTGGGCTAAGATTATGAGCATGATCCAACTTCCCGAGCTCATGGTTTTCTAGCTATATTATGTCTGTATAAAGCAGTAAAGCACTCAATATCTGTTCCCTTGTGCAGACTGTTACACTGCAAATGCATCTTGGGAGGAGGCTTAACCCAGAAGCCCTATTAAAGATGCTAGATTTAGATTCCCAAAGTGCTGAACAAATGAACAGATTTGTTGCAATTCCCTTCTCATTGCTGCAACAGAGAACCCAACCAAAGGCAGCTGATGAGAGGAAAGGACTTATTTTTGCTTACAGTCTTGAGAGGAAGCTTCTTCATGACATGGGACAGCATGGCATGAGCAGAGGCTGGACATCACCTCTGCCACAGCAGGTGGACGAGAGCAGCAGGAGAGTGAGCCTAACTCCAGCAAGTGGCAGCTGGCCCATCCTAATCTCATGCCAACAACACACTTCCTCCAGTAAGACTCCACCTCCCAAATTGCTACCAACTGGGGACCAAGCAGTCAGAACCCACGAATTTATGGAGGGCACTGCATACAAACCGCCCCACTATTATGAATAACGGTGGATAATTCACTTGCATATGAGAGTGCATCGTAGGTTTTTAAAGAATGGCTAGTGTGTTGAGCCAGGTGAAAGTAATAATCAGAACTCTGCTATTAGAAAGAGAAGTGGAACCCAGCTTTCTGAGATGCTTGAAGGGTCCATGGTCCTCTGGAGCCTGAAGAGTGACAGAAACAGAGTGGCATGTGGCCTGGCAGGGCCCTGGCTGTGGGCAGCCCACCTGGCCCTGTGCCCGATTTCACACTCCGTGGATTAGAAGCGTAAAATGGGTGATAAAGAAACAAATTACAGTAAGGCTGAAAATTCACACAGCTGGACTTTTCACAGGAAAGAACTGTGGTCAGGAGAGACCCACACAGATGTGAGACAAAGTGCCAAGAAAAACTAGTGACTCAAAGGCCTTTTTGGAGAAATTTGAAACTTGAAGCCTAAGCCACAGTGACTCATTGTTTTGCATTTTTTTTCTTGGATTTTAAAGTGTTTTGTCTTAGTTATCTAACCTTGCCAAGTGATGAGAAAATGTGGTCTTCCTAGGGAAAGAGGATGAGAAATAAGGGTGTGGGGAAGACTTGTAAATTACAGATCACAGAAGAAAGGCCCAAAGCCAGATATGGTGGCACACAACAGGAGACCAAGGCTAGGGTATTATAATCATGAGTTCGGGGTTAGTCTGGGTTATGTAACTTTAAAAATTAAGAAAATATTTGTAATCAGAGAGAGAGAGAGAGAGAGAAAGAAGAGACAAACAGAGACAGACAATGGGCATTCTAGAGTTTCTGGCCACTGCACATGAACTCCAGACACATGCACCACTTTGTGTATCTGGCTTTCTGTGAGTACTGGGGAATCAAACTCAGGCCATGAAGCTTTGTAAGCAAGTGCCTTCAACCACTGAGCCATCTTTCCAGCCCACGTTGTTTGCTTTGTAATATAAAAGGTTCATGCATTAGGAAGATTTTATCTTCATGACAAGTTAGTAGACCCATTTCAGAAAACCAACACCTTTTGCTTTCCATGTGAAAATATAAAATGGCAACATAGTTCATAAAAATGTGTAAATGTGTGGTTCTGTGGTAAATTCCAGTGAGTGTGAATAAACTCTCTGCACTATATGGATGGAGCATTGCT
Source organism: Jaculus jaculus (assembly GCF_020740685.1). Lineage (NCBI taxonomy): Eukaryota > Metazoa > Chordata > Mammalia > Rodentia > Dipodidae > Jaculus > Jaculus jaculus. The sequence goes on from NC_059117.1 coordinate 52,355,582, forward strand.
TTATACAATCTCTGAAAATATTATTACCAGTGAAATATTTGCCTTGGGGGAAATTTAAATGAGTTTAAGCTTATTGTAATCTTTGATCACTTTAGTTAAGCCAGAGGTTGTAGATGGCTCTTACCTCAGCCACACTGGCTTCAACTGATTGCTTTTCTTTTCTTTATATTTGCAAGCCAGTCTCTGGAATTAAGAAAATATGGGTTGTACACTGTTTTTCTGAGTACACTGTACAACTGACATCTGCAAACTTTTTCCCCTGGCTGTGTGTGACCTCTCATACTCTGTCAGTCCACATCACTGGAGCCGATTCCAGCTTTGAGGACAGTAACTTTTAAGTAACTTTTCAAGGAGAAACATGAGAACATTGTGAACCCCAGAATGTAACCCCATTCTGTGTCCCTTTAAAAACACCCAAGTTTGGGCTGAAGATATATCTCAGTGGTTAAGGCAAAGCCTGCCATTCTAGGTTTGATTCCTCAGGACCCCTCCCTGTAAAGCCAGATGCACAAGGTGGCACATGCGTCTGCAGTTCATTTGCAGTGGCTAGACGCCCTGGCGTGCTCATTCATTTTCTCTCTCTCTTTCTCCCTCTCTCTCATCCCTTGCAAATATATAAAATATTTTTAGTACCAATGGTAAATTTTTCTGGATGTGGGATGATCATGCTTCCTGCTGTGCCTTTCACATGTGATGGAATAGTCTAGAGTCAACTCTAGCTTTACTCTTTTCTTCTGCATATTTGCTGTTTGAATGACTATGATAGTCACCTTTTCGTTGAAGGGATAAAGCAGCCGGTGGAAGAAAAAGGTTTCTCTCGGTCTACAGTCTCGAGGGGAAGCTCCATGATGGCAGGGAAAAGATGATAGAGCAGAGGCTGGACAACAGCAGCAGGAGAGTGTGCCAACCAACGGGCAAGCTAGGCACTGATAAACCAGGAAGGCCCACCCCCAGCAACACACCTCCTCCAGCAAGGCTCCACCTCTCAAAGTGCCATTGGCTGGGGAGCAGGCATTCAGAGCACATGTGTTTATGGAGGACACCTGATCCAACCACCACAATGACCGTATCTCCTCATGTTACATTTATTAATATTCTTATTGTTTCATTTACACTTTAAAAAATCTATCAAATCTTAACTACCATGCTTTTAAAACTTTTGTGAATTTGTTTGACATATTTTATTATAGCCGTGTATAATGTGAGCTTTGACTAATTTTAATGATTTTATTGTTTTATAAATTTTCTTTGTCATTGACGTGCAACATGTTTTTAATCCTCAGCCTTCTAAACATTGATTTCACTCCTTTCATTATGGCTAAATATGTTTTAATTTGAATGTTGCACTTACATCATATTGCTTCTCTTCACTTAGCTGCATATAGACACCAATCCTCCTCGCAAAAGCATAACCAGAGAGCGTGCTGTGTTCTATGTTCGGGAAGAAAAATAAAAAAAAAGGAGATTAAGGGGCTGGAGAGATGGCTTTAGCAATTAAAAGTACTTGTTAACAAAACCTGATGGCCTGGGCTCGAGTTCCCCAGTACCCGTGTAAAGCCCAAAGCTCAAAGTGGCACATGTGTCTGGAGTTTTTGGTTTCAATAGGAGGAGGCCCTACCATGAGCGTACACACACATGCAAACTCATTGTTTCTATCTCTCTCTCACTCTCCTAAATAAATAAATGTTTTTTTTTAATCTAAAAAAGAAAAGAAGATTAAATAAGACTTAGAAAAGGTGATATTTACAATTGAATACATCTCCAGCCTCCAACAGAAATGATGCTATCCAGTCTGACCACAGAGACTGTGTGGGCTTTTTCTATTAAACACATCATAATATGGCAGACTGTTAAATTTCAGCCTTGTAAGTTTCATAAGAAACCTAAAAAAATAAATCACACATAAAATTTTATTAGGCACTTCCCTTCATATTTTGTTAGGTGCTCCCTAGGTACCTACCTACTTGTAGCTGTTACTGTAAAAACTAGAAGGTTCCAAGCCAGGCACCGATGGGATCCAAGTAGCTGTGGATGGGGCTTTGCCTGGGTTAAACCAAGAAACAGCTTTCCTGGACATTTGCAGAGAGCTAGTGAGCAAACGCTCCAAAGAGATTTTGTCTTCTTTCCTTGGCGTTTGGAGGGTTCAGCCACAAGCTCCTAGTGGGCGATTTCTACTGGCTAGAAGCCTAATTAGTGGCTGTGCAAATTTGAAATCAATTAAGTTACTGTTTAACATTTGGCCCAGCATGAATCTTTTGAATTTCCAAAAACTTTACCAAAATTTTGCTCTTAAAATAGTTTTGATTCAAAATTAAACTTTATTTTCTAACAGGAGCTTTCCTTTATTTTCTTTTTTCTAAATCACATATTTTAAATATGAAGAGCCAAGCAGAAAAAGACACCATAAGAGATGAAGGGCAGTCTTCTTTCATACTCCATTCCTGCCTCACTCCCATTCCAGAAGGTTCCTCACACATTAGGAAACACACGTGGTGGGTTTACAAATGGGATATTGAGTTTATCTTTATGTGTGTTCGTTCAACTCTCTACATGTTTAAAGAAGGAAAAATATCTCCTGCTTTGATTATACACATAAATATTCTCTAAAATTTTGTGTCTGTGTATGGGCACTCCAGAGTTTCTTGCCACTGCAAAGGAACACCAAATTCTCTTGCCATTTTTCACATATGGCTTTATGTGGATCCTGGAAATTGAACCAAGTCAGCAGGCATTTAAGCAAGCACATTAAGCCATTTCCACAGACCTTGATTTTACACATTCTTTTGAGAATGAATAAGTCAGAAAACATTTAACATATTGTATGCTATTTAAGCCTAGATATAGTTAAGGTAAATTCATTTAATTCTTTTGTCATGACAGAGAAAGATGGGTCTTATGACCTACAGAGATTAGATAACAAATCCAATTGCTATAATTACTTGCTCTTTTCCTTTAGAAAAATCCTATATCAAGATTAAAAGTAAATCAGGAAACTATCAGTTGTAGAGATAACAACTGCTCCACTAAGTAACTTCATTGCATCTTTGTTATTTTATTTATTTATTAAAAAGAGAGAGAGAAAGAGAGAGGAAGATAGACAGAGAGAGGATGGGTATGCCAAGGCCTGTAACCACTGCAAATGATTTCCAGATGCATGTGCCACCTTGTGCATCTGGCTTACATAGGTACTAGGGAATCAAACCTGTGTCCTTAGGCTTTTCAGACAAGCACCTTAACTTCTAAGCCATCTCTCCAGCCCACAACTTCTCTTCTTAAAAGCAAATGATATGAAATATAAATTCTTGTTACATACACATTACAAAGGCCAGGTAAATGCTTGAACGTTCAGGGCTAGAGAGATAGGTTAGCATTTAGGGTACTTGCCTGTGAAACCTAAGGACTCATGTTCAACTCCCCAGGTAAACCAGATGCCCAGTGACACAAGTGTGCAATGTTGCACATGGGCACAAGGGGGCGCATGCGTGTGGCATTTGATTGCAGAGGCTGGAGGCCCTAGTGTGCCAATTCCCTCTCATTAAAAAAAGTCCAGTCTGTTGGGCTTGCCTCAAAAAAAAACAAAAGTTTGAATGTTCATTAAAAGACCCATATTATGGAATTGGCAAGATGGCTCAACAGTTAAGGAGCTTGTCTACAAAGCCTAACATGCCAGGGTTTGATTCCAAGAACCCACGTAAAGCCAGAAGCACAAAGTGGCACATGTGTCTGGAGTTCATTTGTAGCAGCTAGAAGCCCTAGCACACCCATTCTCTCTGTCTTACAATCTTTCTCTTCCCCGCCCTCTCTCCTTGCAAATGAATAAGTAAAATATGTTTTAAAAATACCCATTTATAATAACTGTGTCACAATGTCACATAGAAAGGGTTAATTTCCAGGTAGTGCTTTTGTAATATTTATTTATTTATTTATTTATTTATTTATTTATTTATTTATTTGGCAGAAAGAGAAACAGAGAGAGAATGAGTGTGGGCACCCTGGAGCTTCTTGACACTGCAAACAAATTCCAGACACATGCCCCACTTTTTGAATCTGGCTGTAGGTGGTTACTGGGAAATTGAACCCAAACCATTAGGCTTACAGGCAAGTGCTTGAGCCATCTCTCCAGCCCATGATACAGTATTTTAAGGGGAGATCTATTGCTTTACTCATATTTTCTACTGATGTGCACAATTTTAACTAGCATGCTTTTCTAGCTTTATACTAGATATAATTTAGTATCAGCAAGTAAAGTGATTAAATACACAATATTCCCATCAGTCTTACTGTTCTCTTCACTCTACAAAGCACTGGACCAGGGCATCTGAATTTCAGGCAGATGTAGAAACTGAAAGAAGTATTCTCCAAATTTGCATGTCATTCACTTATGTCAGGGCCTGGTACACTACATGATATTTGATTTAAAAAAAATATTTATTTATTTGAGAGAGAGAGAGAAAGAAAGAAAGAAAGAAAGAAAGAAAGAAAGAAAGAAAGAAAGAAAGAAAGAAAGAAAAAAAGAAAGAAAGAAACAGGAAGTTACAGAGAGAGAATGGGTGCACCAGAGCCTCTTGCCATTGCAAATGAACTCCAGATGCATGTGCCACTTTGTGCATCTGGTTTATGTAGGTACTGGGGAATTGAACCTGGGTCCTTAGACTTTATGGGTGAGTGCCTTAACCACTGAGCAATCTCTCCAGCCCACAATGTTTGAATTATTATTATTTTTATTTTTAGGGCTGGAAAGGAAAAGGGTGGTGGTGTTGGAAAACATCTGTGCACGAAGCCAAGGTCAGGCTGGAATGTGTGAGGAATCCCTGTGCAACAGTTTAGCAGCAACAGCGACAAAGGAGAGTGAGCTCGCCTTTCAGGGGACATTGGTCGCAAATTCAGAAGTGTGATGGGTGACTTAGCAGCCAGTGGATTAGGATTGTGGGAAGATACTTACTGTGCCCAAGGCTGTGAAGCGACAGTACGGGAGGTCACATGTGGTCAGTAGGGAACTGGAACACCACTTTTAGGGCCAGACTTAGAGAGTAGACTCGTTCCTGGGAGAGCTGCTTCTAAAGTCTTCACGGAAGGTGACAATAGAGTGTTGTCTTAGCTACCCTTGACAGATCTTAAAAAGGTGGCAATCTGGAGTGGATGTTCCTCCTCCCTTGAAGGCCCACCTGAGGCCATCATTGATTAAGATATACACGGGGCAGCACTTCACAAGGAAGATAAGGTGTGGTTAGGAGCCAGGCTGTTTAATGCTGAGTGGACCCCACCCCAGATAGAATGTCCTTGTGATGTGGACTGAGAGCTTGTGGAGGAAAGAATGTGTCTTAGCTGGCCATTCTTAACTTACCCACATTATTGTCTACATCATTACTGATGGCCTGAATCACCCAAATTATTTTAACTTTATCATCCGTGTATTAATTTGGGATTATTTTACTGGGTAAACATCATACTTGATTCAATACTTCATCCTAACTGCCAGATAATGAGGCTCATTTAAGAACTTACTGGGGCTGAAGAGATGGATCAACAGTTAAGGTGCTTGCCTGAAAAGCCTAACTACGCAGTTTGATTCCCCAATACCCACATAAGCCAGATGTACAAAGTATCACCTGCATCTGGAATTTGTTTGCAGCGGTTACAGGACCCGATGTGCCCATTCTCTCTCTCTCTCTCTCTCTCTTTCTCTGTCTCTGTCTCTCTCTCTCTCTCTCTCTTTCTCTCTCTCTCTCTCTCTCTCTTCTCTCTCTCATACCCGTTCTCTCTCTCATATTTTCTCTCTGCTTCTCTATACTTGAAATAAACAAATACACTTTTTTAAAGACCCTACCATGTTAAAGTTACCTACCTCATGACCTCATACCTGGAAGAAAAATTTTTTGATTTTATAAATAATTATAGTAACATAACTATCCCCCCAAAAGGAATGGTGACAAGATGTTATGAGCATAAAGATGAGGAATCCCTGAGAGATTTTCTCCTGGGACTTGTGCTAAGACATGGAAAAAGTATACACACCAAGCAGCAAGGAGTGTGAACCTTATCCCTTCTCCTGCTAGGTTCCACCCCTAAGTGTGAACTATAAAGTTTTTTCTACTAGGCTCCACCCCTTAGTGTGAACCTTACCCCTTATCCTTCTAGGCTCCACCCCTTAGTGTGAACCTTACACCTTCTACTAGGCTCCACCCCTTAGTGTGAACCTTACACCTTCTACTGGACTCCACCCCTTAGTGTGAAGATTATCCCTTTCCTGCTAGGTGCTACCCCTTAGTGTGAACCTTACCCCTTCTCCTGCTAGGCTCCACCCCTTACTGTGAACCTTACCCCTTCTTCTACTAGGCTCCACACCTTAGTGTGAACATTACCCCTTCTTCTACTAGGCTCTACCCCTTAGTGTGAACCTTACCCCTTATTCTACTATGCTCTACCCCTTAGTGTGAACCTTACCACTTCTTGTACTATGTTCTACCTTTAGTGTGAACCTTGCCCTTTCTTCTACTATGCTTTACCCCTTAGTGTGAACCTTACTCCTCTTCTGCTAGGCTCCACCCCTTAAAGATCCACCACTTCCCAGTAGCCATGAGCTGAGTTCAAGCCTTTAGCATATGGCCTTAGGAAGAATGTTCAAAAGCCCAATTATAGCAGGTAGTTTTATTTATTTATTATTTTAATTTTTTGTATTTTATTTTTATTTATATTTGAGAGAAAGAGAGAGAGAGAGAATGGGCCTACCAGGGTCTTCTGATGCTGTATACGAATTTTAGATGTATGCGCCACCTTGTGCACCTGGCTTACATGGGTCCTGGGGAATCCAACCTGGGTCCTTTGCTTTGCAGGCTAGCTACTAAGCCACTAAGCCATCCCTCCAGCCCTATTATTTTATTTTATTAAAAAATATTTTGCCAGGCATGGTGGCGCACACCTTTAATCCCAGCACTTGGGAGGCAGAGGTAGGAGGATCACCGTGAGTTCAAGGCCACCCTGAGACTACCGAGTTAATTCCAGGTCAGCCTGGACCAGAGTGAGACCCTACCTCAAAAAACCAATATATATATACATATATATTTTTATTTATTTGCTTGAAGGAGAGAGGCAGATGAGAAAGAGAATGTGCACAGAGAAAGAATGAGTGCTCCAGGGCCTCCAGCCATTACAAATGAACTCCAGTGGCATGTGCCTTTTTATGCATTACAAATGAACTCCAGTGGCATGTGCCTTTTTATGCATCTGGCTTATGTAGGTCCTGGGAAACTGAACTTGGGTCCTTAGGCTTCACAGGCAAGCACCTTAACCACTAAGCAATCTGTCTAGGCCTACTTTTATTGTGTTTTTTTTTGTCATTCAAGATAGTGTCTCACTGGAATTCACTATGTAGTCTCAGGCTGGCCTTGAACTCAGAGTAATCCTCCTTCATCTGCCTCCCCATTGCTGGGAGTAAAGTCACCTCTAGCAGGTAGCTTGACAATATTAAAATGTGAAGCATGAGGGGTAGGGGAAATAAAATTGAAATGAAAGTAATTTATTTCAGGGGTCAAAATAGTACATGACTGAAGACTTTAGACTTGGTTCTGTAGTAATTTTAGGAATAGGGTTTTATATCTTAGGATGTTTTTAGTAGCTTGACATACATGGCTACCAGCTAACTCCTGGGCATTGGTTTGCATGTCTTACCCTCTCAATGGAGCATCCTGACCAAGTAAACTGCACAGGAGCATAGGCGTTCTAGTTCATGTTAGCACTCCCCAAACCCATCACTGAACCACCCCAAGGGCTGCACTAGCCTTCACCCCTCTCCCCTCTTCTTTACTGCTAAACAAAAAGAAAAAAAAAAATGAAGGACCTAGAACTTAAGAGAACTTCTTTAAAAATGTATTTTATTTTTATTTATTTGAGAGAGAGAGAGGGAGGGAGAAAGAGAGAGAGAGAATGACATGCCAGGGCCTCTAGCCACTGCAAACAAACTCCAGACACTTGCCAGCTTATGCATATGGCTTACGTGGGTACTGAGGAATTAAATCTAGGTCCTTTGGCTTTGCTGGCAAACACCTTAACCACTGTGCCCTCTCTCTAGCCCTTAAGAGGAGGTTTCATGGTGTAAGGTTTAAAGAAAAAAAACAACCTTATTGGGACTTATCACATACTATGCAATCTTCCCATTTAAATTTTTTACCCAGTGGTTTTTTAGAACATTTACAGAGCTGTAAAGACATAGTCACCATCAACTTCAGAACCCCCAAAGAAACATCCCACCTTCCTTTCTGCATGACCCTTCCTTGACTTTGCTGGATAGCACACATCAATAGAATCACCCAGTACACAGTTGTGGTTTGTGTCTGATTTATTTTACTTAGCAGTGTTTTCTGGGTCATTGTGGCTTTTATCATGATTTATATTTAAGGCAGGGTAATATCCCATTATACATGTATACCACATGTTGTTGTTATTACTATTATTTATTATTATCATTATTATTTTTGGTTTTTCGAGGTAGGGTCTCACTCTAGCCCAGGCTGACCTGGAATTCACTGTGTAGTCTCAGGCTGGTCTCAAACTCATGATGATCTTCCTACCTCTGCCTCCTGAGCACTGAGATTAAAGGTGGATGCCACCACACCAGGCTACCACAGGTAATTTTTTTATTTCCTTTCATCTACTTTTTTTTTTAAATATTTTTTTGTTCATTTTTTATTTATTTATTTGAGAGTGACAGACACGGGGAGAAAGACAGATAGAGGGAGAAAGGATGGGCGCGCCAGGGCTTCCAGCCTCTGCAAATGAACTCCAGACGCGTGCGCCCCCTTGTGCATCTGGCTAACGTGGGACCTGGGGAACCGAGCCTCGAACCGGGGTCCTTAGGCTTCACAGGCAAGCGCTTAACCGCTAAGCCATCTCTCCAGCCCTCATCTACTTTTTTTTAAATTATTTATTTATTTGAGAGTGACAGACAGAGAAAGAGGCAGGTAGAGAGAGAGAGAGAGAGAGAGAGAGAGAGAGAGAATGGGCACGCCAGGCCTCCAGCCTCTGCAGACAAACTCCAGATGCGTGTGCCCCCCTTATGCATCTGGCTAACGTGGGTTCTGGGGAGTTGATCCTCAAACCAGGGTCCTTAGGCTTCACAGGCAAGCACTTAACCGCTAAGCCATCTCTCCAGCCTTCCTTTCATCTACTTATAAAAAAGGACATTGAGTTATTTGCCCTCTTTTGGGCAGCAGGAGTGTGAGGTTTATGTGGGCTTGTTTGTATTTCTCTTGGGTATGTAAGTGGAATTGAGCAGGAGGTAATTTCTGAGCCATACGATATTATGTTGACTGATTTGAGGAATGATGACACGCCACTGCTTTCCAAAGGGGTGACATCAATTGATTGACAATGGTGTTTGGGACTATGTATCCTTAGCTTTTAGGTACACATTGAAGTTTCCATGGGTTGACACTTTCTCTAGCTCAATTCTTTTTGAAAATATATATATATATTAATTTATTTACTTATTAAAAAGAGAGAGAGAGAGAGAAAGAGAATGGGCATACCAGGACCTCCAGGCACTGCAAATGAACCCCAGACACATGCCCCACCTTGTACATCTGGTTTTATGTGGGCAACTAGGGAATCAAATCCGGGTCCTTTGTCTTTGCCTGCACGTGCCTTAGCCAGTAAACCTTTCCAGCACAAAGGTTTTGTTGTTGTTGTTGTCTCTTGGAGGTAAGGTCTTGCTCTAGCCTAGGCTAACCTGGAATTCACTCTATAGTCCCAGACTGGCCTCAAACTCACTACGATCCTCCTACCTCTGCCTTGTAAGTGCTGGGATTAAAGGCATGCGCCACCACACCCAACCCCAGGTCGATTCATTACAGGCCTGACTAACTCAAAACAGTATTAGCATGTGTATTTACTCAATGGTGATATTTCTGTGAGATGAACAGGGAAAAGCACAGACTTAGTGTAACTATTAACTAGTGTAAAGAGTATGTGTAGAATTCACTGAGTGTCAGAACAAGAATAAGGAATCACAATCTGTAATAAATGTAGGGGTCTTAAGGGTGAGTTTTTCAATCTGCTTCTTGACCTCTAGCCACATTTCCTTGGGTTACAGTTTCTTCATGTGGGGAGTTCACATTTTCCCACAGTTTTCTAAATGAGAACTTCTAGTTTTTGTCTTAATCTCTTTTTCAGCTGCGTGAACTTTTATTTTTTTCCCGTAAGAATTTCAGTAACTTTTTTTCTGGGTTATGCTGTTCCTTTCTTCCTGTTCTAACAAGAAAAAACTATGAAAAGAAAATCAAGCTTGGCAACAATGCCTTGATATATAATTTCTGGTTTAACTTTCCAAATACAGGAAATAATTTTGCACATTTGCTCTATGTAGTTTATCTGTTATCCATTGGATTTGAAGGACTAATAAAAGATAACTTACAACTCTTTAAAAATTTGTTTTTCTAAGTCAGGCATGGTGGCACACACCTTTAATCCCAGCATTCGAGAGGCAGACATAGGACAATTGCTGTGAGTTCAAGGTCACCCTGAGACTACGTAGTTAATCCAGTTCATCTTGCGCTAGAGCAAAACCCTACCTTGGAAAACCAACAATAATAATAATAAATAATTTTTCTTGTTTATTTGCAAGCACAATTAGTGAGAGAGAGGGAAAGAGAAAGAGAGAATGGACATAACAGGGCCTCTTGCCACTGCAAACAAACTTCAGAGGCACATGCCACTTTGTGTAGGTGATTTTACATGGGTGCTAGGAATCAAACCTGGGGAGTTGTTAGGCTTTGCAGGCAAATGCTTTAACCACTGAGCCATCTCTCCAGCCCATGATCACCTTTACATGATGCTACTTTAAACACTCATAGACATGTTACATGTAAACAGCTTGTAGTGCATATATATGTACGGTCAAATTTGCTTGTCATTGAGTGATTGTTTAACATTTTACTTTTTGAGGAAAGCCCAACAGACTGGCCTTTTTTATGAGAAAGAGAGAATTGGCACACCAAGGCTCCCAGCCACTGTAGTCAAACTTCAGACGCATGTATCACCTTGTGTGTCTGGTTTACGTGGACTCTAGGGAATCAAACATGGGTCCTTAGGCTTTGCAGGCAAGCACCTTAACTGCTGAGCTATCTCTCCAGCCCTGACGTTTTAAGGAGCTGCCTCTTTGTACATCCCACATCATTTACACCTTTGCCAGCACTTGCTTTATCCTTGGTTCGATTTAATTTAAGTTGGTAATTTGTACTGTGAGATCAACCTAGTAAGTACGAGTTGTTCTCTCCTCTTGGTTATCACTTCCAGTTCTCTCATGCTTAATGTTCAACTTTCCTTGCCTTATTGTCTATGTTACATGTTACTTGAGAAGTTGATTCAAATTGTGTCTACTTTTTAACTTGTTGATTTGTTTTCTATTGTCTCACTGTAGAACTTCCTTATAGGACTGAACAGTAGACCCTTATGTAGGATATATGATTTTTCACATATTTCCTGTCGTTGTGTATTTTTTTCCACTTTTTTTTTTTTTGCTAGAGTCGTTTGATGGGAAAAACATTTAACTCTGATGAATTCAATTTGTGATTTCTATTGTTCCTGTTTTTGTTATTGCTTTGAAGAACCCAATTTTATAATCCAGGTCACAAATATCTACATCTAAGTTCCTTTCTATGAATGTTACAGTTTATTGCTTGTCTTTAGGGCATCAGTCACATTGTGGGGCATATGGCATGAGACTTGACATGTGAGTATCCATCTGCCCCCGCCCCCACCGCAGAGCAGATTAGCACGTGAGCAGCGCATGTCACACGTTTTCCTCACTGAACCTTCTTGTCACTCTTGTCAAAAATTAAGTACTCAGAACCAGGCATAGTGGCACACGCCTTTAATCCCAGCACTTGGGAATCAGAGGTAAGAGGATCACTGTGAGTTCCAGGCCACAGCCTGGACTAGAGTCAAACCCTACCTCCAAAAAAGAAAAAAAAAAAAATGCTCAGGGACTAAAGAGATGGCTTAGCAGTTAAGGCATTTGCCTGTGAAGCCTAAAAATCCAGGTTCAACTCCCCAGGACCCACATAAGCCAGATGCACAAGGTGATGATGTGCACAGGTCACATAATGTGCACAAGGTGACAAACCCATCTGGAGTTCAGTTGTAGTGGCTAGAGGCCTTGGGGTACCAATTCTCTCTCTCTCTCACTCACTCACTCTTGCTCTTTCTCATAAATAAAAATAAAAAATTAAGTACTTGGGCTGGAGAGATTGCTTAGTGGTTATGGCATGTGCCTGCAAAACCTGATGGCCTGGGTTTGATTCCCCAGTACCCACAAAAGCCAGATGCACAAAGGCACACATGTAGCTAGAATTCATTTTAGTGGCTGGAGGCCCTGACCTGCCTATTCTCTCCCTTTCCTCCCTGTCTTTCTCTCTCTGCCTCTTTCTTTTTCCTCTCTCTCTTTCAAATAAATAAATAAAATACTTTTTAAAAACTAATTACTTGTCAGACATGGTGGCTTTAATCCCAGCCCTTGGGAGGCATAGCTTGGAGGATTGCCATGAGTTTGAGGCCACCTGAGACTACATAGTGAATTCCAAGTCAGCCTGGGCTAGAGAGAGACCCTACCTCGAACAACCAAATAATAATAATAATAATAATAATAATAATAATAATAATAATAATTGCTCACTTATTCCTAGACTCAGGTCTATTTCACTTATTTACATGCTGACCAATATGAAACGGTTCTGGTTGTTGTAAATCTTTGATACAATTGGGAGTCGTAAAGTATGAGCCCCCCAATTTTAGTCTTCTTTTTCAGTATTTGCTTTTGCTATTAAAGATGTTTTCATTTGTATATGAGTTTTAGGTCAGTTTGTCCAGCTCTACAAAAAATTTGATATGGACTATGCTGAATATGTGGACCACTTGGGATCATCTTCTATTTTGATACCATCTTAGGATCCATGAACCTAGATATCTTTCCATGTGTTCTTTGAAGTCTTTAAACACTGACTCATGTGTTTCAGTGTACACAGCTTTTATGACAGACTAAATTTAGTACCGTTGAGAAACAATTTACTTCTTTTCATGATACTGTCTATAAACCTTACATCCTGTGGAATTACAGAACTCACTGCTTGTATTTTGCTTTTGATTTTTATTGGGGAGCAGCCAGATGCTGCAAGGTTTTCCATAGGTAAGGTGAGCTTACATCATCTATGAATAGAGATAGTCTCATTAAGTTTTCTCTACTCTGGATACCTTTTTCATTCTTCCTTAATACTCCTGGCTGAAACATTCATAAAGATGGTGTGCTTCAGTGGAGAAGCAGATCGGAGTGGGAAAGCTGTCAGTAGAACATTGGTTTTCACATGAGGCAGACTAAGAAGCCATTCTGAGAGCTTACAGAGAGAGGTGATATGATGCACATCCCATTTTAAAAGCATATCTTGGACTAGAGAGATGGCTTGGCACTTAAGATACTTGCCCCAAAAGCCTAGTGACCCAGGTTTGATTCCCCAGTACCCACATAAAGCCAGATACACTAAGTGGATGGCACCTATGTCTGCAGCTTGTTTGTAGAGGCAGGAAGCTGTGGTGTGCCCACACTCATTCTCTCTGTCGGTATCTCTATCTCTCTCTCAGATAATGAGTAAAATATTAAAAAATTTAAAGAAGCTGATCTCTGCCTTTCAGTGTTATAAGTGATTATATTTCCTAAACAGAAAGCCAGACACCATGGTAAATATGATAAATATAAATTACAAATCTGACATGCTACATTAACTTTTAATAACCTAACACTATCACTAGTCAAACATGTCTAATACATATATATTTATTTAAGACTACAAAACTAAGTTAAAATAAAATTAATGTGTAACATGCACATTGTTTTAAAATATTTTTGTAAAAGTAAAAATATTACTTTATGCTTGTTATAGTGTCTTATTTGTACTTAGCTCTTGAAGACCAAAGATAATTCATTTTTTCCAGGAGACAACATGAATTTTAAGTAATATTGGTGTTGATAATGATTAAAATAGTTAATAGTTATGTGATTCCAGCAAGCTCTTTTTATCTCAGTATTATATTAGGGGTATAAACAAGCAATATGTAAAATTGTTTAAAATTAAAAAATCTAAACAACAGTTATTATTGATTTAGAGTGTTTAGATTTTTTTGTCTCACATTTTTATTATGATCTAGGGTTACATTTCAGCATGTATCATAGTAACTAACACCTGAATCATATGACAGTCATGGCATTTAGAATAATGATTTAGGGCTGAATAAATGGCTTAGCAATTAAGGCACTTGCCTGTGAAGCCTAAGGATTCAGGTTCAATTCCCCAGTACCCATGTAAACCAAAAGCCCAAGGTGGCACATGTGTCTGGAGTTTATTTGCAGTGGTCAGACACCCTGGCATGCTCTCTCTCTTTCTGTCTGCAATACATAAATAAATATAAAAATAGAATAAGAATTTGTAAAACTAGATGAGATAGCCATTGAGTCATGCAAATGATAAAACATCGAAGACAATGAGACATAATAGTCCTTGAGGAGACGGTCATTATCTTACTGAGTGTTTTGTATAGCCTGAACATTGGCTGGTGATTTCTTTGGCACTGGCCGTTCATTTGCTTGTGTCAATTACATCAAAATCAGAATGCATAGGAGTCATACTCCTTAGAAATCATAGCAGGAAGCATCCTTCTACAGAATCAGAGCACCCATGAAGATGGAATCTCAAAAACCAGATGAACTGCATTGACATCTATGGACATTTATCATCTCCATCTGTCTGGACCAATTGATGAACCATTCCTATTCTTTCTCTCTCTCCCATTCATCTCTTCCTTTCTCTGTTTTTCTTCCTTTTTTTTCTCTGCCTCTCTTCTTTTCTTCATTTCCTCCTCCTTTCCTTCTTCCTTCTCTGTCTTCTCTCCCTCTCTCTCTCTCTCTTTTTTTTTTTTTGGTTTGAGACAGTGTCACTTTGTAACCCAGGCTGATCTACAACGTGTGACAATCTTCCTTTTACAGGCTAGATTATAGGTGATACAAATATTCTTTTAAAGAGAAGCTCAGGGGAGAGAGATGGTTTAGTGGTCGAGAGTGCTTCTTGCGCTAGCATGGAGGGTCCAAGAGCGCTGAGTTGTATTTCCAGCCCACATGTACATGGCTGTCCATGGCTGTAACCCCCATCCTGTGAGGATCAGAGGCTGGCGAAGAGCTGGAACCCACTAAAACAGCAACCAAGATTGACACATTGATAGGAGATTGTGGCTGGTCGTGGAATGATCTTTGCAGGGTTAGGCCATGGGAGATGTTTTTCTGTAGTGTTGAAAAAAAGGAAATAAATAGTGAAACGATGGCATGGTAGGCTAAAAACATACATGTATAAAATAAAGGTTGTTGAAAATAATATAATTCATTATTTATTTACTTATTTTTATTTATTTGTGAGAGAAAGAAGAAGTAGAGGGAGAGAGGGAGGGAGATGAAGAGAATTGGCACACACTCAAGACCTCCAGCCACTGCAAACGAACTCTAGACACATGTGCCACCTTGAGCATATGGCTTACATGGGTCCTGGGGAATTGAACCTGGGTCCTTTGGCTTGGCAGGCAAATGCCTTAACCACTGAGCCATTTCTCTAGCCCCAATTATTTATTAATTTAAGAGAGAGAGATTGGGCATGCCACGGCCTCTAGGAACTGAAAACAAACTCCAAATGTATGTGCTACTTTGTATAGCACATACATTTGGAGTTTACATGGGTCCTCTGTAATCGAACCTGTGTCCTTTGGCTTTGCAGGCAAATACTTTAATCACTAAGCCATCTCTCAAGCCCCCATAACTCATTTTTTAATATTACTGTT